>NW_024363161.1:481775-486525 GCF_014805655.1 Passer montanus | reverse complement strand
GGGGGTCCCCGGGGGGCCGTCCCCCCCCCCCCCGCGCGGTGATGGTTGCGGCCGGAGCGGGGGGCGGTGGCGCGCGCGGCACGCGGGAGGGGGCGGGGCGCGGGAAGGAGCCAAAAATCATTTTAAAAAGGGAAATTGGACAAAAACAACAACAAAACCGGCCCGAGCAGAGGGAGCGCCTGGGACTGCGCCCGGAGCCGAGCCGCGGGAGAGGACCTAGGCGGGGAAAAAGAGAAAAGCGGCTGAGAATCCCTTTGGGAGCTGACAATTACCAAAGAAGGGGTGATTTTAACCCAAAGGTGGGGCCAGGCTGGGGCACAGCGCCAGGAGAGGCTGAGGTGGGCAGGGGGTTCTTTCATTTCCAAGGAGAGTCACGTTCCAAGAGCAGCAGCTGAAGGACCCTAATTCTGAGGGGATTTCGGGCCATTTGAGACCCCAAATCAGCCGGGCTGGGCGGATTTCCAGAGACCGGGATGGTCCCTCCCTCCCCACACCCAAATCTGCTTTGGAGGCGTTTTCTACCCAAGAATTAACACGCAGAGCCGCTCAACCAGGAGTTTGGTATTTATTTTATAGTTTTTTGTGGTTTTCATCGTCACCAGAGACCGACTGGGACCCGTTCCAGGTCCGGCACCGCGGACTGAGCCAGACCGGGCAGGACGGAGGGGCCGGAACCGGGCTGGAACCGAGCTGGAACCGGGCTGGAACCGGGCCGGACCCGAGCTGGAACCGGGCTGGACCCGGGCTGGAACCGGGCCGGAACCGGGCTGGAACCGGGCTGGACCCGGGCTGGACCCGGGCCGGACCCGAGCTGGAACCGGGCCGGACCCGGGCCGGACCCGAGCTGGAACCGGGCTGGACCCGGGCCGGACCCGAGCTGGAACCGGGCTGGAACCGGGCTGGAACCGGGCCGGACCCGGGCCGGACCCCGCAGCAGCACACGGGGAGCTGCCGGCACACCTGCGAGGGGACGGTGGGATCGGTTTTGGCACTAAAAAAAGGAAAACGGAGCAAATCCGCCGAGCTCAGAGGAGGGCGGGTGTTGTGGCTCTGGCTGAGGGAGGTCTCGGGGCTCCTCCTCGTGGGTTGGATTCTCGATTTCGCGGTCCCAGACCCACTGGTGGGGTCCCAGTGCAGCTGCTGCGGGCTCCCAGCACGCAATTCCAGCCCCAAGCCCGGGAGCTGGGTCATCCTCCGGCCTTTCCCCACCCGGGGTCATCCAACAGCATCATCAGTCCAGTCTTTTCCATTAAAATTAGCTAATATACAGAATATAAAGCACAGTATTTACACGGGGACGGTAACCAGGGGCGTTCCCACACCAGCAGTAGTTCATTGTCGTGGGGATAAAAGAAACTCTTAAGTGACCTAAAGAGGAACCGACAAGAAGTGACACAGCAGGAGGGAAGAGGCATCAATACCCCCCTTGAACACGATAAATAATAAATAATCTTTTTTGGCAGAAGGTCGCTACATTTACGTTACCCACAGGAAGGTGTTTTAGGGACTGGATTGTGAGTTATTTGGTGAAACCAGGTTACACAAAGGAGTGTGTTTTAGTGACTGAGGCTGGACCGCCCTCAAACCCTCTCCAATAAAACAGAAATTTGGGGTTTTGGGGGTGGCAGTCTGGGCAGCTCCACCGGCTTTGTGGCACCGTGGTACTCTGGGCTGCTCTGCCACAGAGATGACAATGCTTTGAAGCCACCCCAGGGGGTGCTTTAAGCTTTAACATCCTAATTTCCAAAAAAAGGGAGCTGGCCAGACCAACAAGCACCCCCTTCCCAAGGGCTTCACTGCTGGAGTGCCTCAGATCGGGGGGAATGGTGATTCCTGCAGTCAAATACCCACATTTAAACACAATTTGTTGCTCCTTCAAAAGAGAAGCTTTGAGAGGCTCCTGCAAACGCAGAAGGGTCCGAGGACACCGAGCTCACACAAAAACAGAAGGGAAGGCTCCAGTGTTTCCCCCCTGCCCTGCCAAGGGCCTGGCCGAGCCCTGAGTGCTCCCTCTGCAGGGAGAGGGGCTGCGATCCCATTCCCACGGAGAATTTGGCAGGCAGAGCTCCCAGCTCACCTCGGCTGTTATTCCCACCAGGACACCGCCTGCTGCCTCGTCGGTAATTTTGTTTCTCAATTAAAACTCACAGGGACACAAATTACATCCCGCTAAAAAGCTTAAAATCCAGTGTTTGGGTGGCAGCCCCGAGGGCAAAGAGCTTTACAAGCTGTGTGCTGCCCTGCAGCCGAGCAGAAGGACAAAAACCCCAAAAGTCCTGAAGCCAAGGGTGGAAAATCCTCACTGGGGCGTCCCTGCCTCGTGCAAGCGCTGGGATGTCTTAATTTAGCCGGGATAAATCACTCCTTAAACACTCAGCTCTAAAATGAAGCACTCGAACGTGAAACCTCCCAGCTCTGCAGCTCTTCCAACACAAACATCCTCCCAGAGCCAAGGGAAACACCAGGAACAGCTCTGGGAGCACCCACGGCCCTTCCACAGCCAGCTCCTGTTTTTGCTGGCAGGAAAGATCACGGGAAGGAAAATTAATATAATCTCACTTTAGAAGCAGCTCTGGATGCATATTCAGGCACGATTCCCATCTGCTGTTTTGTGAGTTAATCCCAATTTCTACAGGTACAAATATAATTTGTATTTAATTTTTTATTATCCAGGCAGAGTTTAACCCCTGTCCTGCCACGCTCCTGGCATCCAGGAGGTCCTGACCCCTTCCAGGAGCATCCTCCCAGTCAGGGGAAGGGAATAAAATCCCAGGGAAGGGAATAAAATCACAGCACCCGTTCTGCAGAGGCAGAAGAGATGCTGAAGCTGCAGCCTCCCCTGGAGGAAGCCACCTGTGAGTGCTCCAAGCCAAACCTGTCCTGGTTATTTCCACGTTGACTCTTGGAACCATCAGAGAATTTGGGGGTCCCATCAGAGCAGAAGAGACTTTACAAGGGAATGATTGCATCTGCCAACAGAAATCTGTTTGCACTTTAAAAACCTCTGATAAAAATAGAATATATACTGTGATTTTATAAATAGATTACACATTTAGCTTAGATGAGTTTCATTACATTCCCCCCTAAACTTTTTTTTTAAAGAATTTTGCTTTTTCCCTTGTGTGAACTAAGATGATCATCACTAAGTCTTTGAAAAACATGTTTGTACCACATTATTCTTTAAAACATTTGTACCACATTATTCTTTGGACATTTTTGAACAACATGCATCCACAAACTGCCACTTGTTTACTGAAAACATTTTTGTACAAACCCAGTTTAGGAATTTGATCTATTATTACACTGCTAGCGAGCAAAAAAATTTGCTTCCTTGAAATCCCCTTTTAAAAAATGAGAAACGATGAGGAGGATTTTCTGACTGTAAATCTAAAAAAGTGTCAATATGACACCGCATTAAGAATAGAAAACAAAAATAAAGTATTTACAGCTTTACAAAGGAAAAAAGAAAGAGGTCATCAAAATAATTTCCAGCATTTTTACAAGTAAATTCCTTTTTTTCTCTTTTTTCTCTGGCAAGCTTTGATCTGTTTCTGGAGTGGTGCCACACACACGGAGCAGGAGCAGCAGCACGGCTGGACTTGGAACCAACGACCTCCAGGAAAACCCAAGGACCAACCCCAGCTGCCCCCAGAAGGCTGGCCCAGCCTAAGTGAAAATAAACCCCGACCCGAGTATGAAAACACCTTCTTGAAAAATGGATTACATGTGGTTACAAGAAAGACACGACACCATGGGAACCTCTACTGTCCTACACATCACCCCCGTGCACGTGAGCTCTACACCCTCTACTGCACCCACACCCCTCCCACCCACCCCACTGCAGGGGCTCCTGCCCATCCCACACCCAATTCCTGATATGGGAATTCCCTCAGCACCCACTGTGGGTGCTCCTGCCCACCCCACACCCCAATTCCAGCTTGGGAACTCCCTGCCCTCAGCACAACAGCTCCTGGGTTTGGGAACACTCAGCCTTCTTCCTACTGGGACAGTCAGTTTTAATAAAAAATAACAAACCCAGAGTGGAAGGACAGCACGACCCCGACAGCTGCTGGGGCTGGGGTGTCAGGAGCATTTTGGGGTGAGGAGAGCCAGGGGCAGGCTCTGGGATGGGACAGCCAGGGACAGACTCTGGGAAGGGACAGCCAGGGGCAGGCTCTGGGAGCATTCCCGAGTGGGCAGAGCCAGGGGCAGGGTCCACAGAGTGGAAGGACAGCACGACCCCGACAGCTGCTGGGGCTGGGGTGTCAGGAGCATTTTGGGGTGAGGAGAGCCAGGGGCAGGCTCCGGGATGGGACAGCCAGGGACAGACTCTGGGAGGGGACAGCCAGGGGCAGGCTCTGGGAGTGTTCCTGGGTGAGGGCAGAGCCAGGGGCAGGCTCCAGGAGGTTCCTGGGGTAAGAGGAGCCAGGGGCAGGCTCCGGGAGCATTCCTGGGTGAGGGGAGCCAGGGCCAGGCTCCAGGAGCATTCCCGGCAGGAAGGGAGCCAGGAAGGGAGCTGGGGCAGGCTCCAGGAGCTGATTCACTGTGCTGAGCAATGCCTGCCCCAGCCACTGAAGCATCACAGACATCCAGACTTGGCAGACGCTTCCTCAGCCTCAGGAGAGGCTCCTCGGGAGCAGCTGAAGTTCAAAACCCTTCAAATTGCAGATTTCAAACATGCAGTCCCAGCCCAAAAAATACCCCAAATCCCCCCCCCCCCCCCCCCCCACCCCACCCCAGCTCTCTTTTT
>NW_024363161.1:439802-481620 GCF_014805655.1 Passer montanus | reverse complement strand
CCACCCACCCACCCCCTAGCTTGCAGCCCTAGTGAACATCACATTTACCACTTTGGCCACCTAAGAAATAACAGGAATGAGCACTTTGGAATGAGGTTTCTCTTCCAGAGAAAAGTTATTTACAGGACAGACCAGGCTTTGGAAAGCCCCTCACCGCAGGACCCAAGGAGTTGTCACCTACTCTGCACTGAGTATTGCCACCAGTAAGGACACCACAGGAATATCCTTGGCTCCACGGGCTTGGACAGAAGCCATCAGCTGTGGCTGGTGCCCTGCACGCTGTGGATGCTGCTGGATCAGCCTGGCCCCCTTCCCAGCCTGGGAAAGGCAGGGAGCTCCTCTGACCCACGTGGCCTCAAAGCTGTGCCCAGGCAGGACGTGGAGCTGACAGCAGCACAGGAGGACAAACATTCCTGTGCCCACAGTCCCACCAGGAACCCCCCAGGCCCTGCCCCTCTCCATGGCCAGGCCAGACTGAGGAGCTGCCAGGCAGGAATGAGCCATTTTCCAAGAGACCTGTGCTCTCTAGGGAATGCAGCAGCAGGATCTGCACTGGCTGCTTGCTTGCAGTGCAACTCCAGAGATCCAGAGGCTTGGGAACACCACTCAGGAAGCTCACAGGACTGGCCACTTTGCCTTTCCATAACACTGAGAGGGTGCAGAAATGGGGATTTTCCCTGTCCAGCCCTAGCACTGCTCCTGCACAGCACCTCCTGGCAGGCAAAACAAACACATTTGGTATTTACTCTGAGTTCCAACCACTGCTTAACCCCACAGCTGGCTTTGGGCAGTATCAACTACACTCTCAATCTTGGTTTAAAAACAAAGAAAAAGTTATTGGCTGAGGTTTATACCCTGTTTTTACCTGGCTGAGGTGCTACAATTCCCATTCTAACCACAAAGAGCTTGGTGGGGCTGCAGTTTCCTCAGCCACCACCGTGTGATCCGACTTTGGTGCTGCTTCTCCTGGGTAAAAATACAGAAAGATGGGCAAAGCCAAGATCTTGCCACTTTCTCACAGAGAAAGCACGTGGCTGTTCCTCCCCAGTTCCAGGGCAGCAGCACTTTGGGATTCAGTTTACTACGCCCTAAAAAGGATTACAGCATTTCCCAGTGCTCAGCTTCCCCCAAGAAGAGTGGTCTGGAGCCCTCCCAAAGTCCTGTCTCCAGCCTACACCTAGGTCAGTTTATCCTGATGCTTCACCTACCCCACTCTACACATCATGGAAGCAGCATAAAATGGAATTATCTCTCTGTCTGCAAAGGAAAATCTGCAAACACTAAAAAAAAAAAAAAAAGCCCTGAAAAAAGACACAAACCAGGGCTGACTCCCCTCCTAACCCAACCACTGGAAACAAAGGCATTGTGATATGACATTCCACCTCAAAAGAAGCTCTACAGACATCTAAGTGTGCAAATGTGGGTTTAGCTTTCCTTTTCCCAAGGGATAACTGTAGCCCAGCAGGGACCAAACATTCCATATAAATAAGGCGAGCTTTTTTTTTGTTTTTGCATAGTAGTTACTCAGTGATAGTCCCCCCCCAGTGACCCCTCCTGTGCCCCCCTGCTTTGCCACCGAGCTGAGTCCTGCTCCTCCAGGTCCTGGAGTCCAGAAGAAACCTTGGACACATCCCAAAGGCTCCCTCACCCCAAAAGGTGGGATGAAGAAAACCCTCTGAATTTTGTAGAACTGCTTCACCCTGCGAGCTGTCTCCAAACCCGCTGTTGTTTTTAAACATTTGCAGTTCAATTTGGAGGCAATTCTTTTTTTTTTCTTGTGCCACACATTAGTAATTGCACCACAATTGTCTTGGTTTTGCTGCTCTTTTTGCCAATGTTGCTTTTGCCAATCAGTGCAGCAGCTCAGTAAAACCAGCAGCTTATTGAAGTACCCAGAGCTTCTGCAGCACCATCCTCTGCTGCCACCAGCTTTGGTTGGTTTTTACTTTTTTAAATAATATATTTTATAAAAACACCTGCTATTAATATTCCACTGGAGCTCAAAGTGGCTCAGCTTGGGGCAAAGGCACAATTAAAACACCGTGTTTTCCTACAGGACTCTGCATTTATGGTTTGTAGAACAACAGAAATGTACAGCACCAATCCTTGGCTGGGAGGGGATGCGTGTAGGAATGAGTCCTCAGAGTCCCTCTGCAGGGGCTCTCGAGTCTTTCACCTTTCCCCCAGCAATTGGTTTGGAATCTTCTCTCTCCATCTTGCCCTTGACTGGAATGCTCCCACTTGCTATCAGCTGACCATGGGCTCCACGTCCGTCTCTCTGTCCAAATCATCCTGAATTTCATCTGTGTTTCCTGAGTCACTGCTGGCTACGGAGCTGGGGGACGGAGAATTCCTGCAGGGAAACACAGGCAAAGGTGCAGCCCAGAAGTTAAATATCCATGACTGAAGGAAGAAAAAAAGTCTTACAAGAAAACAGTCACTTTCCCTTCCCAATACTATTTAAAAACCCCTTTATTAACAATAAATATTGATATTCCCCCAAGCTGTTCAGGAAACCCCTTTAGTAACATTAAACTTTTGTTAAACAGTAAATATCAGTAGAAAAATCAAGGTGCCACCCCAGCCATCCCCTGCTCAAACTCAGAGGCTGTCCCAGGTTTACTGATGGGGAAATGGAGAGCAAAGACTCTCAGCATCCCTAATACCCAGAGCCCTGAAAATTGAAAGTTTATCATCTTGTTCTACTGGGCTTGAGCAAGAGATAAGAGAAATCCCTCATAGTGTAAGGTTCTTAACACATGAGAAGATTAAAAAACAAGTTCTTCATGTAAGTCCAGAGTTGATATTTAATTTGGGGTTTTAAGAGTTCTAAATCTGAGATGTTAAAGACTGAAGTCCAGCTGAGCTGGAGCTCCCTGTGTTTAGGAGCAGCCCCTTGGGGCTGTTCCTAGGTACAGGACCCCACTCCCTGCTGCAGGCCCCCTTTCAGGGCTGATCTGGGACACAAGACTCTCCAAAGGACAAGGCCATCAAGTGACAGTGTTGCCTTCAGCCCAAGCTGGCAGGAACTGATGCCTGAAGTTTTAGCTTTCATATTTCTCAGACTGTGTGCTGCCTTGGTGTATAACTCTGAATTTCATACAGAGTGTTAGCAAGTTCTCCTCACATTTAGTCAGACAAAACAATCCTTTTCCAGCCCCAGAACCAAGGACATTGCTGCAGCCCAAAAAGTGAACTGGGGGGAGCAAACTGAGAGAATGTGACTTCATTACCTGAAGCTGTAATGGGACAATTAACCCACAATATACAAATGGGCTAAACTTACAAAACTGTGAAAACTGATCCCCCATGGTCCTGAGGCAGTAGCCTCAGCCAGGCTCTTGCACTGCCCAAGGTGTATCTTTGAAGGCCTTTTAATAAATCCCTACTTTGTTCCTGTAACAGAGTCCAGCCTCTGTTCTAGGTGCCCTCTCCAGCACCAGACCCAGGGGCCATGTGCTGGTTTTCAGCTTCTTTTTCTACCTTTGTTGAGGTCAGGATGGAAGGCACTCGAGCTGATAGTTTGGGTCAGACTCTGGTGTTTATTGCTTCTTACCAGTGTTACAGTCCCACAGCAGGGAGTTCTGCACTTCTTCATTAACACGGCACTAAATGGCCAACAATCTTTTGCTATAAGGTCTTTTAAGGCTAAATTATCCAATTAAGAAATGACACCTAAATTAATGTCACTTTTAACCCAATAACAAATCACTCGAAGTCTGCAATGCAGACTTTTCTGTCCAGTTACAAAATATCACCCAAATCCATGCAGGAGAAGGAAGAAGGTGAAAAAGGTGAAGAAGGTAAAGAAGAAGGAGCAGCCTCTGCCCTAAACCTCCATCTTGCTCCATATTTATTACTATATTCTATATTCTAAAACCCCAAACTCTCAGTTTTCCACTCTGTGATATTACACACTTCTAATCAACTCCACACCCACAATCCCAGTGCTATGAATCAATTCTGGAAGCTCCTCCACAGCCTCAGGTCAATGCAGTGCTCTCCTGGGGGTCAGTGCCTGGCAGCACAGACAGTCTGCAATTCCCAGCAAGCAGAACTGCAGCAGGAAGGAGCCCTCACCTGTCAGCTGAGCCCTTGATGAGCCTCCTGCAGGTCTCCATCTGCACGTCCAGGCCCCGCTTCATGCTGCACATCTCCATGTACTCGTGCAGGTGCCGGTTCATGTCGCTCTTGGCTGTGGCCAGTTCCAGCTGAAGGGCAAAGAATCAGCTTCAGGGGAGGAGCAATCCCACTTTTCCTGCACTCTTCACGCTGCCTCAGCTGCCCAGAGCCCACCCCATCACCCCACAGTGCACATTTCAGCTCCCTGCTCCTGCCTGCCAGTGCACCCGTGAGCCCAGGAGGGGCAGTCAGAGCTTCACACTGGCTCTGAACAGCCCTGCAGGGCTTTTCCTGCTCTTGGCACCCTGCTTGTCAGCAGGCAGTCATTAATGAATGCAGCTCCAGGCAGGACAGAGATTTTGAGAAGCTCCAGCTGCTGCTTCTGGCAGCCTGTGAGGCCATGTCCTGGGAAGCATTTCCCAGGGTGAGGGCGGACATGCAGAACAAAGGGGGGAAAAGAAAAAGAGTGTGTTTTATTCCCTTTGTTCAGCAGGTTCTCTCTCCACCAGCCTCAGATTTATGCTCAGTGCTGAAGTATGGAGCAATAATAGCCCAGAGAATGGCATTTAGAAAAATCCCCAGGGCACGCCAGAGGGAAATGCCTTTGCATTGCTGGATATATGGACATTCCTGCTTCCCTGTGGGACACCCCAGAGCACAGCGCTGTGCTGTGTCCATCCGTCAGGAACACTCCCCTTCCTCACCTCTATCTGC
This sequence comes from Passer montanus, assembly GCF_014805655.1. Lineage (NCBI taxonomy): Eukaryota > Metazoa > Chordata > Aves > Passeriformes > Passeridae > Passer > Passer montanus. The sequence goes on along the minus strand of NW_024363161.1, from coordinate 476,784 downwards.
CCTATTGTCTCCTGGTACTCCTTGTCTCTCGTTTTGAAGAAAGACTCTGTCTCGTGGATCAAGTTTCCCAGGTTTTCTTCCTGCAGGGGAGAGGAGGACACAAAAAATCAGCAAGGAAATAAAGGAATTCAGGAGAGAACTGAAGATTTTATTTAACCTCCCTGGAAATGCAGGTTATTGTGTTCCTTCATGCACTGATTTTTTAAAGACATTTTTTCACAGGCCAGGAATATTCTTCCTCCATCTGGAATACCAGGAAAACACATTTCTGTGCCATGACCACAGCTCTGGACACACAAAGGCCAGGTCTGATCAAGGCTCCAGCAATTAAACCCATGCACCTGCTGCATTCCAAAGCACCAACCCCCCGGATTGTCCTGAGCCTTTCACAGCCTGATCACACTTGGACAGACTGGAATTGCTCTCCAGCCATGAAACTTTTCATTTTCCCTGCACTGACCATGCTGCTACTCCCAGCTTTGCACTGGAATTCTCATTTTCCAGTTACAGATCATCACTCTCCAGTGCACACACGGATTCCCACTGGAATTCCTGCACTGCTGGATAAAGCAGGAACAAATGCTGTCCCACAGGAAAGCTCCTCCTTTGGTCTGACAGCACAGTCTGGGCTCCCAAACACACAGAGCTGCTTGGTGCTGCCCAAAAAGGCACCACAATGTCACTGTTCCCTCTTTCAAACCCTCAGCCACCTCAGTTTTCCATTAAAAAATTATCCTCAATTTAACAGAGCTGCACCAATAGTGTTAATGGGGTTTCCATGCTCTGGCCACATCTGTGGCAGATTTACAGGGCTCACTCCTGGTACCCACACCAGGCTATCCAGCCTGGAGTTACAAGAATCATCCCGCTGATCCTTTTATATGCAGAAGAGCTTTAAGGAGGAAGGTCACAAAAGAAGGTGGCGAGGGCAGCGTGTAAGAACTTGAAAGGAATAAAACCCACGGAAGGAAGATTCAGGCATGTAAAGCACATGTTAAAGAGCAGGCACAGCCGGAGCAGTCTTTATTCTGAACCTCCATCTACAAGCCAAATCTACCCTTTCCTTGTATAATTTTCATTTAGAAGGATTTAAGCTTCTTAAAATCTTTAGAGTTTCCCTGCGCGGGGCCTGGGCTCGGCGCTATTGCTGTGCTTAGCCAGGCACGCCCGGAGTATGCAAATCAGCTGTCATTAATTCCTGCACGAGGCTCCTCGTTATCACCTGCCACTCTCCCTCTCCTGTTATCGCTGCCACTCTCCTGCTCGTTATCCCTGTGCCACACTGCCTCTGTTATCCTTGTGCCATTCTCTGTCCCTGCTATCCCTGTGCCACTCTCTGTCCCTGTTATCCCTGTGCCACACTGCCTCTGTTATCCCTGTGCCATTCTCTGTCCCTGCTATCCCTGTGCCACTCTCTGTCCCTGTTATCCCTGTGCCACACTGCCTCTGTTATCCCTGTGCCATTCTCTGTCCCTGCTATCCCTGTGCCACTCTCTGTCCCTGTTATCCCTGTGCCACACTGCCTCTGTTATCCCTGTGCCATTCTCTGTCCCTGCTATCCCTGTGCCACTCTCTGTCCCTGTTATCCCTGTGCCACACTGCCTCTGTTATCCCTGTGCCATTCTCTGTCCCTGCTATCCCTGTGCCACTCTCTGTCCCTGTTATCCCTGTGCCACACTGCCTCTGTTATCCCTGTGCCATTCTCTGTCCCTGCTATCCCTGTGCCACTCTCTGTCCCTGTTATCCCTGTGCCACACTGCCTCTGTTATCCCTGTGCCATTCTCTGTCCCTGCTATCCCTGTGCCACTCTCTGTCCCTGTTATCCCTGTGCCACACTGCCTCTGTTATCCCTGTGCCATTCTCTGTCCCTGCTATCCCTGTGCCACTCTCTGTCCCTGTTATCCCCCTGCTGCTCTCTGCTCCAGCTCCCCGTGGTTTCTGCAGCCCCAGCAGTTCCCAGCAATCCCCAGAGGCTCCCTGAGCTCCGGATGGATGATCCAGGAACGGGGAGGTGGAACAGGAACACGCCCTGGCAGCCAGACATCCCCAAGCTGCTGCCTCAGCATCTTCCCTGGCTGGGAGGCAGCAGGATCATCTCCCACCTCCCAGCCTGTGCTGCTCAGGATGCAGAAACACAGCCATTCCCAGCCATTCCATCATTCCCAGGCTGTTCCCTGCCATTCCCAGTCATTCCCAGGCTATTCCCAGACAATCCATCATTCCCAGCCCCATTCCCAGCCAGTCCCAGCCCCACTGCCTCCCACTGCCAGCCCATTCCCATCCATTCCCAGATATTCCCAGACTGTTCCCTGCCACTCCCAGCCCATTCCCAGCCATTGCCAGTCATTCCTAGCCCATTCCCAGCCCTCTCCAGGCTGGTTTAAGAAGGCTCTGGAGTAGCTGCCTTTCCCTGGGATTTTAGGATTAAAAGGAAGCTGTTCATTATCCACCACTGCCAGCAGATCCGCACTGACTGGGCAGAGGGGAGCCCAAGATTCACGGGTCCAGAGGATCCCTGGGGCTTTTTGTGGTCCTGCAGCCACAGGTTCTTTGTCTGGGATGGGATTTACACCCTTCAACACCTCCCCAGAGCACGCGAGGTTGCTCAGCTCCCCACAGGAACAACTGTGCAACCGCAGGCCCTGCACTCCACGTGTTACCATAACAAAGTGTGAATGATGATTCACAGAGGAAGTGAGGTGCTGTGGAAGATCACAGAATCCCAGACTGGTTTGGGCTACAAGGAGCTTAAAGTTCACCTAATTCCACCCCCTGCCACGGGCAGGGACACCTTCCACTGTCCCAGGCTGCTCCCAAGCCCATCCAGCCTGGCCTTGGACTCCTCCAGGGATGGAGCAGCCACAGCTGCTCTGGGCATCCTGTGCCAGGGCCTGCCCACCCTCACAGGGAAGGATTTTTTCCTAAAATCAAATCTGAACCTCCCTCCTGTCAGCCCAGAGCTTTAGAGAAAGCTCTGAAGGGTGAGAAATTCCCTGGTGCTCCTGGAACAGACACCTTGGATCCTTCACCTCTCACTCAGTATTTTAAATACTCAGTCTGAAGTAGCCAAGGAAGTAAAGTTTGGCCAATAAAGTGATTGCACAGACTACAAATCAAACTCAGAGGGAAAGCACTAAGAGGATTTTAAAATCAAAGTCAGTCTGTGGGGCAAACTAGATCACCAGTCCAACACCCACAGGCTCAAATGGCTGTGAAGGAGCAGCTGAGGGAGAGTTTCTGCAGAGAAGACTTGGAGAAAATAACGGGAATGAACTCACCTCTCCCTGGAGGTCAATGGAGGGGTTGCAGTTGGTGAAGTCCTCCCACAGCAGCAGCGTTTCCTCGTTCTCCTCCCACGTTAAACTGTCACAGTCGTCATCGAAATCAAACGTCTCACGGCTGAGAGAGCAAACAGGCATTACCCAAAGCACCCAGCCCCACTCCCTCAGCCCTTTAATTAATTGTCTAGAAAAACGGGCTATGAGAGCTGAAAGGGGGACAAGGCAGCGGCTGGAAATCCTCACAGCTTTTAGCAGCAGCCTGTGCCCAGGCCAGGCCCCCCTCTGCTGGCTCCCTGCCACCCCAGGGCACAATAAAGGATCTTGTTGGAGCTGCTGCTGGAGCACAAGGCCTGCCTCTGCCCTCCAGATGGAGCTGCACAGTAGCTTCCCCTGTTTGTAAAACCGCAGAAATGTTTGGAGCTGTTCTTTCCTCCACAGGAAAGGAGCCCAAACACAGCTCAGGGGATGGCACAGGGCTCAGAACCCACGTGGGGTTCACAGGGGAGCTCGGCCAAGGGCTCCCCTGCAGCCTTGGAACACAGCAGGGCTGGGAGGAACAGGGGCTGGGAGAAACTGGGGCTGGGAGGAACTGGGGCTGGGAGAAACCAGGGCTGGGAAGAACTGGGCTGGGAGAAACAGGGGCTGGGAGGAACTGGGGCTGGGAGGAACAGGGGCTGGGAGGAACAGGGGCTGGAAGAAACCAGGGCTGGGAAGAACCAGGGCTGGGAGGAACAGGGGCTGGGAGAAACTGGGGCTGGGAGGAACTGGGGCTGGGAGAAACCAGGGCTGGGAAGAACTGGGCTGGGAGAGCCCCAGGAGGCTGCAGAGCTTGGCAAAGGGACAGGAGGTTTGTCTGGATCAGCAGCACTGTAAAAATGTCATTTTAAACACTTGGACACTCATGATTGTGTCTTTTGCAAATCCACCTCTTCAAACTGTTTTCTTTTTCCAAGATCTGTCCTGGTCAGAGAGCACAAAGGCTCCTGAGCTGACCTCACACAAAATCCGCTTCAGTTCTGATTTTGTGCTACTTAATTCTTAAAATTTAAGTTCATTACAGCTACAAAGCAAGTTGTTTTGTTCTGTTAATGATATCAGCTCCTCGATCTATTTCTAAGCTATTTTTCCTGCTCCACAAAGACCCCAGGCCCATCCCCAATGAGCCACCAGCACTTTCACCCCAGCCTGATAGAACAAGGCTCTTGTAGCACTTTGTGCCACGGGTTATAGAACCAAGAGATAAGAATTTCATTGGCAGGACCAAAAACAACTGGATTTTGTGTGTGGTCAGCTCAGGAGCCTTTGTGCTCTCTGACCAGGACAGATCTTGGAAAAAGAAAACAATTTGAAGAAGTGAATTTGTAAAAGGCACAATCATGAGTGTCCAAGTGTTTAAAATGACATTTTTACAGTGCTGCTGATCCAGACAAACCTCCTGTCCCTTGCCAACAGGGCAGTTTTGGGAACAAAATTAAAACCTAAATGCATGACCAACCCAGCAGGTACATTTAACTTTTTGCTTTTTTAAAAAAATCCACACACTGCCTGCTGTCACACTGAATTTAGCAGCAGAGAAGCCAAAAAATCTCTATTTATTACACTGATTATTACTGAGGGCCTAAAGACATCTGAAAGGAACCCTAACAAGGGGAATCATCACAGCTTTGGCAAAAACCATCCCTCCCACACAGGGGATTCAGGCAGAAAGGAGAAAATGCTGCCCTGAAACAGAACTCCTGGCAGTGTCTGAGAGCAGAGGAGGAGCTGGGGGTGCTCAGACCACCCCTCGTGTGCTCCCTCACAAACCCTGTCCTGCCCTGGGTGGGAAAGCTGTGGGAGTTCTGCTCTGCTGTCGCTGCAGGAGCTGGCAGGGGACAGCCCCATCCCCCTGGGGTCACACCCACGGTGCTGCATGGGGCTCCTCTCTGCCAAAAGAGAACAGCAGAGAGCCCAAAAAGCCCCACCAGCTGTGGCCACCCCCATCCTGACCCTGATGGGAGAAGGGGACACAAGGCACACCTCCAGCCACCTCCCTGAACTGCTCAGGGCAGCAGCACGTGCTGAGAGTCCCTCCTGGGCTGCTACAAACTTCCTTTGGGGTAAAGTTTTGGTTTTGGGTGAAGCTTCAGGCAAAAAGATTTAGTTAGGGCTAAAGATTTAGGCAAAACAAACTCAAGTTATCCAAATGTGGGAGACCGGACTTTGCAGCAACAGCTGACAACACCAACATTCCTGACATCTATAAATTGTTGTCCACTGATCTTCCAGATAGATCCACCCCTCCCACTTGCCTGCAGCCCAACTGAAAAACATCCCAAAAAACTTGAGAGGTTTCTGTCCACCCCAAGCTGAGCTTTTAGTTCAAATTCTATCCAGCCAAGCAGCAGCAAACTCCAGAAGTCAAATATTCAGCCCAAGATGCAGAACAGACTCCTGCTTTTGACTCCTTTTTGTTGCATTTTTCCTCTTTTGCAGCAACCCAGAATAGCAAAACCAGTTTGTATTTTTTACATCCTCTGTAGCTCCTCCCACTTGAGGGAGGAGCAGAAATCTGATAATTTTATTTGAACTTCCCCAAAGCCTCCTGGCCCGTGCCACGCTGCCAGCTCAGAGCTTCCAGGCTCAGGCTGCCTGTCAGGAGCAGCTTTCCGGGGTACTCACAGCTGGTTGAACATCCTCTTCATCTCATCCGTGATGTTGAGGGAGCAGCTGACCTCGTCATCCGAGAAGCGCCCGTTGTCGGCGTCCTGCTCCGACAGCTCCTCGTCCGACGGCAGCTTCCTCTCCTTCTTCTTGGAAGCCACCTGGGGTGCAGAGAGCAGCAGTGACTGCAGGGCCCGGCCAGGGGCAGGGGGTGCAGGGAGGGGAGAGGGGCTGCTGGGGGATCCCGGCACAGGGATCCAGGGGTTCCAGCGTGCACAGGGAGCAGCTGGGGGAGCAAAGCGAGCTGCGGGCTGCCGGCGCTCTGGGGATGTCCATGTGCTCCCTGAGCCCGGCCCGCCTCCTGCCAGAGGCCATGCAGAGGCTGCCATGAGCCAGGGGAAGGCTGGGATGAGCCAGGGCAAAGCAGAAGGGGCAGCAGAGAGCAGTGACAGAACTCTCCCTCTCCTGCCACCACCACAGGTGTGGCCTCCAGCACAGAACCCCAGCAAGGAACAGACAGGAAACCTTTCCAGAGAGCCTTTATTCCAGGGAGCAACTTCCAGAGAACCTTTGTTCCAGGGAATAAATTTCCCACCCCCAGCAGCAGATTGAGGATCCTCAGCACACAAGAAGGGTTGGCTGAGCCATGGAAAAGCCTGGACAGCCCCCAAGAAATGGGGAACTCAAGGGACAGCCCTGCAAGGGGCACAGAGGGAACACACGGGATGCTCCTGGAGCATCCCAGAGGGCTGGGAACACACAGAATTATCCCAGAGCATCCCAGAGAGATGGGAACACAGAATTATCCCAGAGCATCCCAGAGAGATGGGAACACACAGAATTATCCCAGAGGATGCCAGAGAGATGGGAACACACAGAATTATCCCAGAGCATCCCAGAGAGATGGGAACACACTGAATTATCCCAGAGCATCCCAGAGAGATGGGAACACACTGAATTATCCCAGAGCATCCCAGAGAGATGGGAACACACTGAATTATCCCAGAGGATCCCAGATGGGAACACACCAAATTATCCCAGAGGATCCCAGAGGGCTGGGAACACACAGGATGCCCCCAGATCCCAGAGGATCCCAGAGGGCTGGGAACACAGCATGCTCCCAGCTGGTGCCAGAACCACAAACACACAATCCACTCCCAAGCTACAGCAGTTTTCCCTCTTCCTGGCACACAAACCATCCCTTGCTGGCCTTGTTCTCCAAGGTGTTGTTCTCCTGGTCATTTTAACCCCTGCAGGCCTGACCAGGAGTGTGCTCTGCAGTCACCTCTGAGCAGAAAGACTCAGCAATTCTCCTCAGAGACAAGGAGGAGGCCCTGGCACCATACAGTGGCTCAGCTTGCTAGATAAATAGTCCTCCTTTGAGGAGGTTTGAGTCTTTTGGGGAACACAGGGGAAAAAAAAACCATCAAACATTTCAGCAGCTTCACAAAAGAGCCCACAAGGATCTTTTACAGTGTTTCTGGACAGCACTGAGTACACAGTGTGCTATCACTACACACAGAAAAGCATCAGATTTACTGAAAGCCTGAGCAAGACACATTTAGATGGAAGCAGAAAGAAGGTGGGTTAATCAGAGCTGAAACTGCAGTTGTGACAAGACCAGCTGCACTGGGAGTGACAGCCTTGATCCAGGCAGAGCTGTCACTGCTCGCTTTTGGAGCAAATTAAAGGACTTTCCTTCGAGCTCCAAGGAAAGCAACTGGAGCAGCCAGAGCTCACCATCACAGAAATGTTATTTCTGGCCACAGAGCTCGAGCCAGAAATAAGAACATTCAGATGACAGTTCCACGAGCTTAAAACCTGTCACTTGTGAAGGGAACAAATGGGAGGGAGGAATCACACAAACCTAGACCCTGTAGCACTGCTTGTTTTCCCTGCATTCAGTACAGACTAACATCAGACTCACAGCATAGCTTAAAGATCATCCTGGGACTCCTTTTTTGTTAAACTCTCTGCACTTTGTGCTCCTGGTGCTGCAGCAGCTCCTGCAGCAGAGCCACCCTGACAGACAGCGGGGGAAATACGGCTATGGAGAGAGAGTTCAAGAAAAGGCAAATGACCTGGGCCACACTGCTCAGCCCTGCTCCCTCTGCCCTGCCCTATGGAAAATTCAGGGCCTAATCACCTGGAAAATCTTGGAAACGTCTTCCGAGTTGCGCTGCTGCGCGACATCGCACAGCTTGGCCGTGATATCGATTCGGCGGCAGATGTCCATGTCCACCTTCATGGCCTTTTCTTGGATCTTTGTGTCCAGGTCTGTCATGGGCTGCAGGAAGGACAGCAGGGATTATCTTCTATTATTAGACAGTTCAGGCAAGAAGAGATACCCCACAGTATCTCTGGAACCCCAGGCCACACCAGTGCTAAACATCACACCCTGTTCTGGGGCAGCAGAGCACGGGCAGTCTCAGGACTCCACAGCTCACCCCTGATTCTAACCAAGCTCCAACTCAGAGGGATTTGCCAAGGAAAAAAAGCCTGCACCCACCCCAGAACAAGTGCTCAGTGTGGCAAGGGGAGCCTCGGTGGGTCAGGAACAGGGCGGGACAATGCAATGCCCAGAGAAGCTGGGGCTGCCCCGGCCCTGGAAGTGCTCAAGCTGGGCTTGGAGCACCCTGGGACAGTGGAAGGAGACCCTGCCCAGGCCAGGGGGTGGGGCTGGATTGTCCTGAAGGTCCCTTCCATCCCAAACCATTCTGGGATTCCATAAATAACACTTTAAAAATGGAGAGCACCCCCCTGTGTAGTGTGTGCAGATGAAATGTCAGTCCTGGTGAGGATGCAACACTTCCCCTCTTTCAGACACAAAAGTTGTGCCTGCACAGAGAAGCTGCTGATAAACCAGAATCCAGGCTCCACAGCAACTGCACACAGAGCATGGGACCAGCAAATCCTGACTGGATCCAAGGAGATCCATGAAAACCTTGGCACAGAGAACACTCCTCCCTGGCACTAGCCTGGCTTCCAGCCCAGCAAAAGTCCTGCATGAAAATTTCTGCGTGAAAAATACTGCCTTGTAGTAGCTGTAATTGCTGAGGTACTCCCACTCAGACAGAACATCTGGCTCCTTATGAAGGAAGAACCATTAAAAAACCCCCAAAGCATATTTTCCATCCTAGCTGAGACTTGTTCTCCTGGACAGTTCCCCTCCTAAGCCATGCTTCCACCTGGGACACAAAAGTGGAAAAACCTTTTGCAGACCATTCTTAAACAACAAATCTCCTTTCCAAGAGGAAAGCTTTGGGCTTTTTGTTGGTTTGATCTGCTTTTTCCCACCATTTTTAGTTTTAAATTTTTACACAGTCTTCTCCAGGCCCTGTGAGTTTAAACCAAAATTTAAACCTCAAACCTTTAGAATTTGAGGGTTTTTGGTTTAAATTTTTACACAGAGTCTTCTCCCCTGTGAACCACCTTTGGAGCTTTGTGTTTTCCAGACACTCTGAGGAAAATAAATCTCTCAACATTGACACACTCACAATCTCACCACTGAGCTGCTGATCCTTATCTGCAGGAAGGAAAGAGCCACGTGCCAACATTTTGCACTTCTCTATTCTAAATATTTGCCCAGTGAGGCTCAAACAAGCACTCGCAGTGCTTTCCTCAGGCTCCCTCATCCCTTGGAGCCTGCCCAGAGCACTTTCCCTGAGCCCAGAGGATGTTTGCCTGCAGCACCACCTCCCTCTCTGCACACACAGCAGCTCCTGGCTGAATGAAGTCAGGCCCCAGCCCCAGCAGCCTCTCCCCTCCAGGCTCCAACCCAGCACGGCCACCCTTCATTAACCACCAGAAGGACACACAGCTAATTGCCAAATTTCCCATGAGCAGATCTAGTGGCCCTGAGAGAATGGATTTGACACCTGGGAGCGGGTTCTGCAGGTTTCTGTGAAGTCAGGGGAAGGCTGTTGTGTGCAAAAATTACAGGATAAATCAGCGTAACAGAGTTTATTCCTCAGACAAGTGGCTTCAGCACTACCTCAGACTTACTGAGAAAGGCACCTTAATGTTCACCTGGATTATCTTTCCAGATATCTGCATGATCTCACTTCTAAATAAAAGATTTTTTTCCACTCAGGGCCTAAAAGATCCTCTGGCTTTGAAGAGAACTCAGAAAAAAAGTTTTGTTTTCTCAGGAGTTTCCTCATGTCTCATTAGGTCTCATTAGATACTTTCTTTCCTTTTTTTTTTTTTTTTTTTTTTAAGCCATGAGCTTGAACCAGCCCGGGAAGCAAAGCCAATACCTGAACCAGAACTCATCTTTCCAGAGCTGATTTAGGGAGATGGGAAACACTTATTCCTCCCTGTGAGGGTGGGCAGGCCCTGGCAGGGGAGCCCAGAGCAGCTGTGGCTGCCCCTGCATCCCTGGCAGTGCCCAGGGCCAGGCTGGCCAGGGCCTGGAGCAGCCTGGGACAGGGGAAGGTGTCCCTGCCATGGCAGGGGGTGGAACAGGATGATCTTTAAGCTCCTTCCAACCCAAAGCAGTCCATGATTCCACACAGTGAGTTCCTTTAGGAACAGGATTTTTCTGCACGACTCCAGGCGAGGTCCCTGTGCCAGCAGCTCCTGGAGCTGCCCAGGGCTGAGGCTGCTCCCCAGGCTGGGACTTCTCCAGCCCTGTTCTCCCAGATCCGAGGCTGCCCAGCAGCTGTGGGGAGGGGAGGGGAGGGCAGAGTGCTGGTTATGGGTAAGCAGCAGTTAATGCATCTCCACACAGACCAGACAGGAAGCAGGGGAGGGGGATCTGTCTGATGCATTAGATCCCAGCAGCCATCACTAATTACACAGCAGCACTCGCTAATTACACAGCAGCACTCGCTAATCACCTGGCTGTGGATGAAGCCATGTGCAGGACACACACCCACAGAGGGCCCTCTGTACTTACATCACTCATCAGACCCTTAAACACCACCAGCTCTGCCTTCAGCCTCTCAATCTTCTCATTCAGCTCCTCCTGGAGAGCTTCTGCTTCCTGGGCCTCCTGCAAGGGAAAGCAGCCGGGAGGTGAGAGGGGAGAGCCCAGCACAGCTCCCCACTGAGCCTGAGCAGGCTGCTTAAAAAGGGGGGTAGAATGGAACTCCATTCTTCAGTGAAATTTAATTGTCATCCTCCGTTGTAAATTCCACTCCCTCCTCCCACTTTGTCACAAACTTCATCACAAACTTCATCATTTCCTGCTCCAGCTCCCCAACATTAGCACTGTCCCCTGCAGCTGCACAGCTACTCTAGCTAGAAGGCAAATTTTTAATGAAAAGACAAATAAAATGCTGTGCAGCATGCACAGAGGTGCAGAACTCCCTGCACCTTTCACCCCAAACCTCACCTCTCTCAGGGTTTCCACCATGGATTCCAGGCTCATCCTTCTGGTCAGCTCCTCTTCCCATCTGAAAGACAAGAGGTGCAAAGTGTTAATCACAGAGAAAAGTGGTTTTCCCCCTGAGAATCACAAGTGTCCTGATGGCCGTGGGAGGATGACAGTTACTGGAAATGCAGAGCAGATGGTGTCCCTCAAACAGAGCAGGGAGTCTGTGAGGGAAGGAAAGCTGTCTCTGCTTTTATTGGGACCAGCATCCCTCCTGCTCTCCCCCACAGCACAATCAGGGAACACAGAGCTTTGGGCTGGGAGGGAGCTCCAAGATCCCATTCCAGGGATCCAGCCATCCCCTCAAAGATCACCTTCCACTACCCCAGGCTGTTCCAGCCTGGCCCTGGACACTGCCAGGGGTTCAGGGGCAGCCTCAGCACCTCTGGGCAGCCTGTGCCAGGCCCCACCCTCACAGGAACAATTCCTTCTTCATTTCTAACCTAAATTTCCCCTCTTTCAGTTCATCTGATATTTGGCTGCAAATGAGGTGGGAAGTTTTCATTCCAGAAAGAATCTGGGAACTCATGTCAATCAAAAATGTTCCAGTTTCCCAGTTCAGTCCAAGCAGTCCATGTGTTTCTGTGCCTCCTGTATCCAAATCCTCACTAATCTCCATGCCCCAGCCACTTCCCAGCCCTCCAGCTGCCAGGAGAGCACTGCAACAATCCCCGAGTGCTGGGTGCCCACCCTCAGTGCTAGGATGGCAGGGAAGGAGAAGAGCTGACATTTAATTAAAGCTCTCACAGTGTCTGAGGTCATTAGTGGGGCTCTGAGCAGCCCGGCCTGTGGAAGGGAGTGAAACAAGGTGACTTTAAGGCTGTTTCCAACCCAAATCGTTCTGGGGTCCTACAATTTTAAGTGTTAAAAAAAATAAAAATCTGTTTTTAAGCACTGAAACCCTTCACAGCAAACCCAGAATCTGCCAAAATTAACTAGAAAGATGATGATACACATCCATAGACAGGGGAAGGTTTGAGTTTGGCAGGAGAGGGAAAGCCAAGTGTGTGCCCCTCTTGGAACAGGCACCAGTGCCACCCCAGACCTGCCTGTCTGCTAGGACAACAGAGGAATTACCCTCCTGGAAAAGAAACTTTGGATACCACAAATGAAAAAGAATCCTGTGAACAAGACTCTCCACGTGCCATCACAACCATTTCTGTTGCTACCTCAACACTTCTCAAGAGTTCAGCTGGAATTGTGAGGCCAGAAATCCACACAATCAAAGAAATCACAGGGTTAAATCCAGCAAAATACACGGATTCAGCCCATTTTCCAGGGCCCAGAGCACATGGGGATGGCTGGCTGCATGCAGGATGACCCCATGGAGGCTGATCTGATGCCCACAGCAGCACAGAGTTCATCCCACCTGGAAGGATGGAGGGGATGTTTGGCAGGGAAGGAAGGAAGGACACGGTGCAGCTCCGAGGACATTCCCACCCCAGCCACTCTTCCTGCTGCTGGGGGCTGGAACATCCAGCACAGCAGCCTGTGAGAGCTGCATTTCTGCAGGAGGACTTGTTGTGCATCTTTTTACCAGCATCGATTCACTGCCAAGCTGGGGAAAATATTTAGGCTGGGATTTGCATTTGTCACCAAACGTTGCAGCTCGGATTTCCATGCCCTGGGTGGGTTTTGCACTAATTACATGTGCATTGCTATAAAAATAGCAACTTTGCCTTTCACGTTCTCACATCAGAGGCAAGAAGGTGAAATTAATTAAAGCAGGCAATTATATTGGCAATCTGTGAGCTGCCTCTGCTGTTACAGGGCAGTCATCCCTCCTGCCTCTGCTGCCAGTGGTGGATGGGAGTCGAGCCGACACTGCAAAAATTGATCTGCTGCTTCTCAAGGTTTGAACTCCTGGGGGGAGGGATCCTGGCTGCATCCAGCCCTCCTGCTGGATTATTGCCTCCTCACCCTGCCTTCTGCAGAGGGAGGGAGGGATTTTGGGAGAACGTCATCTGTGTGTTTTCCCTGACTCTGCCAAAACGCAGGAGAAAGGATTCGAGCTCCTGCCAGCAGGTCAGCCACGGCAGCTGCCAGAATTACACATCCCTGCTCAGACCAACCTCCCCCGTCCTGCAGGCATCCCAGCAGCTCCATTTCTTTGTTTGGTGCCTTTTGCAGAGATGTACAGCCCTAATTCCTGCCCAGCAAAGCCAAACCAGTGTCTCCTTCGGGAGAGGGGGAAAGGTGCCACCTTCCACACACCCTCCCACCCACAGTCCCTGTTTCTCTGAATTACAGCAACAGTAAAACCATCAGGTGATTTTTAATCTGTTCTAACCAGTTTTTCACCAGATTTTTTTAAAGTTCCTGCCTGACTGAAGGGAATTTTCACAGGTCTGGCAAGGAGGGTCCTGCTAACCATTAATATCAAATTCTTAACCCCAGAGCACGTTCCTCCCACCCACCACCAAGCTGATTAACCTCATTTACCAGCTCAAAATGACAATCTTACTTTCCCCTCACACTTAAACCTCGGGAGAATATCCACAGTGAAGAGAGGACGGAGCCAGGCAGGGGATGACAATGGAGAGGAGGATTAATTGTGCATCTCAACTTCCAGGGAGGTGAGACAATAAGATTGCTCATTCTGTGATCATCCTGTGTTTGCTGCAGCACACCCGACTTTAAAGGGACCTTGGAAGCCGTGCTGCTGCACATTCCCAAAATCCAGGAGCCAGGGCACTGAGAGGATGCTAATTATGGCTCTGCTGCCTTTATTATTCACCACCCTCCATTATTCTCCTGGTCATTTACATTAATCAGTTTTTCTCTCCTCAGTTACCATCTGAGATCAAACTGTAACCCCAGCAGGCCCTGGCACACAGAACCAGAGGAATGCAGCCCAAAATGCCCACGGAAGGGCCCAACAGCTCCAGGAGCTGCCTCCATCCCAAGGGAGAGGGGAGCACCCCCAGCTCTGCTCAGCAGGAGGGGAGCAGGAGCTCCCTGATCCCTCTGGGTCCCTTCCAGCCCAGGAGACTCCACGATTCTAAATTCTGCAATACCCAAATGGGAAATGGCTGGAAAGCCAGCAGCCTTCCCATGGCAGCAGGATATGAACTGCTGCTGCTCCCCAAACACGCTTCATTTCTTGGCTCGCACGCAGCAATTGCAATGGTTTCCAGCTGCATCCAAAAATCCTTTTTCTGACTCAGAAACATTGCCATCCAAAGCTCCCAGACTCTGGGCCTTTTCATTACATTTTGAGTTGTTTCTTCTAAAAAAAGATCAGCGACATGAATTTGTTCATGCCTAAGCCAGGCTTTTTTTTCCCTCCCTTCTTTCCCACCTTCCAAGGACGTGTCAGTCCCATCCACCCTCGAATAAAGGGCAAGCCTGACTTTTCTGAAGCCCTTTTTTCCCAGATGTGACACATCACATTCTCACATTCCAGGGCCATTCCGTCACTCCTCGGCCCTGCCTCACGTCTGAGGGGAGAACAAAGGAAGGCCGGCTCTGTGGGAAGGACGCGGGGCACAGGAGCACCTCCCTGGCACAGCCCAGCTGCCAGGGATGCCCCCAGCACCGAGGCTGTGCCCTGCTCCCAGTACTGGCCTTGTGCTCCCCCCCTCCTCCCAGCGGGGCTGGGCTGCTCCAGTGCCTGGGTGGCACCCACAGGAGCCTGAGCACGAGGCTGTGCCCACAATGGCACCGTGTGGCACCCACAGGAGCCCCAAGCATGAGGCCATGCCCACACAAGGCCATGCCTGCACTGGCACCATGTGGCACTCACAGGAGCCCTGAGCACGAGGCTGTGCCCACACTGGCACCGTGTGACCCCACACTGGCACTGTGTGACCCACACTGGCACCGTGTGACCCCACACTGGCACTGTGTGACCCACAGTGGCACTGTGTGACC
Organism: Passer montanus; assembly: GCF_014805655.1. Taxonomy (NCBI): domain Eukaryota; kingdom Metazoa; phylum Chordata; class Aves; order Passeriformes; family Passeridae; genus Passer; species Passer montanus. The sequence continues at coordinate 461,610 of NW_024363161.1, read as the reverse complement.
CCACCTGGCACCGTGTGACCCTGACCCATGCTGGCACTGTGTGACCCACACTGGCACCGTGTGACCCCACGCCACGCTGGGCACGGCTCAGCCCCTGGCAGTTGCCCAGGCCTGGCCCAGGGGTGCAGGACGTGCCCACAGATGCCATCCCACAGGCACAGAGCAGCCAGCAGCAGCTCAGGGGGCACTGATGGCACCGCCATGGACTTGGCAGCCCCCAGATGAACACCCCTGATCCCACCTGGGCAGGGGTCTGGCTGCCCAGGATCGTGTCCCAGACCTTCCAAACACATCCAGAGAAGCCCTCATGACACCAAAGCACTGCGGCACCGCCAGGTCCATTGAACCATTTGTCAGCCATGGGAAGAGCCACCTGTGCCCCCTCAGCAAACCATTCCTGGGGCTGGAAGGGAGCTTGGGGTTGTAAACACAAGCAGCTGCAGGAGCTCAAAAGGTCTGAACCACGCAAGATGGATTTCATTTTTAAAAAAGAACTCTAAGGAGCCTTCTTTACTTTCCATGGAATCCCAGAGTGGTTTGGGTTGGAAGGAGCTTAAAGATTATCCCATTCCACCCCCTGCCATGGGCAAGGACACCTTCCACCACCCCAGGGTGCTCCAAGCCCCATCCAGCCTGGCCTTGGACACTTCCAGGTACAGGGCAACCACAAACTCCTGGCTCTTGTTAAATAAATCAAAAGAGGCAAAAAAACCCCCAAAAAAACAAAAAAAACAAAAAACCCCAACCCAAAACCAAAAAACAACCCACCAAAAAAAAAAAAACCAAACAAAACCAAAACCAAAACAACCAAACAAAAAAAACCCCAAAACAAACGAACCCAAAACAAATGAACAATTCACTATTCTCTCTGATTTTGGAATCCTTTCCTAAGAAATCATTTTCCTTCCAGTTTTCCTTTTGCACAGTTTTCCTTTTGCACTAAATTAGACATAGAATTGCATCAACCAATTAGATTCTTCACAATTGCTACCTCTGTCTAAATGAGCATTTTTAAGATGCTGTACAACACAGGGATTCCTCCTGATTATCCCAAGCCTTGATCATGTTGATCCCACATGCCCAGCCTCATTGAAGCAAATTAAATGTTCCTTGATGGGCTCCATGGAGAAGATATTAATTTAATGGGAAGGGCTGATTCCATTAGAGCCTGGCTGGAACAGAGCATGCAGCACTCAGTGAAGTTGTGTTTCTGCCTCTTGCAACACCCTCTCCACAGAAGCTCTTTTGCCAAAAACCATTCCAGCACCAAAATTCCCAAACATCAGAGCCACGGGGGAGTTCATCCCTGAGTCTATTGTGAGACATCCAATCTCTGCAGAGCAAAACTTCCCAAACATCAGAGCCACAGGGGAGTTCATCCCTGAGCCTTTGTGGTGAGACATCCAATCTCTGCAGAGCAGAACCTGCCCCCTTTGCACTGCTCCTGTCGGGTGTTTCCCCACAAAGGAGAGGTTTAATATTAAAGCCTTATTCCAGACCTGGGCTCTACTTAAAGCAGCAAGCAGACCTTTGAACAGCAATTCCTTGTGAAGAAAATTGCTAAAAGGAGTTACTCTACAGGAAAACATTGCCTAATTACAGCCCCTGATTACACCCAGCGAGGAAGATGCTCCAGCCTGTTAGTGGAACCACAATAAAAATCATCTGCAGGTTCCTTTGTGTCTCCTCGCTGCCCACACGGGCTGTTCAAACAAAACCCGGGTTTAATGACACCACAGGTCAACAACATCAAGTAAAGCAGCAGCTGTGCCTGCATTCCTTCAGAGGGAAAATGATGGGGCTCTGAGCAGAGCAGGACCCGCAGGGGCTGTGACACCCTGCAGGCTCCGAGTCACCGCTGCTGTGTGACCCCTCCCTGGCACCACACCGCTCCGGGAGGGCACTGCTGCAGCTGCCTCTGAGCCTGCCCGAGCCCAGGGTCCCTCTGGCTGCCCCTGCACAGAAATGCATTCCCAAGGACACGAGGAACTCCCCAGAACAGCCCCAGCACGGCAGGTGGGGCTGCTCTGGGGGTTCTCAGGGTGCTCCATACAATGCAGGAAGCCCCCACAAGGGGAAGGAAGCCCAGCAGGCCTTGCACAGACCTGCTGATTTGTTTTTCCAGTCTCACACCCAGCCAAGTGAAGGAAAATCTGATCACTGTCCTGGTTTCAAAGCCATTCCACAGGAGAGTCCAGAGCTTCTGCAAGTAGAAGTGTGGACAGAAAAGTTTTCATACATCTCAGCTTCTTCTTTCTGCTGCCCACTCTTCCCTTGCCTAATCCCATTTCTTGTTCTCCTGGAGAGAAAAATCAGCCTGAAGGCAACAGAGCCCAGCCTGGTTATCACTGATGTGCCTATTCCACAGCTACAAATGATTTTTAACATTGTTTACCAGGTTAAACCCAAGAGAATTGTCCAAAGCCACAACTCCCACCCACAATGGCCAGGAGTACACGCTCCTGAGGAGAACCTGGCCATGGAAATTAACTCCTTAGATAATTCCTTTCCAACGTTTCATGGAAGCTCACAGCACCTGCCCACTGCAGCCTGGCCCTTCTGCTGCTCCTGAGCTCAGGAAATCAGAGCTGCTCCAGAGCAGTTACATCCTGAGGAGCAAAACCACAAAAGGCCTCTGCCTGTGCAGTCTTTATAAATAAAGTATCCACACTCAAGAAATTGGAGTGTAATTAAAAGTACATTTTATCACACCTCCCACCGTTGTGCCACGGCAGGAACACAATGTTTCCTGCAGAGAAAGGATTTGGGGTTAGTCATGAACTGCTCTGGCTGATAAGACACCACCAGGTGTGCAGAAAGGCTTAGGCTGTAATTTGTGATAAGGGAGACAGAACGGAGACAGAATGTGAACTAAACTCTGCTTTCTGTCTCTTCCTCTGCACATTTGTGCCCAACCTGTCCCAGCACTGAACCACAAGAAATTACAGACCAAGCTGGATTTCACAGGATTGGATTTCCAGAGTCCCAGGATGGTTTGGGCTGGCAGGGACCTTAGTGCTGACCCAGTTGCAGTCCCTTTGCCATGGCAGGGACACCTTCCACTGTCCCAGGCTGCTCCAAGCCCCCTTCACCCAGCCTTGGACACTTCCAGGGATCAGGAATCCTCAGCTTCTCTGGCTGAGAACTGTGCCAGCGCCTCACAGGGAATGACTTTTCTCCTCTGTTTTACCCCTGGCAGGCTGCAGGCACAGCCAAAGCTGGTTTTATTTTCCCTCTGCACCAGCAACTTAAATTCATTTTTCACTCCTGTCAAAACCTTGCTGACAGTGTTTACAACCCTGAACAAATGCATGGCTCTTAAGCACGAACAAATCATTCTGCAGTGGGGATCTGCTGCAGCTCTTGACAGCTGAAATGCAGGTTTTGGGGAGGCAGAGCTGCCAGGGAAGGGGAGAGGGATTTGTCCAGTTCTGCCTCCCATTCCCAGCCATTTCCTGGGACTGCAGCAACCCAGAACTGTTCCCAACAACAGAACCTGGTGGGAAACAGCAGCCTGGGAAAGGTCTGCAGGGCCTTTGCTTTGGGGGAGAGGGAAATCCCTGGGAAATCATGGGAAAGCAGCCAAGAGAACAAGCACAAACAAGTCCACAATCAGAAAAACATCAGTGGGAACACTGGACAAAAACATCAGTGGGGAAGGGGAAAATGGGCAGCACAGAGAAGAGGAACCTCTGCAAAGCCAGTTACCCCCAGGAAGGGGGTAAAAAAAAAAAAGGAAATATGGTGATGAGCTTTAAACTCCCAATTTCTGAGACTGGCCCTCGTTTGCTTGAGACAGCCTTGGAGCCACCAGAGACACCCCAGGGACACATGAGGTGCCAAAAACCTGAATTAGCCAATTACTCTTTCCCTTTCTCTATACAGACTTTTGTTAACAGCAAAAGACAAATTCAAACTGGGCACATCCTGCTTTCAGTGTGGGAGGATGGCATCACATTGCCAAGGCCTTCTCCCGTGCTGGTGCTCTCTGAGGGGTCTCAGGGGGTGCTGGGAACTCATGGAGTGACACAACTGGGGAACAAAGAGGGAAAGGAAGAAGGTTTAGGTTAGATGGCACTTTAAAGACCCATTTATTCCAACCCCTGCATGGAAGGGAGAGGAAAGTTCCACAGAACTCAACTAAAACTGGGAAGAAATCCTGTTTTTTCCGAGCTCCAGCAGTCTCTGTACCACACTGGTTTTCAGCTCCATGCTGATCAAACTGTTTTCTCCCCAAGAGCAGCTGCACACTGCTCTCTGCACATCACCAAATCCCCATCTGCTGTGCCACTGAGGGATCCAGGGAATGTTCCCCAGGCCTGCGAGGCCAAGGCTGGGCACAGCTCAGGGAACAGCCCCACGGAAGCTCCCACTCCTGTACAAGTGTTGGCACAACTGCAGATAAAGTCATTACTGAGACTCATTGCACACAGGCAATCTGCAAAGCACAGGATTACACTGCTGGGAGTGCTGCTGGCTGCAGTTAATTATCAAATCCTGAATTCCCACAGAAGGAACCTCCAGCAAACCCCCTGCATTAACGACAGCCCCTCACGAGCACACATTTATTTACATTTCTTTTACAGCTCCGCCTGCTGACAAGCTGCAATTTCATGGGATTTGTGTGGGGTGCATTCAGGTGTTTTGTCCCAACACTGGCACAGGCAAATATCAAAAACTGCTGGGACAATTCAGCTGCATAAACTCACTGATGACCACGCCCCTTGAAGAAAATACTACCAAAACTCAGCAGCAGATGCTTTAGAATCATTAAGGCTGCAAAAGATCCTGGGCTCCTACAAAACTTCAGCAAAGGGCAAAGGACAGAGGTGCTGAGCATGAAGAAAGCACTGATTTAAGTCAGTAATTTTTTGAAACTTCCTGCAGAAGTCCCAAAACCAGTTATTCTCTGCTCCTGAGAAAGTGCTCTGTGTTCCTCTCCCCACCTAGGGCATGCAGGGGTTAAATTCCACTGTGAGGGTCTGGCAGCCAGGCCCAGGCAGCCCTGAACAAACCAGGCAGAAGTTGGACACCTTGAAGGAGTTTTTTTTTTGCCAACCCTGCAAGAGAAGGGCAGGAAGGAGAAGCCCATCCAGTGCTTTTAAATCCCATTTCACTCATGTGATGCCTTGAGATGGCTGCCTAGAACAGAGGCTAGACAAGATTAAGAGAATAAAAATGAATATTTATTAAAGGCCTTCCATAGATACACCTTGGGCAGTCAGAAGCCTCCAAGGCTACACCCAAAATGGACAATGGGCACGAGTTTTTCAGACAATTATAAATTTTTAACCACATTTGCAGGTCAGGGGTTAATGCTCCAATTACAGCTTCAGGTGATGAAGTCATTTACCCCCAGTTTGCTGCCCCCAACTCATTTTGTTTATACTTTTCGGGGCCTGAGGCTGGAGGGTGTCCTTGAGTCTCAGGCCCAGAGGAATTGTTGTGTGTGAATAAAACAGGAGAGCAGCAGCTGACAGAACAGGCTGTGGAGTTTGGAGCTCTACACTGAAGCAGTACAGGGTCTGAAAACTAGAAAAGCTAAATCCTAAGGCATCAAATGGACTATTCATAATCTCCAATTCTTCTGGTGCAAGTGCTAATGTGAGAAACTTGTAGGACAGCCCAGCCCAGCCCAGGCTCCTGCACTTTGGAGCTGTGCTGTTTACAAGGGAGCTCCCAACAGAACTGGAGCAGTGGGAAGGGGGGATTGTGGCTGAGTCACGGGATAATGGCTGCAAAATCCACCCATTGTTTGGGGAAACTTGGAAATTGCCTCGTGCTCCTTGGTTATTCAAATGGAATAAACATTATTACAGGAGATGGGCACTGGCATGCCTGGACCGAGTGTAATAGGAGAAAACTGAAATTTAAAAAATGAATAAAAATAATACAAAAATCTTATCCCAGCCTTCAACAGAGCTTTGACAATTTGCTAAGATGCAGGATTTGCCCACATGAGGACTCCATGCCCTGCAACCTGGTGTTAAGCAAATATTTGTAAGAAATAAAAGCTCTTTGCAAGCTGCCACCAAGCATGACCTGGAGCTCCCTGCCCTGGAAATGCCACTGGCCTCCATGTCCTGAGGTTTCCAAAGCAGGGGGTCCCACCCTGTTTCATCTCCTCCCACTTCAAACTCTTTTTCCTTCACCTCTCCTTCAGAAGGTGAATCTCAGGGTAACATAAAACACCCAATAATCAATCCCACAGGTCCTGAAGGGCACTGCCAGCTCCAGGAGGCTCTGGCAGGACTCACCTTGGAGGCCAAGCACCCCAAGAGCTTCAAAATAAAATCCAGAGCACAAGACTTGAGTTCATTTTCAAAGCTCTCCCTCAACTCTTTAAGCAGCATGAGAAGAACCCATATTTTTCTACATATACCTGTATTTCCCATTCTCTCACCATTCCTTCTTCTTTCACCTGAATTCTCACTTCTTTTTTCTGGTTTGTTTTTGTTTTTAATCCCCAGAGTACAGGAGACTTTCAGAGCTGATAAAAACATTCATACAGAGGAGGGATCTCGGTCAGGAGCACAAAGAATGAGAGAAACAAAACCCACAACAAACCAGGTTTGAAATCCTAATCAAGAACATGCTGTAACAAAACAGAATAATAATTCCCCACAGCCTGGCAGCCACTCTGAGGAGGTGACATAAGAGCGTGCTCCAACATACAGCATCACCCTTTTAAAAATACATTTGTGTTTTTATGGTGCTCAGACATTTCCTTTGTCATTTCTCACCTCCTACTGCTGCCGAGGCCTCTCAGCCTCAGCAGAGACTGGGCCAAGTTCTGGCAGCTCAGACAAGGAGCTCCAGGAGGGATTTAAGGCCATAATAAGATCTAAGCTGTCGGAAAGTCCAGGCAAACTTGTGTGGCATGTTTTTCCTTTCTCTCCCCTATAAACACCTCGTGCAAGCTGTCCTGGAGGCTGCCAAGGGAACACAGTGCATTATCTCAGCTGCTGCACATGACTCTGGGCAAGGCTCCTCCATCCCAGCTGCAGGACTGTCCAGCAGGCCTGTGCCTACAGGAAAGCTTGCCCATGTAGGGTGAGGATTATTTTGTTTCACAACTGCCTCGTGACTTCAGGGCAGCCTGCTGGAGAGGAAACGTGGATGTCTGAGTGGGGCTGTGGTCTCCTGCTCTGCAGACAGAGCTGGGATTCCCTGGCACTGGAATTGCTTCAAGGGGAGCCCCACCAAGGCTCTGGTGAGGAGGGTGACCAGGACAGGTCTCAGTGTGACCCTGGCAGCAAAGCAGAGCTGTCCCCCTGACCCCCAGACCTGGAAACCCATCCCAGTCAGGCTCACAGCTTCCTGAAGGATTGCTCTCAGGGACACACCACCTGAAAGGAAGGAAAGAAACCCCTGGGATGGCACAAGCCCACCAGGGACAGCAGCACTTCCACCACCTGCAGCCACACAGCAGCACGTGAACCCAGGGATGGTCCCAGCTCGGGCAGATCCCCCATTTTTGGGAAAAGCTGACCCACCCTGCCAAGCAGCACTGAACTGTGTCATGAAATGTGCACGGGCTGAGCTCAGCTCTTAGAATGGAACCTGCACAAGGCTCAGAACAGTGAAATCCTCTCTCATAAAAGGCCTTTATTTACTTTCTGATGCCATGAGTAAATGCTGTCTATAAATAGCCCTCCCTGCCCAGCCACGCTGCTGTTATCACCTCAGTCACTGGGAAAGGCCCTGATAAGACCAAGTGATAATAGATCAGGATTACCCTTCTGTGGAAAGGAACCTGCTGGAATTCATTACTGCACGATTTTCATTCCCCTGTGCAGCTCTTCAGCCTGAAGCAGCAAAAATAATGGAGTGCCCATGCCCTCCTCACCTTGTCTTTGGGTTTATCTCCTTCTTCCACCACATCCTTTAAGAACCAGCCTCCAAACAGAGCCAAATTCAAAACTGAGAGCTCAGCTCACCCTAATCTCTGTCCCAGCCCTAAGTAATCTTACTGAACCAACTAAAGAACAAAGAAAAAAAAATGAGATAAAGCTTATCTGCTCCCAGGAGTCAGGAATACAGGTGGAATACACACCTAGGGCACAGCAAAGCTTCCCAACACTGCCCTACACATCCATTATCTCTGAGTGAAGAGCTTTATGACCTTTGTAAAAGTAAATATATTTAAGTGCAGCTTTTATGTGCAGTATGGGGGTTCTGACCTCAAAAGAAATAAACTTTTCTTCAAGGGCTCCACTGCCACTGGAGGGAATGCACAGCACTCCTGCAGTGCTCCTATGGATCCATTATCTACATTTCCAGAGTTTTATTGCCTTTGAAAATGTAAATATATTGAAGGGTAGCTTTCATGTGCAGTGTCAGAGCTGTAAGAACATGAGGATTAACCAAGGGAAGAAATAAAAAGCTCTTCAAGGGCTCCGAAGACACTTGAGGAACACACAACACTCCCAAGAGTGCTCCTGTGGATCCATTCCCTTATCTGCATTTGAAGAGCTTGATTACCTCTGAAAATGTAAATATATTTTCTGTGCAGTGCCAAGATTGTAACAACACAAACGTTAACAGAGGGTAAGAAATAACCTGCTCTTCAAGGGCTCCGATGGCCCTTGAGGAACACCCAGCACCCCTGCAGAGCTCCTACAGACCCATTCCCACACCTGCATTCAAAGAGTTTTACTGCCTTCACAAAGGTAAGGATATTTAATGTGCAGTGCCACATTTGTAACAGCACCAATGTTAACAGAAGGTAAGAAACAAACTGTTCTTCAGGGGCTGCAGTGGCAGCTGCACACACAGCAGCCCTCCCCAGGAACAGGGTGCACCCCTGCCCAGGCTGCTCTCACCACCTCTGGCACGACGGGCACATGGCCAAAGCTCAGGGCTTCCAGCTCATCCTGGGGACTACAGAATTCCCATCAATCCACAGCACTCGGCCACTGAGAGGGAAGCAAACGGATAAAGGTGACAGCAGGGGTATAAAATTCAACATGAGGCATTTAAAAATATTTATATAAGGGCAGAATGATCTCCACACAAACAAAAGAGTTGCTTCTGCTGTCTCAGTTGCACAGATTCCCAAGAACTGGAGTGGTTTAGTGCTTGAATTTCTAGCAGTGGGGGACATAAACAGCCAGGGCAGGGGCAGCCCTGGGATATTTGTAGAGGGGAAGGGATGGGCAGCAGGACAGTTCCAGTACAGACTTGGTTTTCACGGAAAACTAGACTGGTTTGGGTTGGAAAGAACTTAAAGCTGATCCAGTGTCGCCCCTGTCATGGCAGGGACATGTTCCCCTGTCCCAGGTTGTTCCAGCCTGGCCTTGGGCACTGCCAGGGATCCAGGGGCAGCCACAGCTGCTTTGGGCACGCTGTGCCAGCGCCTGCCCACCCTCACAGGGAAGGATTCCCTCCAAAATCCCATCTAAATTTTCTCTCTTTTAGTTTAAAACCATTTCCTCCTGTCCTCCCATCCCTTGTAAATTATCCCTCTCCATACTTCCTGCAGCTCCTTCAGGCACTGAAGGCCACAATGAGGTCACCCCAGAGCTTCCCCAGGATGAACAATCCCAATTGTCCCAGCCTTTCCCCCCTGTAACAGGCCAGGGAACAGGGCTGGGGTGGCTGAGCAGTGAACTCATTCCCCTGCCTTCCAGTGCCCCACAATTAGAGGAGGATGGAGCTGAGTCATGGACCCAACCCCCCAAACCACAGCTCCCCCAGGGAACAGATCCCTGCCCACAGGCCCAGAGCTGAATCTCATTGGGAATTTTACAGGAGAAAGATCAAATTAATGCTGCACTGAAGGCTGGGAAAAGGAAAAGGCTGTGCCTTTGGAAACAGGGGAACACCTCTTTTAGGGTGAAACAAACCCAGAGCTGCTCAGTGCTGCACCACAGCCCCACACAGGCTCCCACCCTGCCCTCCATTAAATAAAAAATGGAAAAACAGTGAATTCCTCCTTCCAGCCACCAAAAGGGAGCAGGGAAGAGCCTGCCTGCATGGCACATCCATGGAGAGGGATGCCCTGCCCCCCAGGGAAACCCCAAAGGGAAACCCCCCAGGGAAACCCCCAAGGCAAAGTGCTGTTAACTGTGAGATGTTTACAAGGAGGGTGTTGCACCTAATTAAGCAATAGTGTAAAAAGTAGTGATTAAAGACCAATCAAGTCCACCTCTATCGTAGCTATCTATAAAAGAACGTGTGGTTTCTAATAAACTCAACATTTTACCTTCTGAGACTTTACATATCCCTTTATTCACCATCCTCACTGCAGCAAGAACAGGAGAGGAGGGGCAGGAAGAGAAGGGGTTTATTTGCAGATTTCTCTGTGCTCCCCGAGGGGAGGCAGCCCCTCTGCACTGGGGACAGCATTCCCAGGGTGACTTTGTCCCTGAGCAGGGAAAGCTGCTCTCCTGCTGCCAGCCAGCAGCTCTGTGCCAGGGGAATACAGATGAGCAGGAGCACATTTCCCAGGGCATCTCGGAATTTCTAACTGCTCTGTGCTCCCCGCTTCTCCCTTTCTTGAAACAAAATAATAAAAAAGAGAGGGGGAAAAAATTAGAAAGGAAGCGTTTTAAAAATTGAGAAAGAGCCAAAGGAGGGGTGATTCTGGCATAGTCATTTGAGGGAAAAAATTGATAAAAGAGTTAGGAAAATATTCCAGACTGCCCAGTGCTTCAACATATGGTGAATGCCTTATGGAAGAGAGGGAAATAAAGATTTCTCTTCTGCCTGTGAGAGGGAAAATTTCTTGTAGCAGTTTTAATGACAGCAGCTGTTTGAAATATTAAATATTGATATTAAAATACCCCCATTGCAATTCAATATTAATGCCCCCCCTGCCAATTTATGGAATTCAGTAAATTTACACCAGTGCCTGGTTTTGTCTTTAACCAGATGTGACTCATCAGGGTCAAATTCTGTGACTGATCTGACAGGGGGCTGCTCAATTTAAATTCTGTGCTCTGTGTCAGAGGGAGCTCCATCTATAAAAAATAAATTAAAGTGGCATTGTTGTGTTTTCTCCCCTCAGAGACAAATTTGACCTGTAAGAATGCACAGGCACTTGCAGAGGAATCCCAGATTTGGAATCAGTCCTGAGGCAGGATCCCTTTGATCCAGCCTGAGTCACTGCACTGAAGGGAAGGGGGATGCAGCCCTGCTGTAAATCATCACTTCCTTCAGCATTCCCTGGCTGCATGAGCCACTGCAAATTACCAACTTCTCTTGCCCACATGAAGAGCAGCAAGTTAATTCCTCCTCTTTTTAGTGCAGGATCTTGGAGCTGTCAGGTTTTCCAGCATTTTTCCAGGTGCTGGTGTCTATACACAGCAAATAAAGCCAGGCACCCCTGAGTGCCCACAAGCACCAAACACAGAGCTCTGCATGAAGCTCACCTGCTCCCAAACCCTGGAGAGTGGGAAATTTTAACTGGTTTGTCCACAGAAGCAAGAGATTTGGGAAGTTACATGGAACTGAGGGGCAGGCTGCAACACCAAGCCTTGTTTTTGACTGCATTTCAGTGCAAACTCAGAACAAACCCCCTGAAATGAAGATCAAACCCAGCAGCAGTGCAAGGCTCTGCTCACACACGGGGCAATTCCATCTCAAAGCAAGGGATGGTGCTGCTTGCAGGCAGAAAAAGCCAAAAGGGGACACCTGAAGCTGTCCCAGCGAGAAGGAGCAGCCCGGGCACAAAGAGCCAACGTGACCCGCTGAGTCCCAAACTCCCCTTGGCAAGGGATCCAAACGAGCCAGCTTTTGGGGAAGTGGGACACAGGGAGCCAGAGGAGTCACACGGAGGGGAGAGATGGGCACAGGGACAAAGGGCTGCGGGGACTCTCCGCTGGGATTTCGGCGGTGACGGGCGCTGGCCGCGCTCCCTAACGAGCTGGGCACTTCGTTAGCGGGCACAGAGCTCCATTCTCTGCCAGCCCTCCCTCCTGCAGGGACCCAGAGCCACAGCTGATGTCATTTCTGCACAGGGAGCAGCAGGGGCACAGCAGAGGCTCCCAGGCCTTCGAAACCACGGCTGAGAACTTCATTTTTAATATTTTTAATTTTTGAAACAAAGCATCTTGGTAATGCAGTGGTGGTAAAAATGTGTGTGTCCCCCAGCTGCCACTTCCTGCCACAGCACTGGGGAAAGGCAGGGAATCTTTCCCAAGTTTCCTGAAGTCACCTCTGGTCAATCACCTGAGCTTTTCCCAGGTTTAATTTGAAGCAGGATGATCTGATAATGAGCTGACCAGAAGAGCTTCTGGAGGAGGTGACACCGGGGATTAGGAAACACCAGACAAGTTCTTTATTTCTGTGGCATCAAAAACAGATCCCCCCTCCTACAGGATCCCTTCAGCATCAGCAGGCAGCCAAAACATCCCCAGGTTTTCTGAACATTCCCATGGATGGTGACTCCCCACTGCCCTCAGCAGCCTCTGCCAGGGCTTTGGGAGCTTTTCCATGAGGGAATTTTCCCTCTACCCAATCCAAACCTCTCCTGGAGCCACACAAGGCCGTTTCCTCTCCTGTCACTGCTCCCTGGGAGAAGAGGCTGACCCAATTTGAGGCATTTTTGACAATATATTTGAAATCCAAGAAGCTCTCAGTGTGCCCAGGCTATTGCCCTACTACAATAATATTTTTGTCCCTTATTCCAAATTTATCACGAAGTAGAGGCAAATTCCTTCCCTTCAGATGTAGGAGTGGGAGGCTCAAGGTTAGAAATGTGAGAAAAACTCAGCTGTGGCTGCCCTGGATCCCTGGCAGTGCCCAGGGCCAGGCTGGGCAGGGCTGGGAGCAGCCTGGCACAGTGGGAGCTGTCCCTGCCACGGCAGGGGTTGGAATTGGATCTTGAAGGGCTCTTCCAACCCAAACCACCCTGTGATTCCACGATTTCCCTCTTTCCCAAGCCATATCAGTCTCATGCCATTTCTTATCATTTATTGCCTTTTATTATCACTTCTCACTAATCCCTCCAGGGTTCTTGGAGCAAGGTAATTTTTAATAGGAAGAGGTCACAAGGCTATGCAGGAGTTTCAGCCACTCTGAACAGTGCCCATACAGACATGGTTAAGCTTTAAAAAAAAAAAAAAACTTTTCAAAAAGTTTTAAGCTTTTCAAAAGAACTGGAAGAAATCTCTTCCTTTCTCATACAACCAACCAAAAAAAAAAAAAGACATGGTTTTAAAAGAGCTGTTAAAAGAGCTGGTTTAAACACCAAGATGGAGATTTAGAATCAGAATATCTGAAGCTGGAAGGGACCCACAGGGCCCCTGCAGGAGCGAAAAACAACATCCTGTGAGTATTTCTAGCACAGAAAAAAAGTAAACTTAGTCAGAGAAATGCAGATGCAGGAAACCAACCCGGGAGCTGGCAGAGCAGCACCACAAACCCTGAGCCACAAAGAAGCAGCTGCTGAGCTGGAGCGGCTGCAGAGCCTCCCTGGCCCCACGTGCAGCACCCAGAGGCTGCAGAGCCCAGGAGAGGAGCTGCACTCACTGGTTCCCACTGGTTCCCACTGGTTCCTGTGCTTGCTTCCACCTCAGCCCACGCTGCAGCACCTGGGGAGATTCTCTGGGTTTAAGATCTGAGGCATGTGGGGGGTTTGCTCCCAGACCTACTCAGCACTGAGCTGTGCTCTGAAAAGCTGGGGCTTTATTGCCTTCAGAAAGCCCAGAGTGAGTCACAGGAGGAATCAAAAGGTAAATTCAACATACACACACACACACAGTCTGTGGTTCTCCTACAGCAGGGGAAGCTTCTTGAGAAAAAAGGAGAATTTTTTTCTTTTAAAACTCCAACCACAACACAAGGGGGGGATTTTCCTCCCCACTGAGTTCATCTACAAACTCATTATATTAATTCTAATTTAAAGATAAATCACAACACACTCAGCCCTCCCATTACAAACCAGTTGAAGGCACACACAGAGATTTCTGTCTATGAGATTTTCCAAGCACAGCCCCAACCCCACCGTGGAGCACTGCTAGAAATCAGGATCAAAGAGAAACACCCTCCCCTCCCCACAAACCTTCCCCTGCATCCCTACGACCCAGAAGTCCCAGTTTCCAGCTGTATCATGAGGAAAAAAATAAATAAACCCGAGACTGGCGAGAGACACCCGTGTGTAGCCTAAATGTGTGTCTCTGCAGCAGCATTTTAGAAGGAAAAATGGAATTATTTAAGGAAATATTACTCTTGCACAGCTCCAAGCAGTGCCACTTTCCACCCAGCAATCACAACTGGATATTTGTGCCACACAGCCAAGGTTTTTTTCACATCAGGCAATTTTATCCCTTCTCCACAAGGAAAACTGACGTTCTCCCAGGCCAGGGAAAAAGGGGCTTTTCAAGCCTGAGTCTCAGGTTTCACCAGAGCCAGCAGTTAATATCAAACTTCACATCTTGTAAGAGGCAGCCAAAAATCCCCCAGACCAGGGATTTTCCACTCCTCTGGAAGCGGTGGAAAATCCGGAATTTCTGTGAAAAGCCACATTGAAAAATAATTATCCCTCTAAAACAGAAAAAGCAAAGCAGGACTAGCAGAATTAAAGAGGTGGCTTTCCACAGAGATTGTTCCTGCCAGCCCTGTGACCAATCGAGGCAGGGACAGGTCTGCCACGCTGGTTACATTCCTCCAGGGGGATGAAAAAATTATTTGTTTTTGATTGGGTCTATGCAGAACATTTGCATCTTGTTACTGCTGATATTTTAGCCTTAAAAGTTCTCAGACATTCCTCCAGGGCTTATCTTAAGCACATTTTTATTAAGTTCCCTTCTCTAAAAAAAACAAGCCCCAGTGAGTTTTGACGCGCGCTGCCTTTGACAATGATAATCTTTGTCCTTCCCAGCTGCAGCAAATTTAAGATAATCTCTTTTCCAAGTGGACTTTATTAATCTTGCCAGTGAAATACCATCCTGAGGTAAAACAATTATTTCCAGTTCAACTCTTAGTACCAGCTAAGCCCGTGCTGGAAAAGACAACCAACATCTGGCAGACTCAATATCTGCAGCAATTAAGAGTAATCGTGGAACCATAAATATACAAATCTGTCCCAGGGCTGGGACGGGGCACAGCCAGGGAGGGAGCGGCTGCAGCCAGCTGGGCTGCCACACGCAGGGACACTGCCACTGCCACAGGGGCACTGCCACACCTGCACTGCCACTGTCACAGGGACACTGCCACTGTCACAGGGACACTGCCACAGGGGCACTGCCACAGTCACAGGGACACTGTCACAGGGGCATTGCCACTGTCACACTGCCACTGCCACAGGGGCACTGCCACTGCCACAGGGGCACTGCCACTGCCACAGGGGCACTGCCACACCTGCACTGCCACAGTCACAGGGACACTGCCACAGGGACACTGCCACAGGGACACTGCCACAGGGACACTGCCACTGCCACAGGGACACTGCCACAGGGGCACTGCCACAGGGGCACTGCCACTGCCACAGGGACACTGCCACTGCCACAGGGACACTGCCACAGGGACACTGCCACAGTCATAGCAGCACTGTCACTGTGACACCTGCACTGCCACAGTCACAGGGACACTGTCACTGTCTCAGGGACACTGCCACTGTCACAGGGACACTGCCACAGCAGCACTGTCACTGGGGCACTACCACTGCCACAGGGACACTGTCACAGCAGTACTGTCACTGTTATAGGGGCACTGCCACAGGGGCATTGCCACTGTCACACCTGCACTGTCACTGGGGCACTGCCACTGTCATAGCAGTACTGCTACTGTCACAGGGGCACTGCCACTGGGACACTGTCACTGCCACAGGGACACTGCCATTGTCATAGCAGCACTGTCACTGCCACACCTGCACTGCCACTTGTCACTGTCACAGCAGCACTGCTGCTGTCACAACTGCACTGCCGCTGTCACCATCACAGCAGTACTGTCACTGTCACACCTGCACAGTCACAGTCACACCTGCACTGCCACACCTGCACTGTCACAGTCACACCTGCACCGCCGCTGTCCCACTGCTCGCTCGGGGGTGTGCGGCTCCCCCAGGGGTCTCCGGGACGGTGTCACCTCAGCCCAGGGGGCCAGGGCAGGGACACGTCCCGGCCATCACCGCCACACCTTGCACGTGTCACAGCGTGCCCCCGTCGGTCAGTGATTAACAGCACTGAACTAATTGGGGGGAGGATCCCCCTCGTTCTCCCCAGGTCCCTCCCTGCGGCGCCACCGGGGCTGTTGAGGCTCCCGAGTGTCCCAAAATGGGGACAAAGATCCCCAAACGAGCCGGGCCAGGGCTGGGCTCGCCCCAGCTGCTCCCCCAAAAGCAGATTTTTCTCCTGAATAACTGGAGGGGACCAACCCCAAACCCAGCCAGGGATGGCCAAACCCAGGGAAAGAGAACCTGGATCCCAGCCCTGCTCCTGGAGGAAGCGCTCTGCTCGGTGTCACCTCAGAGCAGCTGAGCACCAGGGCTGAGTATGGTTTATTATTACTATTGTTATTATTGGGGTGTTGTTGTTGTTGTTTTTTCCTAGGGGAAAAAAAAATCACTTCACCTTAGTGTTTTAAATTTAAAAAATGTGATCCTGCTCCATTTTCAATTAACTCTCCTTGGAAGTATTTTTTATTGAGCTGCTTTGACTGCAGAAGTGCAATTTTGCAGAAACACAATTTTGCTTTTTCCTGCTAAAAGGTAAAAAGGTTTTTCCTGCTAAATAGGTAAAAATCACAAAAATATCTCATAGATAATAAATTATCAGATTTGAGAAGTGCAATTTTGCAGAAACACAATTTTGCTTTTTCCTGCTAAAAGGGTAACAATAGGTAAAAATCAAAAAAGATCTCATAGATAATAAATGATCCGATTTGGAGTCAGATCTATGTCCAAAAGCTTTTCTAAATGCAAGCATAGATGGAAAAAAAAAATAAAGAAAATTAATTTAACTTCATTTTCCCTCAAAAACTCCTCCAGCTGTTGACTCCCTCACTGATATCATAATGTTGTGTAAAATCATGATCATTACTAAAAAATATGAGGTTAAGGCAGCACAATAAGTAGAAAAGATGCAAATCTATATATAATTTGAGTAAAATATCGTCAGCTGGAGGAAAAAGCAAAAGCAGTTTTGGACTGAAATATCTGCTGGGTTCCTCACAGGAAACAAACAAAAGCCAGGGTAAAATACGATCAGTGTGCTAAACTGACAATGCCCTCTCAGAGCTCCAGTTCCTTGTGTTATAACATCCAAGGAAAATTATTTGAGGGAATGGAACAAAGAAATTCACCATATTTCCCCCAAATGAAGCCATTGCTGATCCCAGAACCTGCACAGGCAGAATTCCATTGGCAAGAACATCCTGGATGATCTCCCACCGTTGTTTTACAGCAGCAAGGCTGCTTTTCCTTTAGAAGAAAGGAAACAAAATGGATTATTTCCCCTCTGGACTGCACCCCTGCCCTTCCCAGTTCCCAGGGGGGACATCAGTGAGTTTGTCCTCAGCACCATCCGAGGTGAGCCTGCACACCCAGCACTGCCCTGGTGTCCCACCCGTCCCCTGCCTGGCTTCTCCTCACAGCCAAATACTTCAAACCACAAACATTTGGTGGCCACAACCTCCTGGACCAAGTGGCCACCCTGGAAAGGGGCAAGAGCCTCCCTTGCCCCAGGACATAAATGGAATTATCACTATCTGCTTAAAGGTTTTTGGTTATGGGCTGGTGGCTCCTGGGTGAGGTTACAAGGCCTGGCTGCTCCACAAAGGCTGTGGGCTCTGCTGGCTCTCAGACGGAGCAATAGAAAGTTATTTCCATTTTCTCTCCATTTGTTTTCCTTTTCCTTCCTTCTCTCCCTGGTCACAGCCCTGGGCTGGGAGCTGAGCTCGTGCCCAGCTCTCCACAAGCCCCAAGAGCCCCACCAGGAGACAGGCACAGGGCTCCTCCTGTTCCACCTGGAGCTTGGCTCCCTAAATGAACCCAGAGCATCAAAGGGATCACAGCAGGAGGGGGAACCCCAAAGAGTGCACTTAGTGCAGGCACACACACACAGAGGTGCCAGGGCAGCCCAGCCCTGCACAAACAAACTCCATCCCAGCCCTGCAGGGTGGCTGAAAACCCTGCAGCACCCAGAGCCCAGCTGAGTGCCAGGAGGAGCTCACACAGCACACTCCTGCTCCCTCTCCTTGCCCCAGAGGAAAAAGCCAACCCCCCAAAAACAAGGGTGTGCTGTCCATGTGGGACTGAAGGTCACAGAACAGTGGCCAACTCCAGTTCCAGAGAAATGAGCATCCATAAAACCCACACTGCAGACACAACATCACCAGCGTGGGATGGGATGTGTTGATACCTGTTAATTACTTATTTTTCCCCCACAAGTAAAACGTCTTTCAAGGGCAAGAATAAGATCTGAGGCTCCCCTTTGCTCTGCTGAATTTATCTGGTTTATGCAACCCCTGAGCGAGCAAGTACACAGAGTAGGGGGAAAATGTGCTTTACACAAGTGAGTAAAAGCAGAAAAATCAACTTTGTATCAGCAGAAAGGCTGAACCTGAAGGCCCACAAGTCTCCTCTTCCCCCAGAAGCAGGAATAAACCAAGTATCCATGAAGAAAGGAGAAGCAGCCCCAAGTTTTGGTGACACACCCCACACGCTGTGGGATCCCCTTTCCCCATCCAGCACCATTTTTGTGCTCCCTGCTCCTCCCATTCCTCAGGACCGGCCCCAGAAACCAAACCCGGCCCGTGCCACCACGACTCCGGGCTGGGAAACCGAGAGCGGCTCCTTTTCCCCGGCACGAGGCAGAGCAGCCGAGGCACCCGAGCCAGGGAGCCGAGGAGGAGATGCCTGCGAGCCCTGAACTCGGGTGTTACAAAAGCTGCCGCTGACCGAGCTCACTGCAGTCCGCACAGCCGGGCAGGAGGGAGCCGGCCCCGCTCCTCGGGCCACGGGAAATGCGGGAAACGAGACGGATTCGGGGGGCTCTGCAGGAAAAAAGCCCGGCCTCATCAGCAGGAAACGCATTTTGAGGCTAAAACCGCCCGAAGTGCAGCCCCGAAGGGCAGCAGCTGCTCAGACAATGCAGGAATCTCCCTGCAAAGCCCAAGTACATTTTTTTCCCCTCTGGCCTCCATCTCCGCCACGGCCAAGGAGCGATGCAAGGGAACGCCATCCATCCCCATCCCAGCCCCAGGGCTCGCCACAGCCCCGGGGACACCTCCGAGCAGCCGGCCTTACAAAGGCTTTTGTTTTGGCCAATTCCGAGCAACATCTCGGAGTGCTAACCCTGCCCTGCAGTATTTGCAACCCAAATATTGCAGCACTGAGCTAATTTCAGGGAGCTGGCACACACAAGCGACTACTGGAGTAATCAGACCAAAAAAAAAAAAAAAATGAAGGCGAGCTAAATTTAGGAGCAACTATGCGATGCAATGTTAATAACGTATTATTTCCCTTCTAAACAAAAAAAAATATATACACACATATATATACGAATGCATGTATGTGTATATATATGTATATATATTTTTTTAATTAATGCTGACAATGCTCCCTGCAAGATCCAGCCTCTCCATCCCCCCAAGGGTTGATCCCACAGTTTTCTGGATACCAAATGAGGTTCAACCCCCACCACCCCGCCGAAGAAAAGCCCCCAGGACCCCGGGGCGCATCCCCGGCGGGCAGCGGCCCCCGGGCAGGGGGAGCCGGGTGCCCGCGCTGTCCCCGAGCGCTCCCGGGGAGGGCTGGCCCGGTTTCCCCGCAGTGCAGCGCGGACCGCCCGCATCCCCCACCACTCACTTCCTCTTGTACTCGTCGCGCTCCCGCTTGACTTTGGCCAGCACGTTGTAGAGGGCGCGGATCTCGGGGGTGATGGTGTCGATCTGCACCCCGACGCCGTCCGGGTGCACCCAGGACACGCCGGGGCCCTGCACGGTCTCCAGGCCGCCGCCGCCGGTGCGCCGCACCTGGGTGTAGCTCCAGATGGTGCCGGGCAGGCGCCCGTAGTGCGGCGGCGACGGCAGCGCCCCGTGCCCGGGGCCCGGCGGCGGCCCCAGCGGCGGGGTCCCGCCGTCCGTCTGCACCGCCTGGTCCCGGGAGAAGGTCTTGTAGCGCAGCCGGCGGTCGCGCTCGCTCTGCTGGGCCGCCAGCTGCTTCTCCAGCAGCCGGTTCCGCCGCTCCAGCTCGTGCACCTTGGCCAGGAAGCAGCGGAACCGCACGTTCAGCCCCTTGAGCAGGTGGATGTTGGAGCCCAGGTCGTTCCGCAGCGCCGCCGTCACCGGCGGGCCCCCCCCGGCCGCCGCGGGGCCGCCGGCCGCGTCGCGCTCGCCGCGCTCTGAGGGCTCTGGGCGGGAGCGCGGGGCGGGGCCGGCCCCGCCTCAACCCCGCGCGCCGCGGCCGAGGCTCCGCCCACGCGCCAAACCACGCCCCCTATTTCCATATAGACACCTTCATTTCCATGGCCACGCCCCAGAACCCCATGACAGACAGCTCATTTGCATAGACACGCCTCCATTGCAGCACCATTGTCACTCCCGGGGCCACGCCCCTAATTTCCATAACAGCGTCTCATTTGCATGGCCCCGCCCCGCGGTGCCGCAGCCGCTCCCGCCGCGTGTCCGGGCTCACCCGGTGATCACCCGGTGATTTTTGGGGAGCCCCGCGGTCCCAGGGCGCTCCCCAGCCCGCGGGGACCCCGCCCCGGTGGGCAAACGGGGGGTGAAGGAGCCACGGCCCCGGCCCTGCCTCCCCCGGCGATCCCGGGACACCGCGGGGTGCTGGATCCCCGGGACAGGCAGGGCGGTGGATCCCGGTGATCCCGGGACAGGCAGGGCTGTGGATCCCGGTGCTGGATCCCGGTGATCCCGGGACGGGCAGGGCTGTGGATCCCGGTGCTGGATCCCGGTGATCCCGGGACAGGCAGGGCGGTGGATTCCCGGTGACCCCGGGACAGGCAGGGTGCTGGATCCCGGTGCTGGATCCCGGTGATCCCATGGAGAGCGGGGAGCGCTCCCCCGGGAAGGGCGCGGGGAGCTGGAGCCGCTCGGGAGCCGGGGCACCGGGGCACCGGGGCACCGGGACGGGGGAACGGAACAAACGGAGGGAGGGAGCTTTGGCGGCTGGGCAGCAATTCCCGGTGGGTGCCCGGGGGAGCCGGGCTGCCCCAAAGCGGGCTGGGGAGGCCTCGGGACCGAGGGAATTGTCCCCGTGCGGGGCTCGGAGCCGGGGACCTCTACGGGCCACGGCAGCCCCTCAGCACTCCGTGACCGCGGCTGGGTCACGTCAGACTGAATCGTAACCCTCGGGTTTGTTATCCACAGCAGCGCCCTGCCCAAGCGCTAAACAATGCTGATATTAGAATAATTAAGTTATTAAATGAACGTTTCCCAAGCGCTGCTCCCGGACCGCTGGGCAATCAGAGGATATTGTTTAATTGAATGATGTGATCGCTGCCTTGCTCTGCTGGCACTGAGGCAAGGGAAACGCGGGACAGCTCTGTCAGGGTGGTGTAAACTGCAGGAGCACTGCTCACCCAAATGGCAGCTCTGAAATAAAACCACGGGGCTTGCCGGTTGTGTTTATGTTATTTATATATTTATTTTTATAGTCATATATTTTATATATGTTTATATTTTTATTTTTGAGTTAGATTTATATATATATATTGATATATCTTATATTTATATTTATTTTTATTTTTATTTTTATTTTTATTTTTATTTTTATTTTTATTTTTATTTTTATTTTATTTCTTGCATATTTTCTGTCTTTGTATTTATTTTTTATTTTTGCATTTATATTTCTATATTTTCTATATTATATATATTTCTATTTTATATTTTATAGATCTTTATA
>NW_024363161.1:330581-438732 GCF_014805655.1 Passer montanus | reverse complement strand
AGATCTTTATATGTTTATATTTTTATTTTGTATTTATTTTTCTATATTTTGATATATTTATATGTTTAGATTTATACTGCAATATATAAATATATGTTTATATATTTGATTTTATATTTATATTTATATTTATATTTATATTTATATTTATATTTATATTTATATTTATACTTATATTTATACTTATATTTACATTTATATTTATACTTATATTTATACTTATATTTATACTTATATTTATTTAACCCCACTTGCTGAAACTCCTCCAGCACCTCCAGCCATGCTCAGCACCGAAACCAGAGCTCTTCAAAGGCTCTGTCAATGTGTCACCAACCTGTGTTCTGCCAGCACCTGCTGGGAAAAAAAACAAAATAAAACTGCTGGGTGGAGGTGCTTCATTAGCGGGTGAGTCAAAGCGAGACCTGAAGGATTTGTCTCTGCCCACACAAACCCTGGGCCGGGTTTGGGGCTTCCAAAAGCCCTGGGTGCCCCCGGCAGGGCCAGGGTTCCATCAAAACCCATTCTCCTGCTCTGGCCGCCCTGCAGAGCCACAGAAACACCTGGAAAAGGCAAAAAATGGGCTGAGACTGCGGGATGGGGATGGGATGGGATGGGATGGGATGGGATGGGATGGGATGGAGAGGGGCTTTCAGGTCCCTTCCAACCCAAACCCTGCAGGCTTCATGGATTCCCTGGGTTTGGGCACCTCGCTGGTGCTGCTGGAAGGAGCTGAGGGATTGCAGAGCCCCGGGTCAGCAGCTGGGAAAATCCAGCTGAGTTTTGTTTTAATTGTTTGTCATTTTTCCCCCTTTGGGAAGCAGGAAAGCACCCGAGGGGTGATAAACCAGCAATGAAGGGTTTGGTTCCTGCCCCTGATCTTGCAGCTCCCTGCATCCACCAGCACCCATCCCGAGGTCATTAAATGTAATTAGTCCTTTTGCTAATGAGCTCCAGCCCCTCCCTGGGACAGCCACGGCCACCCAGGGTCCCACTGGGCTGTGTCCCTGAATCCCCCTGAATTAACAGCAGCAATTAATTAACCTGGCAGGGGGAGATGGGGATGCCCACCTGGGGGCTGTGGCACAGGGAATTCCTGCAGGGAATTCCTGCCAGGAGAGGGGAGAATTCAGGGAGCCCTGGTGAGCCCTCCCCTGTGGGGACAGGCAGGGAAAGGCTCTGGGAAGGGAAAGGGGGCTGGTTCTGAGAGCAGGGACCCTCCGTGGCCACCCCAACGGTGCCAACCATAATAACAACACAAACGAGTTTGTTTGATTGGTTTTTTGATTGATTGGTTGATTGACTGATTGATAGATGGGCTTGCTCCCAGCTGCTCCACCCAAACCCTGGCTGGAGCAGGGATTGGGGTATCCAGGCCCTTGCATTTGGCTTTGCACTCATTTTTTTTGGTTTTGTACTAATTTTTTTTTTTGTTTTGCACTCCTTTTCGCTTTGGCAGCAGCCTGCACTCCCCAGCCCCTGTGACTGTTTTCAGGGTTTCTCTCTAAAAACAGGCTCCGATTTTTAATGTTAATTTTCCTGGGGCTGGTTGCATCCTTTGAGGCTCTGTTAGTCTGGCACTCATGGAAAGTTTTTTTTTTCCCTAGGTAAAGTCACCATTTTCCAGTCAAACTGACTGTCCTGGAATGACTTCATGATTCTTGTAATTTCCATCTGCTGTTTAGCCCAGAAATCAGTTTTACACCTTTAAGACTGGTTCTGGGAGCTTTTCAGAAACTGCATTTTCTCCCCTGTCCTTCCCCTGGCCTGTGTTTTCTCCTTTGCTTTTAGTTGGTTTTCAGCTCACTGAGGCACAGAAGTTCCCTGGACTGTGGTTTTTCTTTTTCTTTGGAGCTGTTTAAACCTGCCCTGGACTGAACACCAGGAGCTCATGCTGATAAGAGACTGATAAGAGATGGAGTGAGCCCAGCCTCAGCCCACCGAGGGCACTTTCTGAGTTTGTCATCTCTTCAGAACAGTGAGAGGTTCCATTGTTTAATACTGTCCATTTTTTGTGCTGGTGAATGCTTTGCCTGTTAAATAAACAGGTTTTTTTACACTTTTCTCCAAGAAAACCTTTTCCCAAATCAGTCGGGGTGGGGCTGCTTGAATCTGCTTTTCTAGAGGAACCCCTTTGGGGGTTTTCCCCCAAATTTGCCTTGAACCAGGGGACCAAACCCACCCCAGGGCTCCTGTTCCATGCCACAGGTGCTGCTCCCGGGCATCACTGGGGGCTGTTTGTGTGTTTGCACAAACCTCCCTCTAAAACAAGCAAAATTCCCCTGCTTCAACGCCCACAGAACTCCCCAGGCCCCCAGATGCCCCTCAGGGGCTGCAGGGTCCTGCTGGGCCGGGGTTTTCTCACTTCAGGTGAGGCTGCAGCCCCTGACCCTCCCTCAGCCTTCCCATCCTCGGGCTGCAGCCCTGGGGACGGCCTGAAGACAGAGCCAGGCAGAATTGAGGGAATAAAAACCACGGCTGCTTTTTATTTATTTATTTACTGAAGGGGTTTCAGGTACATCTCAGGCAGACAAAGCCCCCCAGGAGCTGCACCCAAAAATGGACCACAGGGTTTTCACACTTTTATAACTTTGGTCCATTTGCATACTGGGGGTCAATCCTCTAATTACAGCTTCAGGTAATGAAGTCATTTACCCCAAGTTTGCTCCCCCAGCTCCCTTTTGTTTGGGCCCTGAGGCAGTGAGGTGTCCTTGATTGCCAGGCCTGGAGAGGAATTGCTGTGTCTGCCCAAACGGGAGAACAGCAGCTGCCACTGCGTGTGGAGCTCAGAGTTCTGCACTAAAGAACCGCAGGATTACAAATTTATATTAAAAATATAAAAGCTGAAATCCCGAGGCATCAGCTCCACCTCGGCTCTGCTGCCTGACACCCAGCGGGGCCGGGGGCTCCCCCGGGGCTGGGGGGACTCCCCTGGGGCTGGGGGCTCCCCCGGGGCTCTCACCTCGCCCCTTTCCTGGCTGAGGGATGTGTTTGTCCGAAAGCAGCCAAACCTTTACAGCCCACCCCAAAATGGTTGTTTTTTACCCCGCGAAGGAGCAGGGGGGATCAGGCTGGTCCCGCTGGTGTTGGGCAGCAGAGCCGCTCCCCCAGCCGGGGTTTGGGGAGCGGGGCAGGAGCTGCCCTGCCCTGCCCTGCCCTGCCCGGGAGGATGGCAGGACCTGGGACAGCCCCGGCGCCTCCCGGGGTGACTCAGCGCCACCCGGGTGCCACCAGGGCCGTGCCCGCCCGGTGTCGCCGGCCGGGTCAGCCCCGGGCGGGTCCCGGTGCGGGGAAGCCTCTGGCTGGGGCCGGGAATCGCCCCGGGATCTGCGGGGACAGAAGGCGCTTGTGGGGCTGCCGCTGCCGGTGCTGGGAGGGATGAGTTCCCGGAACAGCAGCTTCTCCTCCCCGCACCTTTCCTGCCTTCAAAGGAGGCTTCTCCTCCCCAAGCCGTGTTTGCTCCCCCGCTTCGTCCCTCCCTGTCCCGGCAGCTCACGGGACAGGGGACACCCAGCACCTCCTCCCAATGCGGGCTCATTCCTGCACTCACAAAACCCTCACAAAATCCTCATTTACCCGCATTTGGGGGTTTTGGGCGTCAGCAGCACGAACCAGATGCGGCAGAGGAGCGAGGATGCTCCTGCACTGCGCGGGGGCACCGGGCCCAGCGCATCCCTCCCGCCCGGCCGGGGCTCATCCCCTCCCTGCAGAGGTGTAAATATTTTGCAAACAAAGCCGCGGCCCCGAAAGGCGGCGGAGATGAAGGCGCCGAGCGGCGCATCCGCGCTCGGGGCGCGCCGCGGTTTCCGTGGCGACGGCGGCAGCGCTCTCTGCTTTCTTAGGAACCAAACATTTCACCGCCTTGAGTAGAGCGGCAAATATGCGGGACGGGCCCGGACAGGCCGGCCGGGCGTGCCCGGGGCCGGGATTGCCCCGGGAGCAGCGCGGGATGCAGCGCTGCCACCCCCAAAGGGGCAAACTCCTCGTTCTGCAGGCAGCACGGCCCGATTGGTTCAAGTGCAGGATGATTTTAAATTAACAGAATACATTATTTCCTTCTCGTTGTTGCCCCAAACTTTGCTGGGTTGAGCGGCCCAAAGCTCCGAGCACTGAGGGGGGTTAGGTTGAACTGGGATTTATTTTTAACCCCGGTCTCAGCCTTTCCTCCCGAAGCCATTAGCTGGTTGTTTTCCTTGCTTGCACCGTGGGCTTTTAGCCTGACGGGTTTTGCAGGACACAGGGGGAAGAAAAGCTTCCCGGTGGGAGCTGTGACGGGATCTGGGCGCGGATCGGGAATGCGGGGCTGGGACTGCCCGAGCATCCCCCGGCACCTCCCCCCTGCCTCCCCTCTTGTCCCCCGCAGGGACACGGGGACCTGCCCTGGGGGGGGGACAGCGCACCTGGGGCACTCACGGGGACACGGGGACAGCACACCTGGGGCACTCACAGGACACCGGGACCCGGCCCCTGGGGCACTCAGGTGTCCCCCCGGCCCCGGGGATGCTCTGCCCGTCCCCGCGGTGTCACTGCCGTGTCACGGCCTTTGGAGCGGTTCCCCCCCGGCTTTCCCAGCTCCCTGCGCTGCTCTGCGGGAGCGGAGCGGGGCTGGAGCCCCGGGCTGGGCAGGCTGCAAAAAGCTGCTGAGAGCAGCAGGAAGGGCCAGGGGGGTGACCTGGCGCTCCGGTGTGCCACCCTTCGGTGTCTGATGTCACCGCTGGCAATCGGCTGGCTGCCATCAGACGTTTGGAATAATTACAGGATGCTGCTGGGTTTACAGCGTGTGCTCATTAAATGGGATTAAACAGCGGCCGGGAGAAGCTGCGGGGATGGAGCCCCGAGGGGGGCCCGGGGTGTCCCAAACACGGGCACGGGGCTGGGGTGGCCTCGTCCAGCCCGGGACACGCAGGGTGGGCACGGGGTTCCAGGGTCCCCTGAGCCCTTTCCCATCCCAGTCTCCACCTCGGGCTGGGACAGCCCCGGCTCTGCCCAGGCCACGCTGAGCGTGGCTGAGGAGCTGCTGGCACAACACTTGGGAAAGGACCAGCGGGATCATCATTAATAACAGTAATTATCGGGTTATCATCATCAGGGCAGGGATCTCTCCCTCTGAGGAACTCGAGCCCGAGAGCTCTTTAATGAGAGGGTGTCCCTGGCTGCCCTGCCCTCCCCCAAATTCCAACATCTCCTTTGTCCCTCCTGCAGCCCTTGCAGCTCCCACGGCTGGGAAAGGTGGGAAAGATGGGAAAGGTGTCAGACCCAGCATCCCTGGCAAGAGCAGCCAAGACTAAACATGCTGCTCTTGATATTCATTTCTTTTCAAAGCTCAGCCTCTCTCCATATGTCAAAGCTGAACTTAAACCACAAACACCTGAATTTTCCCAATTTCTACTTAATATTTGCCCTGTTTTGTATCACACACAGGAGGAAGGCTGTAGGGAAGTGTTATCCTGCTTCTCCAGGGGCAAAACAATTCCAACAAATTGCCCCTGTGGGGCAGGCTGGGGGTGATGGCAGCAGCCCCAGGAGAGGCAGAGCTGGGCTCTCTCACCATTCCCCTCTCCTGCAGCTCCAGGGACATCTGTGGATCCCCAGGGCCTGGAGGGCTGCACCAGCCTTGACTGGGTTCTCCCACAGCCCCATGATTCACCCACAGAGGGTTTGAGTTTCCCAAGGGAAGGGAAAGGCTGAGTCAGGCTGAGGAGTGCCAGGGTGGGGGCTCCTTTCCAGAAGAAAACTCTGATTTTTGGAGCAGGAAATCCGCTGGAGGTCCTGATGCTCCCAGGGGCAGGAGAGCTCTGCAGCATCCAAGTGTGAGGATCAGGGAGCAGGAACGTGTCTGAGCCCTCCTGGCTCTGTGGCAACAGTGGGGTGAGGGAGAAAATCCCTGTGGGACAGGAGGGAGGCTGCAATTCCCACTCCAGTCTGGGACCTGCAGGAACAGCGCTGAGCATGGGAGGATCCTGCTCAAGAAAGGCTTAACAAGCACCAGGAAAATAAAATCTTCCCAGAGGCACATCCAGGTCTCCTCACACACCCCAGAACCTCCCCATCCTGGGATGGAGCCTTTTGGGGGCAATGAAGGTCCCCAACCTGCCTGGGGTTAAACACAGCACAGGGGCTTCCCCTCCACACGTCCTTTGCACCATTTGATTGAGAATTTTCCCCAAAGCCTCTTCTCCTGCTGACACATTCCTTTTGGGAGAGGAGTGGGATCCCTGCTGATCCCAGGGTTTGGATAAAGGGCTGGAGCTGGTTCCTCCCCAGCTGCTGATGGAAGGGCTGGGATCAATCCTGAAAAAAAAGTCTGCAAATAGGGATTTAATCATTATTTTTCCCCTCCTGGAAACAAGGGAGTCACAATTCCTGGAGGTTCAGGTGGCTGCCCCTGGCTTTTCCCACCAACTGGGAGTGCTGGGGGTGACATCCCTGACGTGATTTTGTCCCCAATGCACCCAAGACCCTTTTCCAGCCCTCCTGGTGAGCTCAGAGCTTGTTTTGCCCTGGATCCTCGATGCCTCACACATGAGCTGTGACTCATCCCCACCTGGATGGGAACGTGGCCGTGCAGCAAACCAGCCAAGGCCAATCCTGATTTTCTTACCAG
The DNA here is from genome assembly GCF_014805655.1 of Passer montanus. Classification (NCBI taxonomy): domain Eukaryota; kingdom Metazoa; phylum Chordata; class Aves; order Passeriformes; family Passeridae; genus Passer; species Passer montanus. The sequence goes on along the minus strand of NW_024363161.1, from coordinate 432,131 downwards.
GGAACAGAAACGTGACCCAGGGGTGGCTCCCTCCAAAGCACCCAGACCCTGGGAGGTCTCTGGGGTGTTTTGGGGGCCTCCTGGGGCTCAGGGTGGCCTCTCCCCAGAGCAGCTCCAACCCTGCCTGTCACACCAGGAGTGAATCTGGGAGCCTGGACTTGGTGGCTTTGTGCTCGTGTCTGTCCCTCACTGCCCTCCTGGGCTGGGAGCTGAGCAGGAGCCAGCCCTGAGCTGGCCCAGAGGCCAGGAGGGAGCCCTGCAGGATCTGCCCTGCAGGATTTACCCTGCAGGATCTGCCCTGCAGGATCTGCCCTGCAGGATCTGCCCTGCAGGATTTGTCCTGCAGGATTTGCCCTGCAGGATCTGCCCTGCAGGATTTGCCCTGCAGGATCTGCCCTGCAGGATTTACCCTGCAGGATCTGCCCTGCAGAATCTGCCCTGCAGGATCTACCCTGCAGGATTTACCCTGCAGGATTATTTGTCCTGCAGGATCTGCCCTGCAGGATTTACCCTGCAGGATCTGCCCTGCAGGATTTACCCTGCAGGATCTGCCCTGCAGGATTTACCCTGCAGGATCTGCCCTGCAGGATTTACCCTGCAGGATCTGCCCTGCAGGATTTCCTGTGTCCCTCCAGGCCCTGCAGGCTCCTGCAGCATGGCCAGCCCATCATTCCTGCAGAACCTGAGGAAAATGTGGGATTCCATCCAGGTCTGGGGGATGCAGCCCCAAGATGTCCCCATCACATCCCTCAAGGCTCCACCACGGTCTTGCCGTGTCCTGGAAGGTGCCACAGACACGTCCAGGGAGGAAAATCCCTTTTCCTCCACTGGAAAAAGTCCAGGGAGTCTTTTGTGGCACTGGAACATTGCAGCTCTCTGTGTTTATGGGCAGCAGCTCCTGCCCTGCTTGTTTGAAAACTGAAACCATTTCTGGGGAATTGCAGAGAGAGACAAACAGGAGCTGGGCTGGGAGCTGGGGGCAGAGCAGAGAGGGGCAGGGAGGGCCCTCGGCTGAGCTGCACTTCCAGGGGAGCTGGAAAAGGGAATGACAGGGGGAGGAGGCAGCAGGACAAGGAAAACATCACAGAATACCCAGGGGAGGTCAGGGTTCTGTCACCTGCAGCAGGTGGGAGGGCAGCAGGTCCCTGCTCTCCCCAGATTTAATTAATCCCCACGTTAATTAAATCCTGGAGCCCAACCCAGTGCAGGGATGGCAGAAATTCGGGGAGCTCCTGCCCACAGTCAGGTTCAAAGCAATCCCACAGCTCATCCAGCCTCTCCTGCATCACAAAGGACTTCTTTCCCCCAAAGAATGTCTTTGGCAAATAAATTAATTTTTTTGGAGAGGGGGTTGACTCTCTGTTGTTCAGCTCATAGTTCAGCTCATCACTTTGAGTAATCTTGTCCATTTTGAGGCATCTTCCCTCAGCCTTCTCATTCCTAATTTAAGTAACAACCCCCCCCAAGTCTTTGCTGGCCTCCCAGCCCCAGTCCAGGGGATTTTGGAGCCTGGAGCTCTTTGCCTCTGCAGCACTGAGATTGTTGGAGCCTCTCTGTGTGGCCTGGACCAGCTGAAACTTTCCAAAACATTTCCCTTTTGATCTCGTCCCTCTCCACCTCTGCTGGGGTCGTTATTGTCACCCTCAGTCCCTCCCAGGCCTGTCTGCTCCCAAGCACTGTCAGGATGTTCCCACCTTCTGTTCAGCTCTGCTTGTCCCTAAACCACAGCCCGGGCAGGGAGCACTGCTCGCACCACCTTTGTTTTCCAAACTCCATCTCTGGGCCTCTGCAGAGCACCCAGGACAGCTCTGGGCTCTTGCAAGGACAGTGTCAGACCTCCCTCCGAGACGGCAGCTCCTCAGTGCCACAAGGCTGGCAGTGACCACCCTGTGCTCCTGGCAGCTCCGGGGTTCTGCTGGCCCAGCTGAGGGTGGGAGCCCAGGGGGCTCCTGCTGGGAGCTCCAGCAGCTCCTGGATCTGGTTCTACAGAACATCTGTGGCAGCACAAGTGGAGCACACCAGGATGTCCCCGAGCTGTGCTGGGGCTCCCTGGCTGGGAGAGCTGCAGGTCCTGCCAGGGGAAGCGAGCCCCCTGGGCAGGCTGGCAGAGCTGGGCAGGGCTGGGGGCACCCGAGGCTGTGGCTGCAGGAAAAGCCCTGAGCAGGGCAGGAAGGCAGCCTGGGGCTCCTGCCAGCTCCCACACCTTCCCCACTCCTGTTCCACAAATGCCAAAGGCAGAGCAGGGGGGGGACAGTCCTGACTGTGCTGGGAGCCTTTGGCAGCACAGGCACCCCCCAGGCTCTGGGGAGCTGCTCCCAGCACAGGGGGGCTGGCAGTGCCCAGGCTGCCCCCAGTGACTCTGCAGCCACCCTGAGCAGCTCTGGGGGGGCTGGCAGTGCCCAGGCTGCCCCCAGTGACTCTGCAGCCACCCTGAGCAGCCCAGCTGCAGTTTGCAGAGGGTTCTGCTGGCCCTGACTCTGCAGGGCTCCCACTGAGCTGTGCTTGCTCTCTGAGGTGGTTCCAGGGCAGCAGAGGTGCAGGGTTGCTGCTCCACAGAGCCCCTCCTGCACTCCCCAGGGCCAGCAGAGGCACCAGCACAGCCCTGCCCTGCTGGGACACCAAGGAAAGCCCCCGGGCAGTCCCTGCCCAGCTCCCTCCTGAGCTGCAGCTGCAGCTGCCAGGGGTGACATCAGCCCCGCCGAGGTGAGAACAAAAACACTGCAGCTTCACCCCTCTGCTAATTGCCAATCCCAGCACTAACAGCAGGCACCAAAGGGGCCGGTGAGTTATTCAGCCTCTGAAATTATTATTATTATTGTTATTGTTATTCCTGGGCTGGGACTGTGCTAGGAAATTCAAGTTCAAACAGAGACGAGGAAGCCAGGGAAAGCTTTACTGGATTCCAGCCTCACCAGGTGTCAGCAGAACTGAGCCAGGTGAGGCAGGAGCTGCACAGGGGGGAGCAGGGCAGGCAGGGCTGTGCAGGGCCTGGGGGGCTGTGCAGGGCCTGGGGGGGCTCAGAGCAGGGTCTGGGGCTGTGCAGGGCCCTGGGGCTGCCCTGGCTGGAGCTGAAGGGTTCCCAGAGAGGGGACAGGGATGGGAGCAGCCCCAGAGAGGGGCCAGCTTTGGATCCAGCCTGGGAGGGAGCCAGGACAGACCCTGGACACTCCATGGAGGGGACACAGAGCTGCTGCTGCACCTGGTGAGGGGAGGGGAGGCAAAGGGAAGGGAAGGGAAGGGAAGGGAAGGGAAGGGAAGGGAAGGGAAGGGTGCTGTCCTTCAGAGCCCCCGAGGCTCCAGCCCCACACAGGGAGTGCCCAGCTGCTCCCTCTGGGAGTCTCCTGCTCCCTGGGGCTCCCTGAGCAGGCCCAGGGCTGGACAGAGCAGCAGCTCTGCAGGAAAATGTGAGGATCACCGTGGCACTCAGGCTCCTGCCTGGCTCAAGCACTAGTCAAGCCCAGCTTACCCATTTGTTCGGTTTATTTAACTTCAAAGAGGTGCACACTAAAGCATTAAGATTTACTGGTTTGGATTCCTCTCTGTACAAGTTCTTTCAAACAGCTTGAATGCACAAGGCTTTACAGATAGAAGCGCTGAAACACAAGATAAAACAAATCTAAATTCCAAATCACTCCATGAAGAAAAATTGTAGAAAATAAAAAAAAGGGAAACAAAACAAAAATATTCCAACAAAAAACTGCAGCACTCCTTGGGAAAGGGACAGACTGCACGAGGAGGGACACAGAGGGTGGAAGGCAAGCAGTGGAGGCTCTGCCCAAAGCTGCTCCGTGCTGGCGGCTCAGGGGATGGAGTTCAGGAGATCCTTGAGGAAGCTGTCGGGATCATTGATTTCTGACAAGAGTCCTTGGAACAGAAGAAGGCAAGAGAGAAGAATCAGCCTCTGTTTGTCCTGCCCAGGAGGGATTTGTGCTGGGCCATGTGTGAGCTACTGACAGCTGCAGGGTTATTTTAGGGCTGGACAGGAGCAGGGCAAACCCTGCTGGGGGCATGTGCAGGAGGGACTGAAATGTGAATTTAATCAAACACTAAATCCATATGGAGCTGCTCCTGGGCAGCTCCAGGGACCCAGCTCTGCTCCCTGTGTTGGGCAGTGAGAGACAGGCCTGGGGCACAGATTTTGAGAGGAAAGAGCAGTTCCAGCTTCCCTGCAGGTTTTCAGCACCTCCTGACTCCTGGAGGTACCAAAATCTTTGGCGAGCAACTCTGGCTGCACCCACCTGCTGCTCACAGCCTCCAACCACAGACCCCCAACCCAGCCTACAGATGTTTAACAGGGCAGGGGGAGGTTTTCCTGCTGGGGCTGCTCAGGTGTGTGTCCCAGCAGTCTGGGGACAGCCCAGGCCATGCCTGGGCAGTGCTGATCCCTCTTCTCCCTGTCCCCTCCCCAGAGCTGCAGCAGTGTCAGGAATGCTGCTGGCTCCAGCCACCAGCTGCACAAGGCAGCCTATAAAAGGGCAAGCAAACACTCACCAGCCACATCCAGAAACTCAGAAAACGTTTCCACTGGCATGAATTCCTCCTGGAAGGTTTTCAGGGCCTTGTCTGCAGCCTCGTGGATTGGCATGTCGTTGTGTCGGATGAACTCAGCCAGAGAGAAGGACCAGCCTCCCTCTGTGTTACTGGTAGGCACCTTCTGACAGGGGGCAAACACACCAAATCAGGCCAAAAAGAATGATTTAATTTAAAAAAAAAGTTTCTGCAAGCCCTGGTGCCTTCTCCCATTGCTCCTGGATTTCCATCCCTGCCTCTTGCAAACCAACAAAGAAATTCCCCGACTGTAGCTTCATGATCTTTTTTTGCAGAATGAAACAAGGGCCCAGGCATTTTCTCACCCTGAGCACTGAACCCTCTGTGGAAGCTGCAGGTTTCTTTCTGCCCCTGGTTCCTTCCTCACCCAACCATTTCCCTGGCCTGGAATGTCCTTCCTTCCATGAACAATGAACAGGAAAAGTAAGCAAACACACAATACAGGAGTGCTGCCAACTGGAGAAATCTCTCAATTCTGCAGCTACTGAACTGCAAGGGGTGCAATGAGCACAGGCAGCTTCTTGTGGCCTTTCTGCTTTTACAGGTGCAGAAGGAAAAAGAAGGAAGAAATCCTTCCCTGTGAGGGTGGGCAGCCCTGGCACAGGGTGCCCAGAGCAGCTGTGGCTGCCCCTGGATCCCTGGCAGTGCCCAAGGCCAGGCTGGACAGGGCTGGGAGCAGCCTGGGACAGTGGAAGGTGTCCCTGCCACGGCAGGGGTGGAATGGGATGAGCTTTAAGGTCCCTTCCCACCCAAACCACCCTGGGATTCTGTGAAGTTTCATTTCCAAGGACACTGGAGAAAGGGGTTTCAAATTTTCATTTCTATTTCAAGCTCATGGAATGGCTCAGGTAAGAAAGCTGAGGTGGAGCTGATCTGGAGGTGCTGCAGAGGACCTGCAGTGCTCTGCTTACCTTGAACATGTTGTAGATGAGGTCCACGAGGGCCCAGAAGAGCAGCCCCGAGCGGTACGTGGCGTATTCCTTCACTGCCTTGTCTGCCAGTCTGGGGGAGAAAAGCCTGCAGTGAACCTTCATGCTGGGCTCTGGGCCTGTGCTAACCCACCTATGGACAGCATGGCAGCTGCAGCAGCCAGAGCCCTGCAGTGACACGCAGGGATGGCTCTGGGTGAGCCTGCCCAGGGAACATTGGGCACCTGGGACTCCCTGGCAGCCCCTCTGCTCCAGCTGTGCTGAGTGACCAGGGCAGCTCTGCCAGTGAAACCTTCTTCTGTGGAAGGAAACCACAGAGGGAACTGCAGGGCTAAGGCTACACAGGAGATCAACAGCAGAGTGGGAAAAAACAGTGTACAGCCCTAGTTTGTGTGTTCAGTGCTGGAGAACAGCAGATTGCTGCAGGAATGACCAAATCCAGGGGGTATCAATGACAGAACAGCTTTGTGCTTCTAACTCATAAAAAACATTTCTGCAAGACTCTGGGGGAAATCTCTTGTCCTTGAAGAAATGGAGGAATTTCCATTTAATATATCCTTGGTTATTCTCGTGCCAGGAAAGGACTTCTGGAAATCCAGCACCTGGGTTTGGAGCAGTAGGAATGCCCTAAAAGGTGCTGGGGCAGCAGCTCCCAAAGTCTGCAGGATTAATCACAAACAGGTTCTGGCAAGGAGGAACCTCCTGCCAGCAGCTCTCATGGGTTTGGAATTTTTGTGCCCGTGCTCCTCAGGTACATCTGCCCCATCATGTGCTGCTTCCTGCTCAACACTCCAGAGCTTTGGAAAAACAAAAATCCACTTTTTATGCACCCAGGAGCAGCTCAGCTGCTGCTGTGAGTCAGCAACCCAACAGGGGCTCCCAGCTGCAACTGGGGTTTTCTGGGGGAAAAATGAACATTTTGCTGCTCTTATGAAAAGGCTCCATTTGTGTGTGTCTGTGCCCTTAAAACAGACATCTTAGTAGGTGGCAGCCTGCTCGGGCAGCTCAGCTTAATTATTTAAAGGAAAACCAATTAGTAAAGGTGACTAAATTTCCACGGGATGAAGAGCAACTCAGAGCGAGGCTAATTCTGGCCTCCCAAATACTGCAAGACAGACTTTTCCTTTCATGTGAATGGGTTTGATCTAATTGCAGTCTGCTCCTTTAATTGAAAACTAAAAGGCCCTTGTGGGTTGGGGCTGGTAGTTACCTTCTGGAGCAGCTGCTCCATGCAGGAGCTGCTGGTTTCCCTCCTGCAGCTGGCAGGGAGTGCCAGCACCAAGGCACAGACACTGGGGAAGCCTTGCTTCCCTCTGCAGGGTTTTAGAAAGGTCACAGTGCAGAGCAAAGGGAAAACAATCAAAATGGTCTTTTCCTCCCAAATTCCACATGAAAGCTATGCTGAAAAACATCTACAGGATTTTTTTCAGCCAGAATTTGTGGTTCAGTAACAATGAGCACTTGATTCAGTTCTTTGGGATCTGTAAATTTACAAAAACCCAGAACTGGGATCCATTCTGGGAATTTAGTCTTTGGGTTTAAATAGGAAGTGTTTCCAAAACAAGGGAGGTGCTGAGCATCTCCCCCTGGTACCTGTGGTACCACCACTCCTGGCAGAGCCAGAAGCCCTTTTTGGCTCAATTCTCCCCAAATCTGTGTGACCCTGGCTGGCCCAGCTGAGGAGCTGGATGGGCACCTCCCCATGGGGCAGGGAATGTGTGGGGTTTGATGCCTTGGGATGAGGGAATGCAGAGCCCTCCTGCCCCCTCCCAGGATTTACAGGAGGTTTCAGACCATGAGCAGATCCTCAGCTTTTTGGAGAAGCACTGGGGTCCCTGCAGTGACTCCTGTCCCTTTTTAAGATACTCTGGGGTTCCTGCAGTGACTCCTGTCCCTTGCTGAGATACTCTGGGGTCCCTGCAGTGGTTCCTGTCCCTTTGTGAGATGCACTGGGGGTTCCTGCAGTGGTTCCTGTTCCTTTGTGAGATACTCTGGGGTCCCTGCAGTGGTTCCTGTCCCTTTGTGAGATGCTCTGGGGTCCCTGCAGTGGTTCCTGTCCCTTGCTGAGATGCACTGGGGTCCCTGCAGTGGTTCCTGTCCCTTGCTGAGATGCACTGGGGGTTCCTGCAGTGGTTCCTGTCCCTTGCTGAGATGCACTGGGGCTCCTGCAGTGGTTCCTGTCCCTTGCTGAGATGCACTGGGGGTTCCTGCAGTGGTTCCTGTCCCTTGCTGAGATGCACAGGTAGCAGTGAGCCCTTGGGTGTCCCCAGCCTTCCCCTCAGTGTTCTGGGAATGGAGCTGCTCCCAGACAACACCCTGAACGTGGAATGCTAATTTTAATGCTTTGCATGCAGACATTACCCTGGTGTCACAGCCAGTGGCTTCCTCTCTGCCCTCAGCCTACAAATTCAAGATACTGGCACTTATCTGCAGAGCCTTTCACCATCCATCGCCCTCTTCCTGATTTTCCACAAGAATAAATAAGCACAGAGCTTGGAAATCAGAACTGCCATATTGCTGTTTCTGAGAGGCTTTATCAGAGGGAGGCTTTGTGCTCTCTTAGTCTGCAGAGATTAAAGAAAGCCCTTGAATAAACCTTGACATAATTCCTGAGCACTATTTCTGAGTGTGTTCCCCTGAAATTCCAGAGATTGGATGCTTTAGCTGGAAGTTCCTGGCTCTGCCTGCTCTAATATGCTTTTATTACAGCACCTGTGCTTGGGGAAGGAACAGAACATCCAGGGAGGGTTTAAAAAGCAGCAAACCCACCCTGGGCTTAGCTCTGGCAGCCCAGGGGAAGAGCTGCACCCCCTGAGCCTCCAGGACATGCCCTGGCTCTGTCAGGCCCCCAGGATGCAGAGAGGCTGCAGGAAAGAGGAACCAGGAGCCAGGGGAGCCTGAAAGCAGCACAGAGATCAGTGGAGGAGCCCTTTCAGAGCTCTCTGCCTTTTCCAAGAGCACTGGTTCATGCTGGGTTTGTGCAACCACAATGTAATGACTTTATCAAACACCTAATTAATGTCATCAGCATAAAAATGCCCTTTAAGGCGACTTAGAATAATAATGAATTGATTCCTAATTATGACAGCTATTTCAAATCATCCTTTCAGAAACTGGAATTCCCTTTCCCTCTCTGGAAATATTGTGCCTTTGTCAGGCAGGCACAGCCATTTATTCTTGTGCTTCAAGTGCCTGACAGCTGCTATTGATTTTTTTCTTTTTAAAAAGCAATGGCATTCACTTCTATTTCTATTTTTCTATTTGAGGGAGGCTGGAGCACTGATCAAAAGGGCCCAGAACGAGCTTCTTCAGGGAGGCAAACAGGGGTGAGGCACAGCTCAGAGCCAGCTCGTGGCTGAGTGCTGTCACTTCTATTTCTATTTTTCTATTTGAGGGAGGCTGGAGCACTGATCAAAAGGGCCCAGAATGAGCTTCTTCAGGGAGGCAAACAGAGGTGAGCACAACTCAGAGCCAGCTCGAGGCTCAGTGCTGGGGGGGGGAGGAAGAAGGAAAAGCATCATTTCCATGGATCAGCTCATTGATCCACTGCAGGGAACATCCACAATGAAATGCTGCTCAGACCAGCCCTGGGGGCAGCTGCAGCCACTCAGGGCCAGGCTGGATGGGGCTTGGAGCAACCTGGGCTGAGGGGTGTCCCTGGGCTGTGGGAGGTGTCCTTGGGCTGTGGTGCCTGTCCCTGGGCTCCCTGGGCTGTGGTGCCTGTCCCTGGGCTCCCTGGGCTGTGGTGCCTGTCCCTGGGCTCCCTGGGCTGTGGTGGCTATCCCTGAGCTCTGGGGGTGTCTCTGGGCTGTGGTGGCTGTCCCTGGGCTGTGGTGGCTGTCCCTGAGCTCTGGAGGTGTCCCTGGGCTCTGGGCTGTGTCCCTGCCATGGCAGAGGGTGGCACTGGGGGTGTTTCAGGGTCCCTCCCAACCCAGCTCAACCCAAGCCAGGCTGGGATTCTGCAGCTCCACAACCCTGAGAGCCAAGGTTACTCAGAGGGGTTAACACCTGGTGTAAACTGCACACGCTCCCCGTCAGCTGAGAGTGCCTCTGTGACAGTGACACAAGTGTGACAGTGACACGAGTGGCCCTGTGACAGTGACACGAGTGGGTGTGACAGTGACACGAGTGGCTCTGTGCCAGTGACACAAGTGTGCCAGTGACACGAGTGTGACAGTGACACGAGTGGCCCTGTGACAGTGACACAAGTGGCTCTGTGATAGTGACACAAGTGTGACAGTGACATGAGTGGCTCTGTGACAGTGACACAAGTGTGCCAGTGACACGAGTGGCTCTGTGATGGTGACACGAGTGGCTCTGACAGTGACATGAGTGGCTCTGTGACAGTGACACGAATGGTTCTGAGACAGTGACACGAGCAAGTGTAACAGTGACACGAGCAGGTGTGACAGTGACACAAATGGCTCTGTGATAGTGACACGAGGGGCCCTGTGACAGTGACACGAGTGTGACAGTGACACAAGTGGCCCTGTGCCAGTGACACGAGTGGCCCTGTGACAGTGACACGAGTGGCTCTGTGCCTGTGCCAGTGACCCGCGGGGCCGTGTCCCTGCGTGCCCAGCCAGGGAGGGACTGACCTGCTGGCCCCTCCCGGGGACACCACGCGGGCGTGGGAGGTGACGAGGAGGCGCCGCAGGATGTCCCCGCGGATGGCCCGCCACCTCTCCGGGGGACAGATGTGCAGGGCCAGCACGGTGTAGTAGTGGGGCCCGTCCACCTCGAAGGCGCTCTCCACCCACTTCTCGCGGGGCTGCTCCAGGAAGCTCTGCAGGTTCTTCTCCTCCCGCGAGGTCGCCCGGGTTCTGCAACACAGGGAAAGCCTCAGAGGCTGCTCCAGCTCCAGGGGCTCAGCTCTGCTCCCCAGGAGCCCTGGGCTGCTGCCCCTGCACAGGCAGCCAGCTGGGCACCACCAGCTTTGCCCCTAATTCACCCCCTGGCTGACAATTTGCTCCCAGTGGGCACCACCAGCTTTGCCCCTAATTCATCCCTGGTTAAGGATTTGTTTCCAGTGGGCACCGCCAGCTTAACCCAAATTCTTCCCCTGGCTGACGATTTGCTTCCAGTGGGCACCACCAGCTTAACCCAAATTCATCTCTGGTTAAGAGGATTTGCTCCCAGTGTACCACCAGCTTTGCCCCTACTTCATCCTGGTTAAGGATATGCTCCCAGTGGGCACCACCAGCTTCTCCCAAACTCATCCCTGGTTAAGGATTTGCTCCCAGTGGACACCAGCAACTTCCCCCAAACTCATCCCTGGTTAAGGATTTGCTCCCAATGGGTACCACCACCTTTTCCCAAACTCATCCCTGGTTAAGGATTTGCTCCCAGTGTACCACCAGCTTCCCCCAAACTCATCCCTGGTTAAGAGGATTTGCTCCCAGTGTACCACCAGCTTTGCCCCTACTTCATCCTGGTTAAGGATATGCTCCCAGTGGGCACCACCAACTTCCCCCAAACTCATCCCTGGTTAAGGATTTGCTTCCAGTGGGCACTACCAGCTTTTCCCAAATTTTTCCCCTGGTTGAGGACCTGCTCCCAGTGAAGCAAACACATTTTCCTTGGAGTTGTGGGTGGCACTAGAGGTTTGCCAAACAGCTGCCATTGCCCCAGTGGAAGGTAACACCACTGCAGAGGTATTTTTCCCCTTTTTTGAGAAAAAGATGGAGCCAGGACAGGCAGGCCAGGCACTGGAGTGGTGCCAACTCCCATGGGACACCACACAGCCACTGCAGCTCCTGCAGCCACACCTGGATCCATTTATAAAATTCCTCTATTGCAAAAGTAACCCCTGGGAAATTACAGGCCAAACTCAAACCCAAAAGACACTGCACTTTACTGCCAGCTTATATAAATATTTTATCGTTTTCCTCCTTTCCCTCAGAGCTCCAGTGTCCCAGGAGTCCTGACACCCCAGAACTGACAGTGGAGTGGAAAGCATGTGTCACAGGAGACTTTGGGAAGTTGCATCACACTTTGCCACATCTGTGGCTCTACTGCAGCAGGCAGAGGCTGCCAGCCAGGTCAGACCTGTGATTCTGAAGTGAGATAAACTCTCCCTGTCAGGCACCAAGCAGCATCCCAGCAGATGAAGCTGTCAGGGTTGTGTGACCTTTTCATCTGCTAAAAGATGCAGCTGGGGAGCCAAGTAGTAGCTCTTCATTTTCTCCATTTAATATTAAAAATTCTGTCTGGGAAGTACAGAAGGCCTTTTTCCACGTCTGCCCAGCGGGTTCTGGGCTCTGTGGTGCCAACAGCAGCCTAACAAGATGAAACAAATACTTTCATTTATTTGTCTCCCAAAGGACTGGGAAAACAATAGCACAGGGATCTGGAGAGAGATATTAAAAACAAAAGATAAATTGTATTACAGCCAAAACCTTGATTAGTTCCAGGCGGGAAAGTGAGAGGGATTTCACTGCACTGCATTTGGAGTGACCTTGGTGTGTATTTTAATATTTATACCCTCATCTAATTAGTATTACTCACTAATATCTAACTCCTCAAATAGAGGATATACATGGGCAGCCCATTTTTGCAGGATCAGAACCAGCTCATGTATTCCAAAGCATCTGGGTGCCTATGGAAGTGGCCACATAGCCTCAGTCTGGCAAAAAACAATAATGGTAACACCCCCAAAAAAATGTAAAATATCAGGAAAATCTGGTGGACCTGAAACCTCCTCCAGGATGTCAAATCTGGAAACAAACCCGTGTTATTTGAACACTCAATACAATTGTATCAGGGTTAAGTTTTCACAATTATTTCATCGCAGTGTCTCTTCTGCCTGCTCAGGAGAAAATTAAGCTGGCAGAGTTTCTTTAATGTAATAACCCCGTTGCTCACCCCAGAGGTAATAATTACATCTAGAATGGAAAGAGAAGCTAATTCCCAATTGCTTTTACTCAATAGGTTCCCTGTTATCCGGCATGTCCAGGCTTCACTCCCAACAAAGCAAATCCTTAACAACCCACTTAGGATGTGCAAGCCTCCCAAAACTTTGTGTGATTTGCCATCTCTGCTGGCCCGTGCAGGCAGCAGAGGCAGGGCTGTGGGAGCAGGGAGGGGCGGCACTGACGTGTTGAGCACATAGAGCACGGTGTGGATGATGTAGGGGATGAGGTGGATGTTGCTCTCGCGGCCGCCGCCCCCGGTGTCGATGCTGAACGACTGCTCCATGGCGAAGCGCAGGAACAGCAGCTTGATGTCGTGCACGTTGAGCTGGTACGTGGGCTCCCTCTGCCCCGTGCACTCCTGCAGGTACGTGTTGTGGCTGCAAGAGAGCAGGGAGCCTTCACACAGCTGCTCCTGCCACAGAGCCCAGCAAGGATGGCACAGAAACTCACAAAGGCAGCTCTGCTACCTTGGATTCACCTCCCCAAAGGGAGCCTTTCTGCTCACTCTGGCAAATCCAATTCCATCTGCAGTTATCTGTCCACCCATCAATACTGTTTTCCCATGCCCAGGACCTGGGATACAGCTCCCTGGCTGAAATGATTCCAGGATTTTGCCACTCTTGATTCCACAGAATCACAGAATGGTTTGGGTTGGGAGGGACATTAAAGATTTTCCACCGCCTGCCATGGGCAGGGACACCTTCCACTATCCCAGGTTATTCCAAGCCCCGTCCAACCTGGCCTTGGACACTTCCAGGGATGGGGCATCCATAACTTCTCTGGGCATCCTGTGCCAGTGCACACCCCTTCACAGGGAAGACTTTCTTCCCAATATCTGATCTACACCTACCCCCTGTCAGGTCCAAAATTTCTAATGTGACATTACAAACGCAGCACAAGGTAAACCAGAATCCTGACATCAGCATCTCCATCTGCTCCAGACAGGTGCTCAAGTACCTCAGTACCACCCAAGAGAAGCCTGGAAATCTACACCAGGGAATCCACTGGCATCAGAAGGTTTCTTTTGTACAGTGTGGGCTCACTGGGCCACAAATGAATCAACACTGCATCTTCAGCTGTGACTGGGGGCTAAGGAGGGTCTGAAATTATTTACATGAAGCCAAGGAACAAACAGACACCTCCATATTTTTTAGGAGATTCACTTTTGATGGTAGAACCTGAAATGGCTCCGTTTTACCAAGATTCAGCTGCACCACCTCTGATCCCAAGATTTCAGGAGAGTGTGTGGCAAGGATCTGACTCACCCAGATGCAACCAGCTGGGGAAGAACCTGTCTGTACTCACCGTGCCAAGCACGTGGCAAAAGCAGACTCTGGCACGTGGGGCCCCCACACTGGCAGGAGCCCATTGCACTTGGTGTTGGCATTTTGCAGGGCTGCACTCTCCCACTCCTCGCGGCCCCGAGCGAGTCTGCACAGAGAAAGAGACAAGAGGCAAGTCAGGAGGATGCAAGCTTTTGTCTCAGGAAACATCCCAAGAATGATAATTCCACAACTCTCAATGCTGGGCTTGGCAGAGTCCAGGCCTGAGCAGTGTTAAAACAGACCCTGATGGAGAAACCCTGCAAAGAGATCAACAACGCAGCCCCCCAGCCCGAGTGCCACGGTGATCCCAAAGCACCTGGAAAGGCCTCCAGGCTGTGGGGCTGTGGGCAGCACGTACCTGACAGCTGCCAGGTGGCAGTCGTAGTGCACGATGTTGAAGTGGGACACGGTGCTGTAGCCCTGCTGCTTGCGGGGCTTGTTCTCAAACTCCTCGAGCGCCACGCGCTTGGTGAAGGTGTAAATCCCCAGCACCTTGGTGGGCTGCAAGGACACACAGCTGCCTCAGCAAGCACCCAGCTCTGCAGCAGGGCACATCTGCTCTCTCCACACCACAGCTGCCTCAGCAAGCACCCAGCTCTGCAGCAGGGCACATCTGCTGCTCTCTCCACACCACATTGAATTGAACTTCTCCCAGTCCCAACCTCAAACTTAAACTGGTCCTGTGTTTTTCCAGCTTTCACTGAAAACACACTTCCACTTCCCAGCCACCTCTGGAATTACTGATCTCAAGAAACAACCCTGAGAGTTCCTGATCTTCCAGTGCCAGCACTTGTGCAACCAGATACTGGCAGATTCCCTTGGGAGCTGAGAGGGCTCTGAAAATGTGCCTCCCTTCACCTGGAACGTCAATCCCCCATCACCATTACCTGGAACTCTTAGCTCCCACTGCCTGGAACTTTTAGCTCCCACTGCCTGGAACGTTCAGCTCCTATTACCTGGAACTTTCAGCTCCCACTACCTGGAACTCTTAGCTCCCACTACCTGGAACTTGTATCCCTCCCGGCAGATGCAGCAGGTCAGTCCTGGCTCCTCTATCAGCTCCTCCATCTGTTTAAGCAGCGCAGTCTTGGTCACCACCTGGCCCTTCTCATTTGTCTGGAAGAGAGAAAAGCTCAAGCAGGTTAAAAAGAATGACAAACCACACCATGCCCACCACTGGCACTGGAATGCTCATCCCATCTCCCAGCAGCTGTGTTCCCTCCTGGCAGCACCAGGCAAACCAGGGCGGGCTGGAGCTCTGCAATACCCATCAATAAATCCCTTCAGTGCCTAACAACCAGGGATCCAAGCAGTGCCTAACAACCCTTCCTGCTGAGGCAGCTTGAGCAGGGCAGGAAGGAAAGCCCCTGAAGGAGCAGAGCCCCCAGCCATTACCGTCATGCCCAGGGTGCCCAGGGCCTTCTGCCTCATGGCCATGGCCATCCTCTTCTTCTCAGCGCGCGTCTCCTTCCGCGCGGCGTCGATCTTCTTGTTCACCTCGGGGTGCTCCCTCAGAGCCTCCAGGAGGTTCTCTGCCAACGTCCCAATGCCTTCGTCACTCGACACCTGCTCCAGTTTGTGCAGGTTGGAGATGGAGTCTGTTCCTATTAGCACCTGGTGGGGTGGGAACACAGCACTGCTCAGGAAAAGGGGACTCGGGACAGTGACTGTCCCCTCTAATCCCAGAGGACAGCTGGGCAGAGCACTGAGCTGCAGCAACTGCTCCTTCCTTTTTTAATGCTCCTGGGCCCTAAAAACTGTGTGTAAGTCTGGGGCAATTTGCCTCTCTACTGATCACTACCAGCTCAGATGGGGATGTTGGATAAAACATTTCTTTTGTGATGAGACATTGTATTGATGCCTTCAAACACCAACAATCACGTCCTGAGGAGCTTACCAACAATTACCTTCTCTTCACACTGGTGTGTCAATCTCACAGCACACAGCAGGAGGCAATATTCAAATCAGAATCTCTGACTTTTCCAATGATGCCTGAAACTGCCCAGCAGAAGCTCAAGGCATCAAGACAAAGACATGTTCCCAATCTTGTCATGTGACACAAAACTCAGAGGATGCTCTGCAAAGGCAGAACTTGCCCAGGGAATACCTGAACAGCTTGCACACCTACGTCTACTTTGAGATACCCAGGAGAATTAACAATTCTTATAAGAAATTCACATTCTTATAAGAGCTAAGTTCTCTCAGGAGAACTGGATTTTCTCCCTGCTTTATCCCTCAAAGAGAACTCCCTTTAGACTAGAACCAAAACCTTCCGGCAGAGAAAAGTTGTGAGCAAAGCTGTTCCAACTATGATGACGATGGCAAAACAAAACGCAACAAAAGTCAGTGTAGAACCAACTCTTAGAGGAATTACTGCTCAGCTGCAGCCCCAGAGCAGGGCAGGGCAGGCACGTGCCCTGGCCTCACCTGTGTTGCAGGGTGCTGCGTCGCGAGGCCTCGGAGCAGGCGCAGGATAAAAGGAAGTGCAGGTCGAGATAAGAACCTCTTCCATATGTCTGCATCCAAACTGCGTGGAAGACAAAAGGCAGCAGCTGAGGGGAGTGTCCCAGACAGCAGCATGGCTCCAGGCTGCAGGGAACACTCCCTCCCCCGTGTCCCTCCTCAGCTCATTAATGAAGGGACAGTCACACTCCCACTTCCATGCTGTGCACAGCCACAGTGCCAACTCTGAGCCTGGGGATTTGTGTTCATGAGTTGGCTACCAACAGCAAAAACTCTGTTGCTGTGCAACAGGAGGGAACAGGCAGGAAACACAAGGATTGAGATATCCAAGAAATTAGCTTGGATGGGTATCAAATGGGAAGATTTCAGGGTTTTTAGCTCATTCCTATACGTGCACTGCCTCACCAGACCTCTGCATCACAGCTCTGAATGCTCCTGAATGGGCACTTGTTCATGGATTTCTTGGGAGATTGTGGTGATGGGATGAGGAGGACGTACAGGACAGTCACACACATTAACCACACACATTAAATAGTGACTCTTACTTCTTTGCACTTGGAATGTGCTTTTTCATGTAATCCAGGGCATTCTGTGTAATCCCTTTCTGCAGGATGAGATCTTTCAGCTGATGGCCGTTGCTGTTGTTCTTTATTCCTGCTGCTATTTTACAGAAGCAATCCAGGAAAACTTTATCATCTCCACTGTGCTCCTCATCATACCTGAACAAAGAGAAGAAATGGTAACTCTGCCTGTAATTCTCACTGAATGGTGTACCCGCCCCAGCTCAGAGACTCAGAAAAGCTACTCAGGCCCTTGTCACCTCACAATACTCTCTGAAGACCTATTTCTCAAGCTAGAGCTCACATATTTCTTTCAAAAATGGCTTAGAAGTGAAAGAGGAAATGAAGCTGAAGCCTGGCATTAGACTGGAGTAACACCAATGAGGAAATGAAGGCAGAGACGTGTCAGCAGAACCCATTTCAGGTGCCTTTAGCTGCACTGTGCCAACGTACTTATCAAAGTTACAGTAGGGCTTGAAGCGGTCCACCAGGATCTGCATCTTCTCCATCTCCCCGAAGGACAGGTAGGGGATGATGCGCAGCAGCCCCTGCAGCACGCTCAGGTTGGAGCGCACAAAGGTGCTGTTGATCTGGTCCAGCAGCATCACCAGCTGGTCCTTGTCCCCCGTGAGGAGGAGGTTGCCCTGTGAAGGAAGAGCAGCAGGATTTATATTCAATAAATCTACAAGAAAATTCTCACTCTGGGAGCTGGTGGACTACTGCAGTTGTGAAGGGGTAGTCCCTGATAAAAATAAAACTCAGTCTTGTACCCAGAGGTCTCGTGGAATGGCTGCACCAACCCCTCTAGCTGACACCTGGCTTATTCCACGTGCTGTTAAAGCATTTTCCAGCCAAAAGTTTAATAATTCCAACCCAAAGCACACCAGATTCCTGTTCACCCACAGCTTCAAAAGATGAGTGAGAAGCTCTTGTTGTTCTCAGTCTAGATGAGATACAGTTTTATTCTCAATTAGCTGGAAAATCAATCATGTTTTCAACACATACAAAAACACTCCAAAGAACAAGGCCAAGCTGTGTCTTTTCTTGTCTCTCACTGGCCCGTGGCCCAACACAGGCAGGAAGGGATCCAAGCAGTGCCTAACAACCCTCACCCAGCCATGCAAGACTCATCCTGATGCAGCCTTGCAGTGCTTTTGGTTCCAGGGCCCTCCTCGAGCCCTTCCCCAAGGCCTGCTAAGACCTGCCAGAAGTGTAACAAGGGTCAGACTCCACCAGCACTGCCCTCCAGCTCCTGGAGCTCAGTATCCCTGTGAGCAGGGGTGTGCAAGCCTTGAACCCCAGGGAAAGGAGCCACTCACCTTGTCCTCGCTCAGGGGCTCCGCGTTGGATTCATCCAGAATGATCTCCATGATGCTGAGCACCTGCTCTGCCACTGCTGCTCCCCCGCTGTCCTTGCTCTCCTGCTCAGCCACCAGAGCCTGCAAGACATGGGAGTGCTCAGGGGAACACCAGCAGTCACTGTTTGAGGTGGGAAGGGGCACTGGAACAGCAGCAGTCACTGTTTGAGGTGGGAAGGGACACTGGAACAGCAGCAGTCACTGATTTGAGGTGGGAGCAGTCTCTGGAACAGCAGCAGTCACTGGTTTGAGGTGGGAAAGGGCACTGGAACAGCAGCAGTCACTGGTTTGAGGTGGGAAGGGGCACTGGAACAGCAGCAGTCACTGGTTTGAGGTGGGAAGGGGCACTGGAACAGCAGCAGTCACTGGTTTGAGGTGGGAAGGGGCACTGGAACAGCAGCAGTCACTGGTTTGAGGTGGGAAGGGGCACTGAACACCAGCTGGTTTAACTGCCCCCCACACTCCCACCCATAAAAGATAAGGAATGTCCAAAGGATAACTTGCAGTGCCAGCACAGCAAGATTTCCCATCTCCCAAGCTGTCACAAGGCAGCAGGGCAGTCAGAAGTAGCTTAAATTCACTGGAATCCATGGACAAAACACTTCTGGAAGTCGAGGCTGTCCTTACCAAGTTGAGAGTCCCCAGCATGACATTCAAAGTGTTCATCTCTGGCTTGACCAGCTGCTGCCGGTTTATTTTCACCTTCACACAGTAACTGAAGAGTTTTAACAGCACCTGCAAAATTCAGCAAAGGGATTCTCTGTGGGACCTTCACAATGAGGGGGGATTTTGCTGAAACTAAAGCAATAGTTCAATACAATAATACACCTGATTTCCAGACTTCTGGGATAGAGTACACCCCAGATTTTCACATATATATGTATGTATATATATATATGTTTATCTTAGCACAGCTTTGATTTTCAGATATGCCCAAGGAAGAAAACAATTCCTCCAACAAGAGAGGATTTGGTCTTACCAACTCCTCAGGTTCTAGACATTTCAAGTTTTGTAAGGAATTGTTACCCAGAAAGAACAGGAGAGGGGAAGAACTGTTCCAGCTCAAGGGAGATTGTCTAAACATCAGAGATGTCTGTGGAATTTTCCACCCCACAACTTCTGAGCCCGGGGGCAAAGGGAGACTCACGGTTAAGAGGTGCCGGCCCTGTTTGAAGTCCTTGATGCCAGTCAGTCTGTTGAGCATGCACTCCAGGCCTCCACATGGGGCCATCACCCCTGCCATCTTATACACCTCTTCCTCATCCTCCTCCTCATCTGCAGGACAGACACAGGTGATGAAGACAGGAGCAGCCACAGCAGGACACGCTCGTGCAGTGGAAGCAGAAATGGAGAGCAGAGCAGCACACATTTCCCAGCAATTCCAGTCACTTCAGTTGTATTGAATTCAGAAAGAATTAAGAGCAGGAATATGAAGAAGGGCTGGGCAGAACGGTCCCCATGCCAAGCAAGTGCTCACATCTGAAGCACAGCTTTAAAGCGCTGTAAAAATCCTCCTTCACTCGAGGTGAAGCAGGTAAATGCAGCAAAAGCAACGTCAATCAACTTTAAGCTCACTGCTGTGAGGATAATAATGTCATTGCTCTGCAGCAAACCTCAGATTTCAAATCTAATCCCAGCTTTCAGCAGACAAATGCATTACCAGTGGTGGAGTCGAGGGACTCGATGAATTCCTCCGTGGCATCTCCCAGTAACCCCCGCATGCGGTAAATGATCCTCATGGGCTCCCCCTGCAAGAGCAGAGCTTTGTATTCATTCTGTCTCTGGGCACTTGTACACAAGCCTGGTTCTGGTTTCAGTGTGTACTGACACTCCAGCCCCAGCTCTCCCTCATGCTGTTCCACCTGATGATGGTAGCACAGGGAAATCTTTCACTCCCTCATTCTCCCCTTCCTGAGATGAATTAAAAACAACAGTAGAGCCACCTGCAAAAACATCAGTAACTCATCCCTTGGTCTGCCCAGCTTTTCCTGGCATTGCCAATTAATTGACAGACTGGTGATAAACAGTCTCTTCCTCCTTCCATCTCCTCCAGGTTTCCTTTAGCACCAGTGAAAGATGCAGCCAAGGAAAATGGGTTCATCGGCAGAGGAACACCTGCTTTCCATGGCAACCTCTCCTCTGAGGGTATGGCACAGCATACCTGGGAAATACAGGGAACAGGCAGAGCCCAGGAAAGGACAGGCTAATTGGATGAAAGCTTTCAAACAGATAAAATCTGCAGTGATGGCAAATGGAAGGGGAGTAAAAGGCAATTTAATGGGCTTTCAGTAAGACACTACATCACTGATACAGCCAAAAAGCTGTGCTTTTACCCTGAGAAAGGGACACTTTTCCAGATGCATTTCCAGCTGGAAATACTGACAGCATATCATGAAACTTTCCATTTTTAATCCATAGGTCTGAATAAAAAGCAGAAAAGAAAAATCCCAGATTTGGGAGCAGGAGACCTTGCAAGAGAAAACCTGTCAGGGATCGTGCTAAGCCTAATGTGGAATAAGCAGTGCTTAATGTCACAGCAAATACATAAGCACAGGGAAAGCCCCGGGGGGAAGATCTGCTCAAAGGCCACGCTGGCGACCAGCAATTAACACCACAGGGGCCCTGGTAAAACGGCAGATGAACAAAAAAAGCCACTGAGAGACAAGGGAAACAAAAAGGGGCCTGAGGTTGCGTTTCTTGTGAGCCTGTCGCTCCCAGGGAACGGGAGCTGCGGCTCCAGGAGGTGCTCACAAAGGAAGACAGATGAAAGCTGCTCATCCACAGGAATGCTGAGCAAACTCTGCCTTTCAGCAGCAGAGCTGCTGCCCTCCCGGGAGAGCTGCACGCTGGCTCCAGCCCGGCATCCCACGGAACAGCTCCTCCAGGGGCAGCACGGGGAACATTCCCACCAGTGACTCGATGTGAATTCAAATCACAACTCACAGATTAACACCAGCACCTCATCTCCCTTTCCAAGTTGGTATCTTGCTAAAAAATGATCACTGTCACAAGGTTTGGGCTTGATTTTGCAGTACTGAAGGCTTTGTTCCTGAAATAAAGCTTAATGAGACCCATTTTATCATCATTCACTGCTAACTGGCACTTTGTTTGAATTCTTCCCACAAATGGCTTCAGGAAACTGAGGTTTCAAAGGTGATTTGAGGCCAGGAGGAAATGAGGAATGACCAAGAAATGCAGGGCAAATCAGTCTTGTTTTATGATCTCAAGTGCCTCTAAAAATATATTTGTAGTGGGCAAGCTTGAACCTGAGGGTCTCAGTGGGAGTTTATTTTAATGGTCACAAGGAAAGAAGGGAAGAGCTTGTTCTGGACCACATCCACCTCTGGAACAAGCTTAGTATGACATGGTGGACTGGACCTTAAGACTGCTGGGTCCATTTCTTCATGTGAAAAACACACAACTATGAACACACATAATATGAAAAGCAAAAAAAGGATAAATCTGCCACGTGCTTGAGCTCCTGATGAAAAAAATGAGAGCAGAAGTGCAAATATGGAGAAGCACTGGATGCTCTGTGCATAAATAACTTTGGTTCACCCCAGAAACACAGACTGATGGAGCAATCTGGTGTCCCTGTGTGCACACACACAAAACTTCTGTGTGCAGATGGAGTGTGAAATGTGCTCTGAAAGGCACTGAAACGTTCAGCTCTCCCCAGGGGAACACAGGGAAGGCTGTTCCTCAGCAAGGGTCACGTGTGACACAGGACACAGCTCACCTGGGGCAATGCTCTGCAATCACTCACGTTGCAGGGCCATGCACAATCTGTCCTAACAGAGCACCAAAAGCTGCTGAGCAGTTACACCCAATAAATTACATGCCAGGAAATAAATCCTGACGCGTGTGATTTTGATTTTTCCTCATTTTTTTTGTTGATGTGAAGGACAGGTGCTCTGTGCTGTTAACTTGTACAAAGGCAGCACACACCTCATTTGTGGGACACCACACCTTCTTGTAGACCTCAGCCACAGGCAGATCCAGACTGATGATCTTGTTGTTCACCAAAAGCTGAAAGGGAGAGAAGAACAAGTCAAGAACAAGCTCAGGTTGTTACATCACCACCCCAGCAACCACCAGCTGCCCAAAACCAGCATCCCACAGGTCTGTGCAAGAAATCCCCACCTCAAGGAATTCTCACCTCCATCCCACTGTCATCCTCCAGCAGAGCCACCAGGTCACAGTCCTGGCAGATCTTGTTCTTGATGTCCCTCATGAGGGGCCCGATGCCAGGCTCGTTACTGCTGTAGGGATTCCCTGGCATCCTGCCCTGCAGGAAGTCTTCCTGCTGGGGATCTTTCTCCAGAGTGACAAAGAACTCAGTGACTTCATTCTCCTCCTAAAGAGCAGCAGCAGAGACAGTGAATAAGTTCTTCCCTAACCACACTCCCATTCCTGCATTTTTATGGCAGAATGTTCCTAAACCTTCAGTCCTTTCCCCACTGGTGCATCTGCTCTGCATGCCACACTCAGAGGATGGCCAGGATCACTGAGCAACCAAATTCCTCAGGAAACCTGAACCCCCCCAAAGGGGATACTCTGGGGTCTACGCTGGCTGATGGTGAATCATGACTGCAGACACTGCTGCTCCTGGGAAAAAGGAACCAGATCCAGGGTTGCTGGAAGTGGTTGGTGGTGATTCCCCTCCTCTATCATGAGACCCCAGCTGGAGCACTGCACACAGTTCTCGTGACTCAGCAAAAAAAGGACATGAAACTGTTGGAGCAAGTGCAGAGGAGGCCACAGAGTTGCTCAGGGGACTGGAGCATCTCCCCTATGGAGACAGGCTGGGACAGTTGGGGATGTTCAGCCTGGGGAGGAGAAGGTTGTGTGGAGACCCCACAACACCTTCCAGGGTCTGAAGGGGCTACGGGAAAGCCAGAGAGGGACTTTTCATCAGGAGCTGGAGTGACAGGACAAAGGGGAATGGGTTCAAACTGAAAGGGGGGAAATTTAGGTCAGATATTGGGAAGAGTGGGGAGGCCCTGGCACAGGGTGCCCAGAGAAGCTGTGGCTGCCCCTGGATCCCTGCAGGTGTCCAAGGCCAGGCTGGGCAGGGCTCGGAGCACCCTGGGATCATGGAAGGTGTCCCTGCCATGGCAGAGGGGGCACTGGACAATCTTTAAGTCCTTTCCCAAAGCACTGCAGGGCTCTGTTCAGGCAGTGTGACCCTGCCCGGAAGGTGTCCCTGCCATGGCAGAGGGGGCACTGGACAATCTTTAAGTCCCATCCCAAAGCATTGCAGGGTGTGACCCTACACTCACAGGGTAGATGATGCTGCAGAGCCTCTCAAAGATGAACACTGGGGTCCTGTAGTCATCGAGGCTGTAGCGCTTGGCAGTCTCTATGCACACGGCCATGAACGCCTTGGTCTCTGACTCTGTGCCTGCCAAGGAAAGGAAGCTTTAAAATGGACACTGGAGGCAATTTTATAGATTCCACTTGAACTCAGCACATGCAGTAAATCCTTCTGCAGCCAGCCCCACAATTTGGTGCTCTCTTCTTTTGAGAATCCACTCTGTGAAAGATGGAAGGAATTTATTTGGTAGGGTTACTCGGCATGGCTGGGCTGCAGTAAAACAGCCCCATAAAAATGAGGAGGCTGAGATTCCTGGAAAATAAGAGGTGACTAGGAACACTATTCAACTGTCCTGTGCCAACAGAAAATACTGGAAGCCACAAACCCCCCTGATTACAGCAGTCATTTAGGAAAGTTCTTTGTGTGGCTGTTCTGCTTTTCCACCTCTGTTGATCCCAAGGCTGGATTCATGGAACACAGGTGGTTTTACCTGTTGTCATGTCCTCCAGCATCTCCAGCAGCATGTCCTGGGTCTCATCAATCAGCTTTGTCCTCTGCACCACCAGCTTCCTCAGGCACAGGTAGCCATTGAGCACCGTGCCCACCAGCCGGCTCTTGAAGTGCCTTTTGATGGACTCCACCTCCACAAAGGAAGAGAGAAGACCTAGAAAGACCCAGAAATTCAGCAGGTGGGAGAGAATTTGATTTCTGAACTTCATAGCAGCAAATAGGGTACAGTATCATAAAAATGGCTTGTTCCAGCTCCCATCAGTCTGGGGTTTAAAGCTCATTCCTGTGAACTGGGTGGTTGCAGGCAAAAGCCTTGGCCTGCCTTGTAGATTGTAACACATGAAAAATAGTTTGGGAATGAGGAAAGGCCCTAAGGAGTTTCCTGTGTGCTTGACATAAAATTCTGCACTCTTTGGCATTTTTCTGTCACAAGCTGTTCTAAAAGCAGATGACTGCTCCTCTTGCAATACTTCTAATTCCTCTGATGATGTGAAATGACTTATCAGTGACATCACCAAACTGGTCACTCCTACAATAAAGTAAAGAATCAGCAAACACAAGGATTCTTTCCCATGACACACTGATCAACATGCTGCTTCTTGCAAGAAGCCAGGCTTTATGGATTCACCCACTAATGGCTGAAGAATGTGAAAGAGGATACAAAAAACAATGATCTAGTTCATGAAGTATTTCCATTTCCAACAAATTTTTGTAAAAGGGTATACACCCTAGAAGATAAAAGAAAAGCTCCATAGAACAGGGAGGCAAGAACAACAGGTAGGAATAAAGCAGCAGTGTTTACAGTGGTGCCAGGGACTGTACTATGTAATAAAGTGAAATGATGAAGCTTGCCTGGTATGTTACCACAGTTCAGCTGAAAACTCTGACCACAAAAAAATATGGAAAAATCCATTTAGAGATTAAGTGTTAAATCGATGGCAAAAATCCAGTGCTGAAAATGGCAACACAGCTGAATGAGATCTCTCTGAAATTCTGCCACAGGCTGATAGAGAACAATGATCACCCAGCTCTGAGCCTGCTGCAGGCCCACTGAATACCTGTGAGACTCTTCAGGGCATATCCCTGCTGCAAATCCGTGCTGAGTGTTGCTTCCTCCAAGGCGAGCAAACGAGCTATTTCCTGAAAATAATTAAAATAATTAACAGCCCGTTAGGCCAAGATGGCCCTGCAATGCCAATAACCATTGGGGTGTCTAACACAGGGTGCAAAGGACTCAGCACAGAAACTGAGCCAGGCACACAGAAAGCACTACTGCAACAGCAGGGAGGCAAGGGAAAAAGGAGAGGAAACCTGCCACAAATATCCCTCTCATTTTCCCCCTGCACCTTCCTGCTACCACTGCTTGGCTCTAGTGGCCCTCCAGGAGCACTCACAGCCACCACTGATATGGAGAGTGTCACCTGCTCCTTTGAGTGCAGCAGGGACCCCCACAGAAAACTCACAGCACTCTGAACACTGTAAACCCAGAGTGCTGCTTCTCCAAAGGCTGTAATTCCCATTTCTCCAGCAATGGCAGCACAGCTGATCCTTCCCTGCTCCTAAGGGCTCTCAGAGCCCAGCCTGGGAGCTGCACAACAGCTCCCAGGTGCCAAGGCAGTGCAGCAATGTTTACAACCCCAGAGCAGTTAATTAAAGTGCTGAGGAATTCTCCAGCTGGGGCTAAAACCCCCGTGGCTCCCTCTGTTCAGAGGTACCAGCACTGAAGTGTGAACTTGAGAACCTTGGCAGGGTCAGCAACAGGGCACTGAATAATGGGATGAATTTCAAAGCAAAAAAAGCCAAGCTAACAGGTCATTTCCTGCACACAAACCCATACCTTAGTGATGAGGCTGCCAATGTAGGGCAGAACCCCTCTGGCTGCCAGGTAGACCTTCCAGTGGGCAGGTTTGATGAGTTTCTGATACAGGGCCAGGTACTCAGCAGCACATTCACCAGCAATGCTCAGCTCATCCAGGTAGCTGTGAAAGGGAGACACAAGCTGACAACCCCTACACAGCAACAAAAGGCATCCCAGCCTAAGGACAGTGTGGAAAGGAAGGAAGAGCCTCCAGAAATCCATCCTCCCTGTTATCTTTACTAACAGCATCACTGATATTCATTACTTGCTGGCTAAATTAGTATTTGTCCCAAAAAGGAGCTGACTGTGCTATCAGCATGGGCTGGGGTAAGTTATGTCACAGCAGGTGGAAGAGAGCTCACCCTATTATTGTCATTGATGGCAGGGGAAATGTTGGCCACACAGCTGAACAGCTGCTCCTTACTTCTGGAAAAAGTACAGACTGCAAGAGCTCACTGCCAGGCAGCACACCCCAACTCTCCCTAGATCTACACCCTCCCAGCTAGTTAAGTTGAAAAATCCAGCTCAAAAAGACCCCTGAACTGCAGGTATACAGGGAGAGGTGTGAGAAAAGCTGCAAGAAGGGAGAGATTCTGATAAGAATTGAAGACAAACACTCATGGAGCTGCCAGGTGTGGCAGCACAGGAATACCTGGTGAGGAGATCCAGGACCTGCTGCTTCCTGCTGGGGATGGTGGCCAGGGCCTCCACGATGGTGCAGGCAGCCTGCCTGGCAGCCTGGGTGGCAGGAGTGAACAGCACCTGGGGCAGGGGCAGGAAAAGCCAGGTCAGACCCACGGGCACAGATGAACTTGTGACAGCTCACAAGAAGGCACAACATGAGGGCTGTTGGGTGAGCTGTGTTTTCTTGCTCTCCAAACACATGGTTCTGTGACAATTCCTGCTCTGCTCAGCACCAAAGTGTTTAAAAAGTGCATGGACGTGCTAGTCCACACAACAGGAAGCAAAGCTTTGCTCCAGAACCTTCAGAAGTGCAGCTCATCAGGCAGGCAGGAGCACCGTGGCAATCAAAGGTTCAGAGTTTAAGAACCTACAGACTCCCAGATCAATGTTTGATGCACCATTTCTAAGGGAGCACAGCTGCAAACCTGACTTGGAATTAGAGGCAGTGAGTGCCAGCCTCCCCAAACACCCCTGCAGAGGAGCTGCAGCAAACCACCCACACTGTGACTGAACCCTGCCCCGGGCTCTCCCACCTTTACCTGTCTCAGCCAATTGTTGTGTCCCAGCTTCAGATCCAGAGGACAAGTTCTCTTCCCACGGCGACTCATGAACTGCTTCCACTTCCAGACGTATTTTTCTGACAAGTAGAGCTGGTGAAGCTCAGCTTTGCTGGGAGTTTTCCCATTGGCATCTGCACCTGCAATATTGAGCAGAACCCAAGAGAACTGTCAGCAGTCATGAACTGCAAAGTGCCAGAGTACTTTTGTCTTCCTACTGGAACTTGCCAAACTCCAGCTGGGAACTGAGTGCTTCCCATCTCCTCCTGCTGCCATTTTCACTCCTGTGTGGAGCCATGCTCAATTCCAACCCTCATGCAAATCCCAGAGCCTCTCTCAAGGAATTTCATCAGCTTTCCAGCTGCCTGGTATCAATTTAAGTATGCAACAGGTTTCATTTTTCAGTCCCTGATTCTCTTTGGGCACAGAACATTTTCTGTTTAGAGTTTGAGGCACACAGCCCGGAAAAGTCAGTGCTACAACTCTAAGGACTAAGTGTGAGGATGGAATCAGATGTCACAGGACAGAAGCCAACACAACTCCACAGAAGCACATTCCTTATTAAATTTGAAAGTGTGAGGATGGAATCAGATGTCACAGGACAGAAGCCAACACAACTCCTTCCTTATTAAATTTGGGGACACACATGTCCCTGCAGAGAGCTGCAGCAGGTCACAGCACAGGGGTTACCTCTGGCAGGGAGGCACTTCTTCCAAGCTTCGTACGACGCCTTGGGGTCCCTCTTGAGCCACAGCTGAGCCTGTGCATGGATTTCATTGCTGTAAGGCTTCACAGTGGTGAGAGCGTCCATGGGCACATCCTAACAAATAAAAAAGCTCTGTGATTCTTTAGAAAGCCACAGTCTGCTCCCAAAGAGCAGTTCCTGAGGTGAATCACTGGAGCTGGGCCATGAGGAAGCAAATGCAGCTCTTGGACAGCAGCAGGGTTAATACAGTGTCTGTTAATGGTGAACTAAGAGAGATATTCCAGTTCCTACTGAAATATCAGTAAATCCATCTCTGACATCCATCTGTGATTATTAGACAGGCAGATCAAAGCAAAAAAATACCTTCTCTCCTGAAAATCTAATCCTAAATGAAAATCAACAGCAGTCAATCAATATATTTTAATGAGAACTGTAGCTCTGTATTTAAAAATCTGAGTCAAAAGTACTTGATTCTTTCAAATTTAGGTAATTGATTCTACAAAGCTGCTGAAAGCCTCAAGTCTGCCCAAAATAACCAAGCTGTGGCTTTGAAGTAGCTCTTTCCCCATGCCTCAGATCTGAGGGGAAAACAGTAAACCCCCAACAGTTGTGGTCAAAGTCACCAAAAGCCAGTGAAAAACAGAAAGTAGTCATCTGCAATTTGCAGTGTGTAAGGACCAGAGTCACAGGGCTGGTGCTTCCCTAGGAACAGCGACCAGGAAAGGCAAGTCCTGGCTTCCTCACAAACTAATTCCTCACTGAGATCAGCATGCCAGACTTCAATCAGCAAATTCTCCATGTTTTGCTCAGCCTCAAGGCAGTACCTTGTTTTTCTTGCTGGTTGGAGCAGGTGGCTTGATGAGCTTCTGGAGGATGCGCAGGCACATGAGGGTGATGTTCTCAACAACCACCGGAGTCTTGATGTTCACTGCCATCAGGAAGAGGCTGAGAGCTGCAAGCAGACAGGGATGTTCATTATCCTGTGAGAGCTGCAGACAGGACACACCTCCACAGCTCTAGGCAGCACGTGAAGGGGTTCAGAGGTGCAAGTGCTGCTGCAGTTGCTGTCCCTGGGCGGGTGCCTGCACTCACCGCAGCGCAGCCGGAGCTCCCAGCAGCTGTCCTCCTTGGAGATGGAGTCTGTCAGCAGCAGCATCTCGTACTGGAGGCTGCTCGCCTGCAACACACAGTGCTCCAGCTCTGGGGGCTGCCCCACTCCCTTCTGCCTCCCCAGCTTTAACAAACTCAGGTTCAAAACACATGGATCTAAGTTAGCTTAATCCCATGCACACTTGGGGGATGTGACCTGCTGGAGAGGTACAAGCAAAGCCAAGACAGGGAACTGCCTGAGGAAACTTCAGCATGTACCTGTACACAAAACTTTGTGCTGTGCTCTGACATTTATGTCATTTCCTATCGAAACTCAATTTTTTTTCTTACAAACAGACCACAAGAGAGAAGATGCAATGATTAGAATACACCAGCAGCGCAGAGGGGCAGAACAAATAAACAGGAAAACACTGGAGTCTCTTACCAAGTCTGGATTTGCCCAGTGTCCCTTCAGAGCTGCAGAAACCTTCCCAATGATTAAATCATTCATTTGCTGTGTGGCTTCTGGATTGTCCCTGATTCCAGAAGGAAAAAGACAACATGTTATGCTCTGCTTGTACTAAATGCCAAAAGCTCCTGGGATTTCAGCTGAGCTGGTAACAAGTCCACAGGGAGTTGGAGGTTACACTTTGCTGGTGTACAACGCACCCATGGCAGGGGTGGGACTCTGAGGTCCCTTCCAACCCAGACCACTCTGTGATTCTAAGGTAACTCTCCCCATGAGGCTTTCCCTTCCTGATGCCTTTTTGGGACTACCATAAAACAGAGGGCAGACAAAATTAAAGGAATAAAAAGTGGGTGTATTTACTGAAGGGCCTTCAGGTACATCTCAGGCAGATGAAGCCCCCCAGAGGCTGCACCCAAAAATGGAGCACGGCTCATGGGTTTTCACACTTTTATAACTTTGGTCCATTTGCATACTGGGGGTCAATCCTCTAATTCCAGCTTCAGCTAATGAAGTCATCTACCCCAGGTTTGCTCCCCCAGCTCCCTTTTGTTTAATCTCTCGGGGCCTGAGGCAGTGAGGTGTCCTTGACTGCCAGGTGACGCTGGCCATTTATATACAGACATGAACGGAATGGGACCACATCTGAAAAGCATCAGATTCCCACACCAGGCCTGGAGAGGAATTGCTGTGTCTGCCCAAAACGGGAGAACAGCAGCTGCCACTGCGTGTGGAGTTCAGAGTTCTACACTAAAGAGCTGCAGGATCACAAATCCACGGCAAACACAAAAGCTGCAACCCTGAGGCACCATTCCCAAGGCCGAGGCTCTGCCCAGAGCAGCTCTCACCTGGTCAGGAGGCACATGAGCTGCCGCACCTCCTCGCGCATGGCGGCCGCGCCGCGGCGCAGGTTGTAGTCGAAGAGCTCCCGGATGAGCCCCTGCGCCACCAGGATGTGGCGGATGGCGCCGTTGGTGGCCAGGGCCCGCAGCAGGGTGATGCAGTGCTCGGTGACGGCCGAGGCGCAGCCGTAGCACTTGGTGGAGGAGGTGTGGCCGCAGCCCAGCACGGACAGCGCGCGGTACTGGCTGGCCGTGAAGGTGGGCAGCGCCGAGCTGCGCGAGGACTTGGTGGCCGCCTCGCGCTGCTGCAGGTCGTACTCCAGCAGCTCCTTCCGGGAGGCAAACACTTTCTGGGAACACAGACAGGCAGCTGAGAGCCAGCACTCAATGCCACTCCCACACACGGGCTATTGTCGCTGCTTGCTTTGGGAGGAATATTTTTGAGAGGAATGAGGGGGTCTGCTGGTAGATAAAACCAGCACTGGGAGATAAAAGAAACAATGGGAAGGGTTCTACGGATGGATGAATGGAAAAAGATATTTGCCTTTACAAATAAACTTATGGTTTGCTGATAAATGAAATTGGATATTGAAAGATGAAAGAAACAATGAGGAAAAATCCTAAATTCCGTAAGAATCAAAAATTAAAAGGGAGGGTTATACACTAGAGGGAAATCTTTGGTAATCAGGTGCTCTGGGAAGTCTGTACCTTTCAAGTACCTCAGCCAATGGGGAAAGAGAGAAGGAAGATGTGACCAGAAAATTAGGATATAAAGGACGCTGGGTCCTCCAAAAATTTGAGAGACCCCAGGGGAATGCCCCATGGCCTCTCCCTTTATCTGAAAAAAGCAAAAGGACTCCTCTGTCTCCTTTTTGGACATAAACCTCTGGTGTTTGTGGATTAGTTTTCCTGATATTTTTAGCCAAGTGCTTCCAAACTTGAAATCCTTCACGGCAAGAGGAGACTTGGGAAATCCATGAGGAATATCAGCCTAACTCTCATTTATCACAGAATTCACAGTATGACTTGGCTGGAAAACACCTTAAAGATCATCGAGTCCAACCCAGCCCCAACATCTCACCTAAACCCTGGCACCCAGTGCCACATCCAGGCTTTGTTAAACACATCCAGGGATAAGGACTCCATCACCTCTCCAGGCAGACCATTCCAGAACTTTATACTTTATCCTCCCTGCTGTTTAC
Organism: Passer montanus; assembly: GCF_014805655.1. Lineage (NCBI taxonomy): Eukaryota > Metazoa > Chordata > Aves > Passeriformes > Passeridae > Passer > Passer montanus. The sequence continues at coordinate 400,803 of NW_024363161.1, read as the reverse complement.
ACTACATGCAATGTAACACTGGAAATGTGACAAATCCTTAGTATTAATTACTATTAATACTGGCAGAGTAAGTCAGAGTAATTTATTCTTTATGGAAAGAGCCAAATATATTTAATATGCTTAAATATCACAGCCAAAAGGACATTCACGATGTAGCAGGTTTTCCAGTGTTTATGTGACTTGTTGAACACAAATAAATACATTTAATTTATAAAACACTGGTGTGTTTTCAAACACTTGATACATGCAAAAATTAAATTCTCCTTAATTAACCATCTGTTCAGTCTCTTGCTCTTCATGATGTAGCTGCTGAGAAAACCAGTTTCACAAGCTAGCTGAAATTTTAGTAATTAATACATAGCTTTCATAAATTATTATTATTTCCCTGAAAATATGCAGCTGATCACCTGCTGTTAATGATATCATTAAATGAAGAATGGCAACATCTGGAGGTTTTTTTTCCTAATAAACACCTGGCCCAAATCCAAACCAAAGCACACTCTACCTGGATGATTTTGGAAAGTTCATCGAAGGAGTTCTTGCAGTCCCCACAGTACTCCTGGGCTAACTGCAGGATGTACCTGTTCACACTGGCTGAGGTAGAACTGATCCCTCCACTGCTGCCCGACTCATCCTGGAGCAGGGGAAAGCAAAGAGGAATCACAAAGGGAGGCTGCACACAAAAATAACAGCAGAGCAGCACCTGAGGCAAGGACTGCCTTGGGCAGAGCCAAGGCCAGTGTGTCCCCAGCCTGAGCTCTGTGCAAGCCCCACCTGGCCCTGCTTACCTGGGGCTTTTCAGGGGCTGCCTCGTTCACTTTGCACAGGAGGTTCTCCAGCTGTGGTCGGTGTCCCATCAGCTGGTGATACACCCTGTCAGCCTTGTCCAGCAGAGTGTTGATGTTTGTCACTGCCTACCAAGGGAAAAGGAAAGGAAACGCTTATTTCATTTTCAGAACTACAGCCATCAAGCTCCAAGTCTTCTCTTTTACTTTTTTTTGGTGGGGGAATCACTGAATTGTGACCCTGCAGCCTGCTTCTGCCCTGAGAAGCACTGTGGTGACACTATGAGCACACCCTGTGACACTACACCGAGCACACTGACCCTTTGGGATAGGACAGAGTGCACAGGGCTCTTCATTCGTTAGCAGGGCTCCTCAGGTGGGATGGGAAGCAAACAGAAGAACCCAAACCCATCCCCTTCTACAGCAAGGCAAAGAGATGCAGTCAGTTTATAAGTGAGGCACTGACTGATGTCGTTTGAAGAATTCTCTGGTGGAGCACCAACCCAGAACCCAAGACATAAACCAGGAATGCATCGGTCAGTGAGGAGCCTTGAAGGAGCACTGATTTTGACAGGGGATGGAGCCCTGCTGTCCCCACAAGAGGGGAGGGAGCCCTGCTGTCCCCACAAGAGGGGAGGGAGCCCTGCTGTCCCACAGGGGCCCAGGGCTCCAGGAGCTGCTGGCAGCCCCACCTTCTTGCGATCCTCCTCGTTCTCGATGGGGTCCACGGCGCAGCAGGGCTTGGCGTAGAGCATGAAGTCGAAGCGCGCGTATTTACAGAAGCCACAGGCGTTGCACAGGAAGGGATCCTTCTCATCGTAATTGATGGACCTGAAAGGAAGGCAGCAGCTCAAAACCTGCAGCTCAAGGCAATGGAACAAAGTGAACAGACTCAGGTAAAAGAGATGGGTGACTTAAAACACCTCGGTGACCAGACTGCCCTGGGGAAGGCAAATACTAGAGAATCAAAACCCACAGATCAGGCAAGAAAAAATGTCCTCCCAGCAGTGCCACGTTCTGGCTGGAAACAGCAGGAACAGAAATTGTTCCTAACAATTCCACTTTAATGACAGTAATTCCCAGTAGGAAGTCAGGCTGGGGCACCGTGTCCTTTAGGAGAACACAGATGAAGGAACTGTTCTGGTTTGTAGGGTCTGGGCTTTGCAGTGGGACTGACTGCAGCACTTCACCCCACTGCAGAGCAGGGCAGCAGATAGAACTGATTTATAGCTCCCAGAGCTCCAGAAGGGATGTGGAAACCTTTCCACACACCAGCAATCACCAGGAAAGAGCCTGCTAAACACCTCGAATCCCATGAGAATTAGAGACCAATAGGACAACAATAAGGGGAAAGAGATATCAGATAAAGAGACAAAAGTGACAAAAGAGAAGGATTTCTAAGGCTGTAGTAGAAGTGTGAATAGCACACAGTAAATTACCCCTGAGCCTGCTCTGAATGAGGAGAGCACAACAAAAGCCATGAATAGAACTGTCTGTCCAGCCCAGGCAGGGATCCTGGGGGAAGCCCTGCAATCCCCCAGATGAACTCCAGCCTGCAGCCCAGGCAGGCCAAAAATAACCTGCTCCGGGGAATTCTGTGGTGTGAACTTCGAGGGCTGGATGTGAAACTTCAGCTGGCTGAGAATTGTGCTCCCAGGCTCCCTTTGTTAGCCTGCATTACATTAAATCCCTGTAAGCCTGTTTTATACTTCCCCACTAATTTGATTGTGTGCTTGTATTAACCAGAAAGGGGGATTTACATGGCAGGGGGTGTGGGGCACCCGGGAGGGCTCTGGGGGACACACACACCTGCACTTGTGGCACTGCTACACGCTCTGGAGACACACAGTGACACCCACAGACCTGCAGCTGGGGCACTGGTAGATGTTCTGGGGACACACAGGGACTCTGGGGGCACACAGTGACACTGGGGACACCCCCAGACTTGCACTTGTGGCACTGCTACATGCTCTGGGGGCACTGAGGACACCCAGTGACACCCTGGGGACACACACAGTGACTCTGGGGACACCCAATGACACCCTGGGGATACACACAGACCTGCACATGTGGCCACTGGCAGACATTCTGGGGGCACACACAGTGACCCTGGAGGCACACTCAGTGATTCTGGGGACACACAGTGCCACACTGACCTGCACTTGTGGCACTGGCAGATGTTCTGGAGGCACACTCAGTGCCACACTGACCTGCACTTGTGGCACTGGTAGCCGTTCTGGGGGCACACTCAGTGACTCTGGGCACACTCAGTGACACTCAGTGCCACACTGACCTGCACTTGTGGCACTGGTAGCCGTTCTGGGGGCACACTCAGTGACTCTGGGCACACTCAGTGACACTCAGTGCCACACTGACCTGCACTTGTGGCACTGGTAGCCATTCTGGGGGCACACCCAGTGACACTGACCTGCACTTGTGGCACTGGTAGCCATTCTGGGGGCACACCCAGTGACACTGACCTGCACTTGTGGCACTGGTAGACGTTCTCGCCGCAGTTGCCGCACACGCCGGGGTTGGCGGGCACCGAGGCGCTGCAGCGCGGGCACTGCAGGGTCTCTGTGGACGCCTGGTAGTTCTCGTAGAAGTCGGCGAACTCGATCATCAGGTTGGAGGCCACGATGGGCAGGGGCAGATCGATCTTCACCTCCGTCTGCCCCGGCGTCAGCTGCACCTTCTTGGCCTTGTGCCAGCGTGCCGGCCTGCAGGAGGGACAGCAGGGAAGCAGGGAAGCACAGGGAAGCAGAGGAAGGTTTTCCAGAGGGAAGTTCCCTCCCCGCCCACGTGTGAGGAAAAGCCAAATGCAACCGTCTCGGCTCCAAATCTCCTTTAACTGGGATGAATGGAGAGCAGTTCTAGGATTCGTTTCCTTAGCTTCTGTATTGACATGATATGTAGCCAGAAATACATTTTAAGCCTTTATCCTCTTCATAGTGAGAGACTGTTTGGGATTAAAGAGCTGTTGATGCCTCATGGAAAAACTTTAATTCTACAGACATTTTCTAGGGATTTTCACCTCCATTTTTTTATTAGTAAGGACATTTGCATGAAAACAGGATATTTATTTCTTAAAGATCTCATCTGCTCCCACTGCTTATTCTCAACCTGAAGTCAGAATCCTCTCTTTGTGACATCATAATCCTCTCCACAGCAGCCACTTGTGATGTCACAGAGGATTAAGACTTCAAATAAGCAATAAGCGGCGGGCACAGATTAATCCCTAAGCCAGAGAGATCTGATTCTGGTGAGAACATCTCAAGAAGTAAGAAGGGGAAGCACATAAGCAGGACTGGCTCCAGACTGAGCAGCGTGTTGAAAAGGAGCCATTTCTGGTAGGTAAAGCAGAGCTGAGAGCGAGACCATCCAACTTCTAATTTTAATTCTACTCTGTGGCTTCAAACAAACAATGTTAATGCTTTCAGCATTCCTGGACATGCTGCAAAGTCCAAATCCCTTTTGGAGTCAAACTACCCATGAAGTGCTCTCGGTATTACTACTGGTTCCCACACAATTAAGTCAGGTGCTTAAAAGCGAGCCTGGACGAAATTGGAATCCACAAATTTTATAGACAATGTTCAAGCTTCAGAGGAAATCTGGACCTTTGCTTCAGCAATTGTATGGGATTCAGAACAATCCCACCCAATGTGGGCTGAGAGTGATGAGTAATAGTCTAAGGAAAAATAAATCTTGGGGAAAAACAAGAGGCCAAGGGAACGAATCTGATTCAGAGACTGCACACAGAACTTGATGAACATACTTGTTCTTCAGCTCCACGATGGCCTGCACGGTCCTGTTGTTGTAGTAGAGGTTGATGGTTCTCACCATCTTGGTTCGTTTCAGGTCCCCAATCTTCACTGTCACCTTGCTGATGGTGTGGCTGCCAATGAGCTTCACCACCTGCTGCGTGGTCGTGTAGCGCGTGTCCACTTTGATGGACGAGAGCTTGATGTACTGGGGAGACAAAGCAAGGACACACTGCCTGTCTGAGGGCACCCCAAAACCTCAGCAGCACAGGAAAACACACCTGGAAATAGCCGGAATTCCTGATGTACTGGGGAGACAAAGCAAGGACACACTGCCTGTCTGAGGGCACCCCAAAACCTCAGGGACAGGCGAAACCAAACCTGGACAGGGTTGGGATGCCCACCACTGCAAAGGATTTAATAACAGCAGTTAGTGCTGGTGTCATGCAGAGCAGCTGGAGCTGTGCCACAGGAGGTTTAGGCTGGATCAGGAAAGGTTCTTTCCCCAGAGGCTGCTGGCACTGCCCAGGATCCCCAGGGAATGGGCACAGCCCCTGAGGTTGCCAGAGCTCCAGGAGCATTTGGAGACCACTCCCAGGGATGCCCAGGGTGGGATTGTTGGGATGTCTGTGCAGAGCCAGGGGTTGGATTTGATCCTTGTGTGATTCCAGGGTTACTTACACAGAAAGGCACCTCGGGGTTGTTGCAGACAAGGCAAGGATCACTCTCCAGGTAGTAGCCATCAAACTCCACGAGCCCAGACAACGTGCTGGAATGAGGGAACAACACTGACACATGGACCTGGGCATTTGCTGCTTTAAACCAAGGCCATTCAACCAAAATCACTTCAATTTTCCCCATTTCCCAGTCCCAGTGTGTAACAGAACTGTTACAATGTAAATCACTGGAAATAACAGCTTTTAACTGAGCATTTTTATTGTAATTATCAATGGCCAAGGTGGGACCAAGAACATAAGACTCAAAACTGCAAATCTCTATTCTCCAGCTGGACCTAAGACCTCATAACATTTACTGACTGAAAGCAGAAGAGCTCAAGCCAAGCTCTGCTGGTAGGCCCAGCAGGTTTCCATCTGGCAGAAGGATTCTGCTGCTCTCCCAGCCCAGCAGGCACAGAACCTGAGCAGGGCCCATCCCCACCTCCATCCTGGGCATTGCCCCACGGATGGAGCTCTGCTGGAAAGCCCTCCAGTGACATGGATCAAAGGCAGAAGTGACTCACTTGTAGATGTTGGAGTTGGGGTGGTTGGTGAGAATGTGGTTTTGAGTCCGGAGGATCTCCACGGCCTTTTGGGAATACTCCTTCAGCTGAAATACAACCAGGAAAAGACAGTCTTCAAAACAATGCTTTTATTGCTACACAAACACAAATATCCTCATCTATCCTCATCTTGTGGTGTTCTAGGTCCCCCAGAAGAAGTACACACCACACCCACAGGAACTGATGTGTTTAAATCATTACCCAGGACTGCAACTGATCCTAAAATTTTTACCAGAAGAGCTCAAGCCAAGCTCTGCTGGTAGGCCCAGCAGGTTTCCATCTGGCAGAAGGATTCTGCTGCTCTCCCAGCCCAGCAGGCACAGAACCTGAGCAGGGCCCATCCCCACCTCCATCCTGGGCATTGCCCCACGGATGGAGCTCTGCTGGAAAGCCCTCCAGTGACATGGATCAAAGGCAGAAGTGACTCACTTGTAGATGTTGGAGTTGGGGTGGTTGGTGAGAATGTGGTTTTGAGTCCGGAGGATCTCCACGGCCTTTTGGGAATACTCCTTCAGCTGAAATACAACCAGGAAAAGACAGTCTTCAAAACAATGCTTTTATTGCTACACAAACACAAATATCCTCATCTATCCTCATCTTGTGGTGTTCTAGGTCCCCCAGAAGAAGTACACACCACACCCACATGAACTGATGTGTTTAAATCATTACCCAGGACTGCAACTGATCCTAAAATTTGAGATTTATACAGTAAGTGCTGTTTGTCAGTCAATCCCTGCAAATGCCTGCCAAGATTTGTACAGCATTCCCCACTCTTTAAACATACGCATGGCAAGTATCAATGGGTCTAAATTATTTGTTCTCAATCCCACTGATCCCCTAAAAGAGCCATAATTTCCTTTGTTCAAAAATAATGGTTACAAAAGATTTCTAAGAATTGCAGTATCAAAAATCTAAACACTGGAGCTGCCAGATCCACAAAAGCCTCATGTGGGAAAGAAGTATTTTTCTCAATAAATAAAAAACTCACCAGCACAATCTCACCCCCAAAACAATAAAATAAAAATTAACACTTCCAAATTCTTTAAGGATCCTACTTTTTTAACATTAAAGTTCTAATAACATGAAAAATTTCTACCAGGAGATCTTCTAACAGAAAATCTATGCCAGCTGTATCAAAAATGAGCACCTGGGATGCTGTACCTCCCTCCTGGAATGTCACTGTACCTTTTTCTCAGTCTGTTGTGTTTTCAGGGAGAAGTATCCAAGGAGATCTACAAACTGAGCAGCCTTTCTTCCATAGGCTGGGAGCTCTGGCCAGATGGACCACATGAGATCCAGCAGTAACTCCTGCTGGGACTTGTTGGAATTCCTGTTGGGTGGATTACAGACAATCAGGGCTCTTGTGCACAAGGAGAACACAAGCTCCAGTCCACCAAACTGGGAAACCATCATCTTGCAGAGTTTACAGAGCTAAATCCCACCATCCCTTGAACCCATCTGTTTTCCAGCACTCCAAAACAAAAGCAGCTGTCCTGCAACAACTGAACAGAGCTCTGAAGGAGTCCAGCCCCCTAAAGCACTCCTTTCCCCACACAACTCCCAACTTTTCATGGTGGGAGTCTGGATCTGCCTCAGAAATTCACTTTGCCCATAAACACCTGCTCCTGGTCATGACAGGAGTCAGATTTTGCAGGCAAAAATAAAATGCTCCTTGCAGATGACAACTGGGATGGATCATGGATAAGTCACAACTTCCACCTCCAGCCCCAGTAACTGCAAACCACAAGGACAATTCCAGAAGAGCCCAACACCTGCAGGCTCCAGCATCCTTCAGAGAGAGGCTCTGGCCTGAGGCAGCCCCAGGCTCACCTGTAGATGTGCAGGGCCAGGCAGTGGGCCTGCCACCTCACTGAGGAGGAGTTGGATTCCAGCAGGAAGCAGCGCAGGAACTGGATGAGGGTCTCCTTGTCAGCAAACTTGTTCAGCTGGTTCACCAGGGCCGTGCACAGCTGGTCCTCCTGGCTGCCTGAACCCTCACCTAGGGACACAGGGAATGCTTTAGAGAGAAGATAAATGCAGCACCTCACAGGCAGGTCACTCTCCTCTTTCAGAATCAGCATAATGGGGACAAATTATTATGTTTCGGGTAACAATAAAGTTTAATATTCCTGTCTTTTTCAAAAATATAACCCAGCACTCCTAACAGGAAAAAAACTGCAGGAAAACTTGCCAGTGAGGACGTGAGAAATGTGCTACACATCCTGATAAAAAGAAAAGGACTGACCATGAGGCAATGAAAAGACTCACAGAGAACCATCTGATGGTGAAAGCCAAAGCGGTTCCTTGAAGAAAAGCCAAGAGAGAATTTATGCCCGTGACTTTTATAGGGAAGCTTAATTACTTTCCCAGGACTGTGGATATTCATTAAGCAGCAGCCCTGGCTCCAGCAGAGCTTCCAAGGCAGCCAGAGGAAACAAGTCTGAACACAATCACTGCACAGCACAGCTAACTGGGTGTGCATCCCCAGGATTTGTTTTAATCCTCGTGAGCCTTTCAGCCTCCTACAACCCAGGACAGGCAAGTTAAGTGGAAGCTGCTTCATCACTTGATTAGGTAACACCATTAGACAACTTCAAACCCACTCAAGGCAATAAACACAGCGGGTTTGGGATGTCCTCAGCACAAGATTTCAGCCCCACTCTTAGGACACACTGCTTCACCCTAGTCCCATGTACACATGGGAAAAGTGCTCCTCTCCCCTGATTGTGGCTGTGGGTGCCCTTGCCACGAGCCGTGACCCTTTCCCAACAGCAGGATCATCCAGTTCTTTCTGAACAAAGTAAGAAAGGCTGTGAGGAGCAAACTTGCCCCCTAAAACCACAGAACAGGGCCCAGCTGCCCCTCACCCTCTCGCTCCTTCTCCTTTTCCTCCTTCTTGCTCTTTTTGGTGGAGGATTTGCTCTGCGCTGCCGCCTGCCCGGAGCCTGCTGCTGCAGGAGCAGAGGTGGAAGAGGTGCTGGAAGCTCCAGAGGATGAAGCCACAGACAGCACTTTGCTGCCACACAGAGCACAAGACAACAGCTGCAGGAGAACCGGGGACACTCCTTCGTCTACCAGGAAGCTGACTTGGAGCAGGAAATAGAGAACCGCTGTGGAGGAAAAGGGAACATGTTTGAATCACACAATCATGGAATGTCCTGAGCTGGAAAAGGCCACAGGGATTGAATCCAACCCAGGTCCAGCACAGACACCCCAACAATCCCACCCTGGGAGCATTGCTCAAATGCTCCTGGAGCTGTGGCAGCCTTGGGGCTGTGCCCATTCCCTGGGGAGCCTGGGCAGTGCCCAGCACCCTCTGGGGGAAGAACCTTCCCCTGATATTCAACCTAACCCTGCCCTGACACAGCTCCGTGCCACTAAAGCCTGAATTAAACAAAAGAAAAGAAAGAAAAGAAAGAAAAGAAAGAAAAGAAAGAAAAAAAAAAGAAAAAACAAAACAGCCTAAACCAAAAGCCTTTGTACACAAGTACTCCCAGAACTGTCCTGTCCCTGGACCACAGAAGCCTAACACTGGGGTACACCAGGTACATTGGCTCATCCCAAATTACTCTCTGGGACAAGGGCTGCACAAGCAAGAGAACACAGATCTCCTGTGTTATCCATTACACCATATTTTGCTCTTTAGCCAAGGACCAGATGCAATTAGGGCACTGGGATAATTAGTACTGGAAACAGTCCAGTCCTATCAAAACCCTCAGCTGTGTCTCCCCTTCTCTGCTGAGCTTCCCCATCTGAGCCACCTCAATCCCAACCATGACACCACTGTTACCCCAAACCATGCAGAGCCAGAACTCACAGTCATCCTTGATGCAGAATTTCTGCCAGTTCACTGTTCTCTGCGTGGCAATCTCTGCACAAGCCTTCAAATGTTCCATCTGCAGGCACAAAGAGATGGGATCAAAGAGCACATCAGCACTCCTGTCATACCAATCCTGCTACAAGGCCTTTCCTGCTCCTGCCCTCACCAGGGAGATCAGGGTGTCGTACTGCAGGGCAGAGCCTGAGCTGGCTGTCACCACGCTGGCCCTCAGGAAGATGCCCTGCTCCTCCAGCAGCTTCTTGATGGCGCGCACGTGCGAGTCCAGCGTGTGCAGGTCCCGCAGCTGCCGGTACTTGTCCTTGGAGCCGCAGATGAACAGCAGCAGCTTGCGCACCTGCCGGCGCACGAACGGCGTCTGCTGGATCATCAGGTACTGCAGAGGGAAGCCAGGGCACAGTGAGCTCACCAGGGCCACGCTGGCCACCAAAAATGAGTGTTTTCTTCCAAAAAGTACACAGATGGGAGATGCCTTCACCCAGCTTTAATCCTGTAAGTCCCGGGCAGAACAGACACTGCACAGCAGCACTGCACCACTTGCTGAAACCATCCCTTGTCATCTCCAACCTCAAATAAACACCCAGCCAAGGCTAATTAAGAAATCCTAACTCATACTGGTGTAAATGTAAGATAACTTGTTATGTAAAGTAGGAAGCAAACTGAGAAGACAAACACCAAATATCTTCCTGATTTCTTTTTTAAGGCCCAAGTACCAACAGCTGAGCATGATGTTACATTTTTCCATCTCACAGCAGGCTTTCTCTCTAAGCTTTGTGGCAGCAACCACTGAGTTCCAAGAAGTAACAGCAACCTCATTTTTCATGTATATTTTCCTACGGATTCCTGTTCAACAGGAGCACACAAAGCCAACAGTTCAACTTCTTTCAAGGAGATTAAAAATACAAGATGGAGCTGAGATCAGCTCTGCAAAAGCTCATCCCTCCCATGAAAGAAATCATTATTGGAGTTTTCTTGTGGAAATCTGCAGGTGTATCATGTTCTTGCTTACCTCAGACAAAAAGTAGAACCAGGAGTGATCAAAGATGGGCGGGGGGATGCGGGAGTTTGTGTCTGCAATCTTCTTGATCTGGTAGGGCAGGCGCAGCACCATCTCTGTCAGGAGCTGAGTGTAGGCCTCAAAAACATCTGCAGCATGACCCTGGCAGCAAGAGAAATCCCTCAGGCTCTGAGCACACCCAGTGTGGTGCCATGATGAATGACAGGGTGCTTTTGCTGATTTTCTGAAGACAAGGGATTTCTGCCCCTTTGCAGCCCAAAGGACATTCCCAAATGATGAATAAGAACCTGTACAAGGCCTTGAAGTGGATGGTAGCTGTGAGGATGCACTAAGCTAGTCTGGAGTAATAAAGCAGTTCAACTCAGGAGCTTTCAGCTTAGGAGGCATTCTTACATTTAATCAGGCTTTTTGCACTGCACCTGTGCAAACACCAAACCATGGCATAATGGCACCACAGCGGTGGAACAAGCCTGGGAATTACTGTGGAAATTCCCATCCACCACTCCACTTCCTTGGCACACTAAGTCCAGGAATTCTGCCTGCCAAGCACAGGGAGTCACAAGCTGGAGCAGCTTCCCTTCAGGATGATTAAAAATTCCTCCATGAACAGCTCCACAGAACTCCTGGGTTAGGAGTGCACCAAGGGATGCAGGGAGAGATGGGGGAGATGCTGGGATGCCCTGTGACAACTCGGAGCACTCCCAGCTGTAACTTTGTGCCACAAGATGGATTTTAGTTGCTCTCTAAGGGCAAACTCCTTGTGCAGGGCTGCTTTCCCAGCTCTGTGCAGCCTCCTCTCAGTGCACAGCTCCCAGCACAGGGCAGGACTCACCTTCACATACTGGCGGAGGAAAAAGGGGCTCATGTCAGGGGGAGAGGAGGTGGTGTGAGGCTTCAGCAGCTGGCTGGTGGCCACAGGCTCCTCGTCGTTCTGCTGGCTCTTCCAGTACTCCAGCAGGGACTTGAGCACGTGCAGACAGTAATCAACAGCACCAGAGCTCAGCAAGGCAGCTGCTGTGGCACTGGAGATCAGGGAGGAAGCCTGGAACACAGGGAAGGAGCTGGATCAGGAACACACCTGGGAACCTGCAGCGGGGAGAGCTGGGGCAGCCCTGAGCACCTGCTGACAATGTGGGCAAGAGAGCAGGTTTGGATGAAACTTTGTAGGCAGCTTTTAAGTTTGGGGTTTGTTTGAGGTTGGGGGTTTTTTTGTGTTTATGAAAAGCAACTCAAATATTTACAGAGACTCTTTTGAACAAGTGCTTAGTAAAGGAAAACAAATAAAATCTCCTCTTAAGTCTAATCTCCCCTCGACACATGTGCCAGAGGCCACTCTGCTGTGGATTAGACGACTAGGGCTTTTTTCCCTTCTTTTTTTTCCCTCCTTCTTTTTTTTTTTTTTTCCTTAAGTTGGGATTTCTATTTGTTTATCTGGGATTTGGCCAGCTGGGTGTGAATCCTGGTAGAGAAAGAGTCCCTGTTGCAGCTGCCGCTCACAGGCTCTGCTCCACCCAGGTATTGCTCCACCTGCATTCTGCAAGAGAGGAGCTTTGATTTCTGTGGGAAGCTCAAGTGAGTAACAAAGGCTGGAGAAAAAGCTACTGTAAATAAAACTATTAAAGCAGCCCTGTAAATCCAAACAAACCCCACAGCTCATAAGCTCATTAAAATTTGATGCAGTTCAGACTAAATTTTTTAACCTCTATGCTTTTTTATTAATCTCCTTCCCACCACACATACTGCTTTTTATGCCTTATTACTGTACCTTTTAGCAACAAATATCTAAGGAATCCTCTTAGCGACTTTTACGTTGACACAGCAGCATATTGCTTTCCAATAATCACATTACAAATCCTCTTTAACCCCTTCAGCACTGGTGAGATGCAAGGGAAAAATCTGCCAGACCGTTTTAAGTAACATCATTAATGTGCTGCCCTGAGCTCAGTCTGGAACCATGCACAAAACAAGAGCATCCAATTGTCTTTACACGGCTGCTTCCTCCAGCCCTAGTTTCAAAACTCCTTTCCCACAAAAACAAATAACAGTTGTAACAGTCCAGTTCAGTACCAGTACAGGTTCCCTATAAATTTTTCCAAAGCCCTCTCAAGGATGTTTCAGTTTTACACCTGTTATTTCAGTTAGCAGCTTTTAGATCATCTTTGATCAACAAAAGCTCCCCAAGCACATCATGGAATCCCAGAATGGTTTGGGTTGGAAGACACCTTAAAGCTCAACCCATTCCACCCTCTGCCATGGGCAGGGACAGCTTCCACTGTCCCACACTGCTCCAAACCCTGTCCAACCTGGCCTTGGACACCTGCAGGGATCCAGGGGCAGCCACAGCTGCTCTGGGCAATCTCCACCCTCACACGGAAGAATTTCTTCCCAATATCTGACCTGAATTCCCCCTCTTTCAGTCCGACCTTTTCCTCGTTGTCCTGTCACTCCAGCTCCTGATGAAAAGTCCCTCTCTGGCTTTCCCGTAGCCCCTTCAGACCCTGGAAGGTGTTGTGGGGTCTGCACACAACCTTCTCCTCCCCAGGCTGAACATCCCCAACTGTCCCAGCCTGTCTCCATAGGGGAGATGCTCCAGTCCCTCCGTGGCCTCCTCTGCACTTGCTCCAACAAATCCATGAGCTCTCATGTTGAGAACACCAGAACTGTGTGCAGTGCTCCAGGTGGGGTCTTGTGAGAGCTGAGTAAAGGGGGAGAAAACCATCCCCTGACAAAGCAATTTGGAGAATGTACCTCACAAATGGAAGTCTTGGATCCTGACTTGGTCCTGGACATGAAGACACTGAGCAGCCTCATCACCACCAAGTGCACCTCGTTCACAGGGGAGCGCTCGTTTTTCTTGGACACATCCTGCAGGAAAAGACACATCCTGCTTGCCAATCCCAGAGCTGAGCAGCGTCCCAAGCCTCTCAAGTTCAGTGCTCTGATCCTCAGGAAGCATTTCTAATTTAAACTCAAGCAGTAAGACTGAAAAAGCAGCACAAATGCCTCAACAGAAGGGTAGGCAGTGGCCTGGCTGCCAGAGAACAGTCCCACACAAATGAAAAGCTACATATGTCAATCATGCATTTACTGATCATGGCTCTTCTCAGAGTTTAATCCAGCAAAACAAATTTTCATGCTCACTCGTAGATGTCAGACCCAGGAAACAGTGGGAGTTCCACTCATGTCATTTTCTACCATACGTGAAAGGAGGTAAGAGGAATAAACTGCCTGAACACATCCACACAGCAATGTTTCTGATTCCCAAGCATTTAACTCCTCCAAGGAAAGAAACCCTGTCTAGGAGAAGCAAATTCAGAGCATGAGCCCACACTGCACTTTACCTTTTTGTCCATGCCCAGCTCTGCAATCAGCTGGGACAGAAGGTTATCCAAAGCTCCCTTGTCCTTCTCATCATCTCCATCTAGGTCTGTTGTGAGCATCAGAATAACCTGGGAAGAGTAGTCAGAGAGTTATTAGAGGGCAGGTTCCACATTATCAAGATAAATTGTTATCTTTCACAAAACAGCACTGATTTTATCTTGATTAATATGTGTTCTTTCCCAAATCCAGCCTGTGTCTCATCCTAATATGGACATTTAGCATAAACCCACAAGATCTTCCCAAACATATTGGAGCTCAAGGATTGGTGCCCTCAGGCTCCTCAGTCAGCTGTAAAGTCACACTGAGAAAGGGCACAAGTCCAGCAAAAACTTGTGGGTAAGGAATGCTGTGCAACAGATGGACTCACACTGTGACTGGGCAAGAAGGAGAAAAGCACATGCAAATAGAAACCAGGGATTGAACCATTTGATTTGGGCTTAACTCTGAGCCCTCCTCACTCACCTGCATGTAAGGGATGGCCCGGACCCCCCCCACGTTCCTCAGCTGGGGGAGATTCTGCAGCAGCCTCTCCAGCAGCATCAGGCGGACCATGTGCAGCCTGGATTCAGAGGCAGCAATCAGACACAGCCCAGAACACAGCACACCCAGCAGGGTCTCCAGGAGAGCACTGCCATCTGCCCCAAAAACCTTACACCATCAAACCCACCCAGGGAGGACAGGACTGCTCAGACTTCACAGGGGAGTGACACCAAAGGTGCACAGCACGTCTGACAATGGAGCCACACTGCCCAGGCCTGGCCACCTGGGGATTGCAACTGCATGGCAACATGCTGAAAATCAGCTCCACACTGCTCTGGACAAGGGACTGAGCACCTGCTCCCACAGAATGAAAAGCTGCCCATGTTCCCAAAGGATACTTGCACATGCTTTTGTCCTAACAGTGAATTTCACAGGCTCCCAACATTTCAGTGATTCCATGTTAACTAGACTGATGCAGGATTTTTTCATCACTCCCTAGAATCAGCAGTTTTGTGGGACATGAGCTGGGTGTATTTATCACACCACATGATGACAGTACACAGGGTGCACTTCCCAGGCTCCCCAGGGAATAGGCACAGCCCCGAGGCTTGCCAGAGTTCCAGGAGCGTTTGGACAACATTGGGATGCAGAGGGTGGGATTGTTGGTATGTCTGTGCAGGGCCAGGGGCTGCACTGGATGACATTTTGTGTCCCTTCCACCTCAGGACATTCCATGATTGCATGATTTTGCAATGGCAGCTTGCTCTAGTTGGTGTTTCTGACTTTCCACTTTGGTTACCCAGCGCTCCTGGCACTGCAGCCCCCTCCTCTGCAAACATCCCCCAGAGCACAGCTGTTCTTCCTCAAGAGAAAGCAAAGCTCTTGCCTGTTGCTGGTGTGGACGTCCCCCTCTGCCTCCCCTTCCCCCTCGGAGCCCTCTCCCTCCTGCTGGCCCGTGGTGGTGCTGATGGCTCCTGTGCTGGAGCTGACGCTGCCCGGCCCTGCCGGGTGGCCCTCGGCCGTGGTGTCCCCGTAGGCGCTGCTCCGGCCGGACACTGGCAAAGGACAGGAAAACAGGGAAACACAACCTCAGCAACTCAACAAGCACCCTGCCTGCTTCACATCCACCACCACAGCCGAGCTGCACTTTGGAATGAATCATGGCTCAAAGGAGATGCTGGCTTTGGCTCTCTTCTGGAAGCTACAACAGAGGCTGAAGATGCATTTGTAGAAATCTTTTCTCTGCCACTCTCATCTTTGTGGCCCAAACCAAACTGGTCCCACAGCAGTAATTCAAAGTCAGTCAGACAATGCTTGGATGGGCAGTGTGGACAATCAGACAATTTTGTTTTAATAAGAGTCTGTGATTATTTTACCTGTGTATCAGTCCCAAACTAAAAAGAGAATAATTAATCCTATCTCATTCAAACTTAACCAGCAGCATAGTGAATTGTCTCAGTCTTGCTCTAGGCATTCTGAGAGGCAAGGGCTTCAGGGAGACCTTGCTGTGGCCCCCCATACCTTATAGAGTACTGGGTACTTATGATACTTATGAAAAGCAGGAAGAGGAACTTGTTATATGGGGAGAGAGTGACAGGACCAGGGGCAGTGGCTTTAAGCTGAACAAGGGCAGGATTAGATGGGATATTAGGAAGAAATTCTTTACTCAGAGGGTGATGAAGTCCTGGCACAGGTTGCCCAGAGAAGGTATGACTGCCCCATCCCTGTAAGTGTCCAAAGCCAGGTTGGACAGGGCTTGGTGGAACCTGGGATAGCGGAAGGTGTCCCTGCCTTGGGGTTAGTACAGGATGATCTTTAAGGTCATTTCCCACCCAAACCATTCTGGGATTCAATGATTCTGTTATTACAGCCCAGCAAAATCTGCTGCAGGTTCCACACTTCCAGAGAACCACAAAAGGCAGACAACATTCCATCTGTGGGCACTGGGGCAGAACCCACGAAACGACAGATGGCAGCAGCCACTGGGAACCGAGATTCCCTCTGTGCCAGGGATCACCCACACGCTCCCATGGTGGGCAAGGCTGTGGCAGCAGGGAGGCAGCAGGGGTGCAAGCAGGGGGTGCAGCAGGGAGGGAGCAGATGTGCAGCAGGGGATGCAGCAGCAGTGCAGGAGGAGGTGCAGCAGGGAGGGAGCAGGGAGAGAGTGGGGTATACAGCAGGGCTGCAGCAGGGGGTGCAGAAGGGGTGCAGCAGAGAGAGAGCGGATGGTGCAGCAGGAGGTGCAGCAGGTAAAGGAGCAGGGGGTGCAGCAGGGCTGCAGCAGAGGTGGAGCAGGGGTGCAGCAGGGAGGGAACAGGGAAAAAGCATGGAGTGCAGCAGGGGGTGCAGCAGGGCTGGAGCAGGGGTACAGCAGAGGTGCAGCAGGGGGTGCAGCAGGGAGGGAGTAGGCAGAGAGCGGACAGTGCAGCAGGAGGTGCAGCGGGGGTACAGCAGAGGTGCAGCAGGGGTGCAGCAGGGCTCACTCACCACTGTGCTCCCCGGCCACTGAGTCCACGGCGCTGCCGCCGCTCTCTGAGCCCACGCTGCCGCCGTGCTCCGCGGGCGATGTCCGCAGCGTGGAGCCGTCCGTGGCCGCCGTGCTGCCCTCGTCGTCGGAGGCTGGAGCTAAGAGAATAAAGAGAGCTGTTACAAGTAAAAACACTGCCTGGGAACAACTGCAAACGACACTCGCGCTACCAGGGAAAGGCCGCAGGGATTGGGCTCGGGGTTTGGGGACAGCTACAAACAGAAAGGGAGCTTGGGGGTGACAGGACAGTTAAATCAGAGGAGGGGAGATATCCCGAGAGGAAAGCTTCTCTACCAAACACACAGGCATGCACAGTTACTTAAAGAACAATGTCTGGTTGTTTATAAATGCAAGGGAAATACAGTACATGCTTTGTTTTGTCTGCTTTAGCTTAAAGAGAGGAAATAACTTCCTCAGAAGTCTACAGTAAGAGTCAATCAAATCAGGAAAAAGCTGTAAGTACACTCTCAAAAATACAAGAAGCCAATAGTAACTGGTTCTTCTAAACCATATTTGCAAACCACGTCGGAGGCTGGAGCTAAGAGAATAAAGAGAGCTGTTACAAGTAAAAACACTGCCTGGGAACAACTGCAAACGACGCTCGCGCTACCAGGGAAAGGCCGCAGGGATTGGGCTCGGGGTTTGGGGACAGCTACAAACAGAAAGGGAGCTTGGGGGTGACAGGACAGTTAAATCAGAGGAGGGGAGATATCCCGAGAGGAAAGCTTCTCTACCAAACACACAGGCATGCACAGTTACTTAAAGAACAATGTCTGGTTGTTTATAAATGCAAGGGAAATACAGTACATGCTTTGTTTTGTCTGCTTTAGCTTAAAGAGAGGAAATAACTTCCTCAGAAGTCTACAGTAAGAGTCAATCAAATCAGGAAAAAGCTGTAAGTACACTCTCAAAAATACAAGAAGCCAATAGTAATAACTGGTTCCTCCAAATCATATTTGCAAACCCATTTTAAGGTATTACTTAGGTCAGAATGTGAAAAAGAAGATGCCTTGCAGTGAACAGTTACCTGATGCTGTTGTGTCCGAGAGTGTTCCAGCGTCGAGAGAGGAGGAGCTGGGAGCTTGGCCTGACAGTCCTAAGCTCTGCAGTCCAAGGGCACTGCTGCTGCTCCCTGCAAGCAGAGAACAACTTATGAGCATCTTTCTTTGAGAGAATAAATTAACTCTGGCATCTTCTGTACTTTTCATAGTTCTGCTATCTTTGGTTCACTGGTGATGACACCAACAGCTTTGCCTCATTTCTTTCCCAGTTTTCCCAGTTTCCACCCCCTTTTTGCCTGCCAACAGTGCCCCCATCTGACCTTGCTGATCTTGTTGCAGGCTCAGGGCAATAGCCAACTCCACCATTGTCTCATCATCTGCATCTGGAGGGATATCCAGCATCGGAGGGAATCCCTCTGCTCCAGCCAGAAGAGCCTCCAGAGGAGAAGGATTCCCATTATTCACATTCTCAGAAGTCTCCAGAACCATGGATTCGGACTATGGAGAGGAAACACAGTGAGAGCTTTCCCCAGACCACCACCAGTAAGGGAGCACTACAAGCAGGTTCATCAGAACTAAACTAACTCAAGTCCTGGCACACTTCAAAGGCTCCAAGGAGAAGCTCTGGACTCACCACCATCTCGAAGTCCCCGTGATCCACCTCGCTCTGCTCCTGGCTCTCCTGTCGGATGTGCTCTCCATTTGCTATCCCAGAGCTCTGCAGCTTGTCCTCTGCATCGTCATCGTCATCATCATCCTTATCTCCTGAGTGGCAAAGCAGGACTTCATAAATGCTCAGCTCCTCATCCCATCCCAAACCAGGCTGCTAATGCTGGGAAAAAACCCAGGCTACCCTCAGTTACCAAGAGACTCCTGACACCTACAATTTGCTTCAATACTGAAAAACCTCTCTTGGATGGAGCTCTGATAATTTTGATCTGCACACATCTTTGACTGATTTATTAGAAGCTGAAAACATGCAGAGAAATAATAACTCTAGATTATGACTCTCTAGATAAAATGATCAGATTTTCCTGTCACTGAAAGGGGAATATCTCAGAAATCTCCTTTTTGAATCCCAAAATATCAATGAAAAGCTGAGAGTTAATTAAATAAAAACGGGTTTCAGAGGCAAGTGAGAGCAAAAGAAAGGACAAAGGCTGATTTTAGTCTTTTCTAGTCTCAGTTTATAACCAGACCACTTTATTTTCTTATCCTTTCTGACCAGCCAAGGAGGCCCTGCCCTGGCGTACCCATGGGGGTGTTGCTGCGGGGGGACGACGGCAGGGTCACGTGTCGCCGCTTGTTCCGGGGTCTCAGCACCCTGATCAAGGCTTGCTTGCAGGAAAAGCTTACTGCTGGGTCCTGCAGGGTGAACAGTTCATCATTACACTCCTTAAGCTCTAAGTCCTTTTTCACAGCATTTGGAAAGATGGCTAAAAACGCACTCGTGACTCTTGTCAGTCATGGTTCATGTAGGACATGAGTCACCTCCCACAAAGCAACACTTGTCATTCCACATGCAGCACATGACAAACATTACTAGAACACAAGGAGAAACAGAATTCTCCTTCAATCACTTCTGGCTGAGTGGTTTTGGCTGTATTTTGTGTCTATACTATGTATTCACATCCTGCCCACATTTTTTTTTTCCCCCACTATAGAATCATGGAAACATTTAGGTTGAAAAAGCCCTCTGAGATCAAGTCCAACCATAAACCCAACACTGCCAATCCCCCTAACCCATGTCCCCATATGGCACATCTACAGTTTTAAATCCCTCCAGGGGTGGGGACTCAACCACTGCTCTGGGCAGCCTGTGGCAGGCTGGAACACCCCTTCCACAAAAAAAAAAAATTCCAGATGCCCAACCTAAACCTCCCCTGGTGCAATTAGAGGCTGAGGCAGAGAAGAACAAGGTGACATACTGGGCAAAGTAACATCTGCATGTAGATCTTGGATGCAGTATGGATACAGTCCAGCTCACACGTGCAGTATCCATGGATAATATCCACCAAAGCATTGACTGTGGCTTCAACATGAGTGAGACCTAGCAGGAATAAAAGCAGGACTGAAATCAGCTCTCTCTGTATTTCAGCACAGAGTGAGGCACTGCAGGAAGCATCTTTTGTTTGCAGACTTCAAGGCACAATGTTAACAGCACAAATATATTGATTTTCAATCCAGACTGAGCCAGTCTTGTCTGTCTGATGGAATATTGTGAACTCCATACACCAGCACCACTGAATATTCCCTAACACCACCCACAAAGACAAATATATCAATCATCAGTCCCTTCTTCCTGGCACAATACACGTGCCCCTGAACAAAAGCTTTGAAGCAGAATCTGCAGCTCCACATCATAAAGCCCTCAGTGCAGCACCAGCATTGAAAAATGTTCTCTGCTTACAAACTTAAAACAGGACCCTTCAGAAGCCACAGGCTTGCCAGTAGCAAAGGAAGAGCTCTCCCACCTGGCAGGCAGGCAGGGGCCAGGAAGGCGTTTTTGGGTTTTGATGCATGGAGCTTCCAGAAGTGGTTCACCAGCTGGGTAATGAAGGTGCAGCCCTCTCCTTCTGCGTGCTTCTGGGCCTCCTGCCCTTCTTCACTCTCTGCACAGATTAAAAAACACCTCTCAGAAATGTGCAGGGGAAAACCTTAATGAGGGTAACACCAAGTTTATTTGAAATGGCTTTTTTCAGAGGCTTTGATGTTCTCATCAGCAGGATATCACACACCTACCAAATGTGTCAAATACAGTCTCTGCCACTCCGAACCCGACACCCCAGCACAGCTTCAATTATCACAACAGAAACTTAGAGAAAATTACAGACTTATCTACCTGTTTCCAGCTGTGGCAGCTTTGATTCTGTGTAGTGGACCAGGTTGTTGGGTCTCATAATAGCAATGGACCGAGCAGTGATGACGAGCCTCTGGAACACCTCGGGATCGAGGTCCTTTCCTTCTTTGGTTGAGGAAGTCAAATACTGAATGGCTTTGCTTAGCAGTGCTTGATCCTGTAGAGTGAGAGATAACACAGGCAAAGAAAAACAACTGACTGCAGCACAAGAAAGCAGCTGAAGCACAACCACGGGACAGATCCTGGGGAAATCTGGCATTCCTCATCTAAGGAAGGGCAACCAATGCTAAAAGGTCACAGAATCACACAACTCTGGTGAAACACAGAAGCCAGCAGGGCAGGCAGCAGGAGCTAAAGGGAGATGAGCCAGGAGGTTTGTGCTGCATGGAGGAAGGGCTCTCTAGGGTCCTGCTGCACCTCAGCCATGACCTGGCAGGTTCCAGGAGCCCCCAAATCCATGCCCTGGGCAGTACCTTGTGGTTGTGGTAGGCTGAACGGCTGGTGTGCAAGCTGGCCAGCAGGCTCTTGGTCTGCTGCTGCACGCTGGAAGGGGCTGGCATGGAGAGCAGCACAGTGGCCAGTTCCTGAGCTGCAATCTTATTCTTCTCCTAAGAACAGACAAACCCCATTATTCAGTATATTTACCATCACTCAGTGTACCTGCAGCTCCCTTCCCTCAATACCCTTTTGATAGTCTCCCTCCATTTACTATTTGACATTTAGGGAACACTTCACATGTCTACACAAGAAAAGTCCTTTTGAGATTTATGGGCTCCTACCCTGCTGTTTCTGTAAACGAGGTCAGTCTGCAGCACAAAAAGCCCACCAGCGCTAAATGCAAATGCCAATTGTCATTCTAAACTAGTTTCAAACGCTTTTGGCTAAGGCAACTTTCAGATCAGTGCTCTGAGCAAAAGGGATGCGGCTCTGCTCCTATCAGGCCCCCGGGGCTGCAGGAGGTAGTGCTGAGCTGGCCCCTCCTCCCCCAGCTCCAAAGCTCAGGAATGTATTCAGAAAGTTACTTGCCTTCTCGTTGACTGGTCCCACAGCAAAGCAGCTTTCCAGCGCTTCTAAAGAACTCACTACTAGCCTGGAGGGAGAGAGGAAAGCAGGCTTGAGTACAGCAACCCTTCTCTCTCCTTAGCACTTTGCTTTATGCGGGCTACAGTCATGAGTAGCTCAGAGACAGCTAACGAATGCCAAGTACAAAATCAAAGCATGATAAAACCTGCCACAGGCACCATGCATATCATTTCATTGTGTTACAGACCAGAGTTAAACCTGGCTCACGCTCACAGACAAACTTAGGACTGCTTTAATAATCCACAGCTGAAAGACAGGGGCTTTTCTCTCCCAAAGAGGATAAAACATTTCCTTACGCAGCCTGCAGCAGGGATAACTTGGATTGTCTTGACAGTCCCAATTCACCATGGCCCCCAGACGTACAGATGACTGCAGATCAAGGCTGGCTATGACACATGGGAAAAAGCGGAACCGACTTTGCTAAGGGAGCAACGTTCTACTCGCTTGCTATTTTCACACAGGTTGCTCTTTCCAATTTGGAGTTTCAGCACAAAATATTCCAGAGGAAAATTAACTCGGAGCACTGGGTGTGACCTCAAGCGAGGGATGCTGAGGCTCAAGCAGGCTGAAAACACTTGTCCCGAGGGAAAACCTGATTTACAAGTGGCAGCAAAGTCCCTGTAGCAGCACTCCATGCCCCCAGGTAGAACTACCTGAAATGCCATCTGACACACCAGAAGGAGCAGGAAGATACAGGAAAAAGCAGGGAAGAGAGAGCATTAAGGGCAAAAATAGCAGTGTAGGATTGGAAGGTAGAAGGAACAATTGTCTGGTCTGGTGGTGATAAATAACATCCCCCTCCCCACAGCCACCCTCATAAAGCTTGGAGGGAACAGAGGTGGGATAAGAAGGCACAAGGAAGGAACAAAGCAGAGAGGAGTCTGTCAAATAAGCAACAGTTATGCTGTGTACAGCAAAAATCTGCAAACCACCTCATCTTTACATTTGCTAAACCATCTGCCATGCAATGACCAGAATGTAAAGAAGCAAATGTCACTTGGAAAACAAAAAAACCCCAGTCACCAAAAGCCACACCATGTGTTCTGTCTCTGACACACACTCATTCGTGCAGAGAAAAGGATGCCATACTAACCGGTCCAGGGTGGTTAGGGACTCAGTGTCAGAACTTTGGGGGAGCAAAGAAAAAGGAAAAAAAAAAAATGTGTAAAGCTCACAGAAAAACTCCCTAGAACACATTCTAAGCAAAAGGCAAATTAAATGGGGAAATCAGGAAGCCAGGGGAGCGTCAGTCTAAGCAGGGTCTCTACCTGGGCAGCACACACTGGTCTGGAGCAAAACAAAGACAGAGATGAGCCAGGTCACCTCACACAGAAGCCAAGCACCACTTAAAGCACCACCCAGGCTTAAATTCGAGTGCAGACACCACACTTGGATAGAAAGCTGCCTCCTGCCTGCCATCAGCTGTTCCTACTCCAGAGGCCTTTCAGAAGGTAACACCAAATAGGAAGAATTTTTTTTTTTTATATCTGAATTTTTAGAATATAATCCCACTGCTCTAAAAAAACAGAGAGCATGTCTGTGCTGAGAGGGACATCTTGTGGGGATGTCACAGCAGAGGAAGGAAGGAAAGGGAAGATAAACACAGGAAGAAATCCCATGAACTATTAGGCAAAATATTAAAGGATGGCTGAACAGGTCCTTCAACTGAGCCTAACTGACATTTCAAACCCTGAGCCTCTACCAGAGGATTTCAGTCAGCCAAATTTAACCACCACTTCCTCACAGCGGAGCAGTGATTGTTTCCTCTGAAATGCTCATTTTTCAGCAGTACCAGTTCCTCTTTGAGCTGTTTCCCTCCTGTCCTTGCTGCTTTTACAACCCTTATGATACAGACTGTAAGAGCTCAAAGGAAAACACAGCTTGGACATAAGAAAGAACACAAGTTCTGTTTATTCACTAAATTATGTCACCCTTGGGATTTGGCTCCCAGCAGGGACACAGGGGAAAATCCAACACCTTTCCCAGCACAACAACTCAGCCTGAGGCATGTGGGCTACAAGGCAAGTTGGTGGGAGCCACAAGCCTAAAGCAGGGTCACACACAAAACTGAGCTTAACTTCAGAGAGGCCTGACCTTTGTGAGCTCCAGAGACCAAAAAAAGACCAACTTGAAATGAGAGAATGTACCAGGGCAGCAGAAATTGCTTTGAGCTCCTCGAGACTGCTGAAACATGAACTAGGCAGCACAAGCAAGCACACAGGTATACCCATCTACTGCACCAGATAACCAAGAGCCACCACAAACCCTCCTACCAAGATAACCAATCCCTGCTTTCAGTTGTTGCTGTGTAAGGCAGTGAGAACAACTCACTAATTCCCTCCAGTTCTCCACGTCAGGAAAAGCACACAAGTGCGCCCAAGTGCCCACCACAATAACAACCCATTTCCAAGGAGAAATAAGGGCAAAACTGTGGAAATACCTCTCCAGGACAGTGCCACTGGCAGCAGCAGGGGCAGCTGACTCGGTGTCCCCAGTGCCATTCCCTTGGTTGAGGTTTGGGGGACAAACGTTGCTCACGGAAGCAGACGGGAAGTCCTCGGGGGGCTCGTCAGGCCAGCCAAACTGCTCTTTGGTTTTGCCATAAATTTTTATGGAATCCATCATGGTGACTCCAGCAGGATCCACAGAAGCCCCAACTGTAGTGATGAGAGAAAGTTTTTAAAAACTGAGAGAACTGTTGCTTTTGGATACAAACCAGCCTCGTTTCACAGGACCAGGACAGCAATTACACCGTCATTAATACACGGCCACTGACAGTGCCACCTCCTTTGCAAGGCCACTCTCCTGCTCTTACCTCAGCACAAAATCATTGAGCTGAACTACTGAACATTCACTCACAGCAGCAAGAAACTGGGCCATAAATAAAGCTACCAAATGCTCAGGGCTCCCCCCTCAGACTGCTTCTGCAGTCAGGGCAAACAAATGGATTGTGGCAACACCCTGTGAGGTGGAGCAGCTTCGTCCCACAGCAGCCCGTCAGCTGGCCAGAGCAAGCAGTGCACACAGCCTTACTGAAGATGGTGAGCTTCTTGTCAGCCTGCAGGGCCTCCTCGCGGGTGAAGGGGAAGTCGAACCAGCGCGCGCGGGTCATGTTGAGCTGCATGGTGCGCCCGAAGATCTCCAGGTAGGAGGGAGCGCGCTCGATGGCCTGCGTGCCGATCTGGATGCGCATGCCCGTCATCACCATCGTGCTGTTGTTGTTGGTCACTTCGATGGTGAAACCCCCCGGCTGCAGAGAACAAACCACAGCTCAAAAACTCCCTCTGAAGGCTAGGACTCTGTACAGAGGTGCCTCCACTGTTTACTGAATTACAGAATCACACAGAGACCTCAAAGATCATCAAATCCAACCCATGCCCTAAACACCTTAACTAAACCATGGCACCAAGTCCCATATCCAGGCTTTTTCTGAGCACGTCCAGGATGGTGACTCCACCACCTCCCCAGGCAGACCATTCCAATATTTTATCACTCTTTCTGTGAAAAACTTGTTCCTACTACCCAACCTGAATTTCCCTGACACAGCTTGAGACTCTGTCCCCTCATTCTGACAGTTGTTGCCTGGAGAAAGAGACTGACCCCCACCTGACTACAACCAGCTTTCAGGGAGCTATAGAGAGTGATAAGGTCACCCCTGAGTCTCCTCTTCTCCAGGCTGAACACACCCAGCTTCTTCAGTTGTTCTTTACAGGGTTTGTGTTCCAAGCCCCTCACCAGCCTCGTTGCCCTCCTCTGGAGGTGCTCATGCATCTCAACGTCCTTCCCAAACTGAGGGGCTCAGAACTGGACAGTGCTCAAGGTGTGGCCTCATCAGTGCTGAATACAGGGGCAGAATGACCTCCCTGCTCCTGCTGGCCACACTGTTCCTGACACAGGCCAGGATGCCATTGGCCTTCTTGGCCAGCAGGGCACACTGCTGGGTCATGTGCAGTCTGTTGTCAACCAGTACCCCCAGGTACAGTACTTGTGTGGGGTCATTTGAACAAAGCAGCCTCCTTAAGGCAAGGCATGGTACCAACATGAACAGTAATGTCACCCAGAAGCCCAGCAGTCCCAGACTGCCCCACTCACCTTAGTGTTGGCCACGTACATGCCCGTGGAATTGAGCCGGTGCTTTATCTGCTGGGCATTGTACACCTGCAGCAGGTCATTGCCCCCAAACTCCACGTCTGTCAGCTGCTGGTTGTGCTCAAAGAAGTCAATGGGGAAGTTCACCTGGCTGGATGTGCGAGTTGCTAGAAGGAGAAAGAGATCTTTATGACAAAAGATGTTCTAAACAGGCAAAGTTGTGGTAAAAAACCTGCAGAAACAACTCGCCTCCTTTGGAAAGTATTCCTATATGCATCTGTTGCATTTTTTACAACTCAAACTTATGAAGAAGAAGGTGAAGAGGAAGGACTAGACCCTGTATTAAAACTTCTATCTTGTTTTTTATATATATAACTGTATTTTAAAACTTTAAACTCTAAGTTTTCTATTATGTAAATAATACATAGTATTTCTATTTAAACTATGCACTAATAATCTTAGTTTTATTATTTAATTTTGGAAACCTTCTCTACAGCTTCAGGTCAAATGTAGTGTTCTCTTGAGGGTCAGTGCCTATGAGTGCAGAAAGCCTAAAATTCTCAGTAACCAGGGCTCCAACATCCATCTATGGAAACATTTTATCCACTTTGCCAGTACTTAGGTAATTGTCAGAAGGAGTGTTGTAAGTATTTAGATGATCTTTAGATGATGTAGATCAATACCCATTAGTGTCCTGGATTGCAAGATAAGTGTGTATCCTATTTGCCATCTGTTAGAGGTGGGGCAGTTATCTTTTGTTCATTGGGCAGTTTTCTTTATCTCTTCCACAACCAATCCTCCCTCCAGGAGATCTCTGCTGTTCATGGCCACTGAGTGTCCCTGCATGGCTGATCAAATTCCAGCATCCCACTGGGAGATACTCTGTCCAGGGGGAGGAGCCAAGCATTCCTACCTGGATACAATCTGAGATCTGGAACACCAGGGCAGCCTTTGTCCACTGCATTCCCAGAGGAGCTTTCTTCTCCTCTGCATTCCCAGAGGAAGAGCAGGCCCATCTACACCACTCTTAGAGCTTCAGAAGAAAACTCCCCCCTTGTGCAGGATCCCTGCTCCAGCAGAGCCACAGCTGGCACTGCAGGAGGGCTGAGCCCCCATGGGATGGGACTGTGCCACCACCCTGACCCACAGGGAGTCAGGGCCTATTCTGACTCTGTCAGGGTTGTTTTGTATTACTGCATTGTTTGTTTAATTTTTATTTTCTTGCCTAATAAAGAACTGTTATTCCTGCTCTCATATCTTTGCCTGAGAATCCCTTAACTTCGAATTTATAACAATTCAGAGGGAGGGGGTTTACATTTTCCATTTCAGGGGAGGCTCCTGCCTTCCTCAGCACACACCTGTCTTTTCAAACCAAGACAGATTTTGGCACCTTGATCCTGTTCTATTGACAGAAGATAACTGCCACACCTCTAACAGATGGCAGATACAATACACACTTATCCTGCAATCCAGGACAATCAGTGACAGAGGTGATGAGAGGAGCCCTTACTGATGGCGGCTGCCTTGCGCTTGCGCACGGGTTTCATGATGCTGATGACGCTGCTGGGCTGCAGAGAGGGCTGCAGCCAGTAGGACGTGTTCTCCACGTTGGCCATGTAGATCCTCAGGCTGCCATCCTCACACAGCAGGATCATGGTGGTCCTCTGCTGCTCGTTGCAGGCCGTGTGACGGATGGCCACCATGTCCTGGATCTGCAAGGCAAGGCAAGGGCTTGGCAACTCTCGCTTGGAGGAACAAACTCTTTGTATTAGAAAAGCTGCCAAGACTGGAGATCTGGCTGACAGAATAACAGGAACCCTGACTAACCTTTGCTTTGGCTGGCAAGGTCTTAATCTCCTGGATGAGGAAGGTGTCTGGCTTCACCATCACCACCAGTGGGACACCCGTGGTCTGCTGGACACAGCACACCAGGCCAGGGTGGTTCATCACCTCAGACCACTGACACAGGGCTGGAGAAGTCTTACTGCCACCATTGGAACTGCAATAGACAAAGGGCACAATAACATTCATTTAAGGAGCAGCACAAGGAAAACCACACAAATTTCATTGTGTTCAAATCAGTTAAGGCTTTGTACTGAGCAGAGATTCAAGCACTGCATTAATAAACAGTGTCTGGTTTACAGGTGAGAAACCTGAAACAGTCACCACAGCAGGCAGAAACCATGAGCATCCCAGGCCTCAGCCCTGATCCCTACCCTGCAAACTCAAGGAAAAACTGGCTTAGTGTTGCATTTTACGCCCCAAATCAAGGAGGCAATTTATAAATGGCTTTCAGCAATGTTTTTATCTGAATGGATGAACAGTTCCACGTTTCAACACACCCAGCAGCAATAAGCAAAGATCAATGCAGGAGAATCAGTGTCTGCTCTCTGGAAAAAGTGGAAACAGAGCTGCAAAAAGACTAAGCCAAACTCAACTGGAGTTCAGGAACTCTTGGAACCTGACCCTCCTTCAGAGCCCACTCGTGACAGTGGCTTTGTGTCAGGCCAGTGAAGAGTCTGTGGTCTGAGTGCCCAGCACTGCAGATCAGAACACACAATAGAACTGTCTTTTTCTTGCTACATTCATAGAGTAAGAGATTGGTTTCCCTCAAGGGAGTCTGAAAATCAGCCTTAACATGCACAATGCACGAGGTCCACTGCAGCAGTGGTGCTGAAAGGAAACAAAGGCTTCCTCCTCGGCCGCCTCGGTGAGGGCGGATAATCCCATCGGTTCCAGCGGCTGCACCTCGGGCAGCTCACTCTGGGCAGCTCCACTGCTCTGCAGACACCTTTCTGCTCTGAAATCCTGCTGGGAGGACAAAATGCATGCGTGGCCCACTGCTGAAACAGCCAGCTTTGGTTTCTAATCATCCTGAACCGGAAGGGACCTATAACGATCCTCCAAGTCCATTAGGACAGAAATGGCCCACTGCTGAAACAGCCAGCTTTGGTTTCTAATCATCCTGCAACTGGGATATCATGGAATTCCTGAGCTGGAAGGGACCTATAACGATCATCCAAGTCCATTAGGACAGAAGGACCACGAAAAGTAGCAAGAAATCATCAGTCAACAGGGAATTTTCACCACACCTTCTGGCCATTCAGAGCTGGGATGTTTAATAATAAGCAGTATTTATTATAAAAAGAAAGAAATAAAAACGCAGGGAGTGTCCCCCAGGATCCTCACCTCTTGATGTTAATTGGGAAGAGCCGCTGCACTTCCAGGCTGGCCCGGCTGATGGTGGCTGCGAAGGATTTGCCTTGGCAGTAGCTGAAGAACAACATCTGCAGCACGTGGGAGTAATAGACTGACACCCCTCCTCCTGCCACCTGGCCATTGCTGTCCTGGGGGATCCAGAGAAATGCCAGCATTTAACATAAACACAAATATCCCCAAACACTCTGTCAGGCTTTTAAATTTACGATGGAATTATTCCCAAAGCCGCCCCTCCTCCCCAGCAGTGAGAGAACAGAGCCCTAAATGACAATTTTCTAAGCTGAACTCCTGGGTGAACTCATCCATCAGACACTTCAAAGGCTCTGGGAGGGGATGCTGAGCCTGCACACCCGGAGGCTGTAGGTAACACCCTGAGCTCCCGCAGCTGCGAGCCTCAGCTCTGTGTGACAGTGTCACATGGAGCATCCCCTGGATGCCCAGCTCATGAAAGACCTTCCTGAGAGCCTCCTTCTCATCTATTCCTGTTTTGAAGCAGGCTGGGGTAAAAACACTGGAGAGATTTTAAAGGTCATCCTCAAGAGTAGAAACAAAGGCTGACTGCAGCTCTCCAGTCCCAGCCATGGTGATTTATCCCTTCTGCTCCTGCACCTTTGGAGTGCCTTGCTCTGAGAACAGCACTGCTCTGAAGCTATTTCCCTGCTGAGAAATCCTGCTGGGCATGACTTCAGAGCCAGCCATGGAAAACATGCTCCATTTTCTAGATGAAAGGATCAAGGGGTTTAATTTTCACCCCCACCTCCTTATACTGTAAGGATATTTCTCTCTTTAGAGGAATGAGAAAACTCCTTGATCTAGATCAGGGGGTTTAAAAGGAGAAGGAAAAAAAAGAAGGAAACTTCTGCCTTCAAATGGAAGATGCAAAAAAAGAGAGAAAGGGAAGTCACCAGCACCTTCAGGTCCTCGTGGTTGACTTCAAGCACATTGGTGACATAGAAGGGCCCGTGCTGGGCACTGCTGGCCTCCTCCATGAGCTGTGTGTAGATGTAGCCAGCAGAAGACATGATCACAATGATGTTCTTCCCCTCCTCGTTGAACAGGAAAGTGACATCCCTGATTTTGGAACTCGGTAGGAGGAAGTAGAAAGTTGGACTCAAGGCATCTACTGAGAGGTCGTAAATCTGTGGGAAGAACGAGGAAATTATTAACTACAATGATTATAAATTGTAATAACTGATTACAATTTAAAATCAATTATTACAATTTCATTCCAATTTAATGACTGTAATTAAATTGTAATTAACTGTATGATACAAAACAGTGCAAATGAACAAGAGCTGAGATGAGGGGATCCCCATGAGATGTTACAATTTGGGGCTTTTTTTCTCTTTAAGTTCTTTGGGTTTGCTTTTCCTTGCAAGAAACATCCCAAATTTATATTTCCAATTTAGTTCTAAGAATATTACTACATTCTCCCACATGCAACTCCCCAAGGATCCAGACTCTGATGTCTGCCAGAACAACAGCTCATGGCCAGACATACCTTCACGAAGTCTGCAGTGACAATGGCCAGCTCTGTTTGAGATCCTGGCAGCCACACGGCTTTGATGATGAAATTCCCAGTGGCCAGTTGGGGATGAAGCACCAAATGATCAGAGACTGATCCAGAGCTGCTGAACGTTAACACATGGCAATCCTGGAGTAATGGAGAAAATTGGTTAAATATTAAAACAAAGTGTTCACAAATATTTGAAGCCAAAAATGGACTTAAAAGTCAGCATTTCTCTTACAGCAAATAACGATTCAGAGAATCTAAATCTCAGTTTCCTGCACTGAAGATAAATAACATGAAGATTTGAAAAGAAAAAGAGAGAACAGCTTTTTCTCAGCTAAATAACACATCTGTAGATTCTGCACTGGGAAAATTGAATCTAAATTTGGGGGAATACAAAAAAGAGGAGTCCTTGCCAAAGAACACTAAGTGTTACAGACTAATTTTAACACACTAAGTTTGGGTGTGTTTTGTTTTAAGCAAGAGCCAAACACTGGCTCGTCTTAAAACAAAATCAGTTAAAATACATGAAGAAATATTATTTCAAGGCACTGTCTCATTAATTATATTGTTCATCCAGGTCCTGCTTCTTTTACCTTATCTACCTACTAGGAAAGTGAATCAGGAGCTGAATTAGTGACAGAACTTTGGAGGCAGCTCTGTGCCAACTCCTTGGAGGAAATAAACACAGCTGGCTTTCAGCTGATGCTTGCAGCTCCCTGCAAAAGGGTTTGCCAGGCACCCACCTTCAGCCCACACACAGCCAGGTAGTCCTCCTTGCAGGGATTCCCAGTCAGGCTCAGCACAGTGAACGGGACGGGCGCCGATGCCAGGCGGGTGAGGGTCAGTTTCCTTTTGCTGGAGTCGGCTTGTTTCAGCAGGGCTGAGAGCTGCAGCACTGTGATCTGCACCACAGAACCAGCTCAGTTACCTGACTGTAACTGAGGGGAGTCAGGCACTTCAATTCCAGATCCCAGTTACAGAACCAGAACCACAGACTGGACATGGTTATCTGACTGTAATTGGGGGGAGTCAGGCACTTCAATTCCAGATCCCACAGTTACAGAACCAGAACCACAGACTGGACATGGTTATCTGACTGTAATTGGGGGGAGTCAGGCACTTCAATTCCAGATCCCAGTTACAGAACCAGAACCACAGACTGGACATGGTTATCTGACTGTAATTGGGGGGAGTCAGGCACTTCAATTCCAGATCCCACAGTTACTCAGCTGATTCTGAATCAGAACCACAGAATCATCAAGGCTGGAAGGGATCCATGAGATCACTGAGTCCAACCATCACCCCAGCCCCACCATAATCACCCCTAAACCACATCCCCAAGTGCCATGTTCACCTCCAGAGTTGGTGACTCTACCACCTCTCTGGGCACCTTATTCCAATATCTGACCACTCCTACACACAAATTTTTGTTTATAGTAACTAATTTGAATCTCTCTTGGTGCACCTTAAGGCCATTTCCTCTTGTCCTTTCGCTGAGTCATGGACCCCCACCTGACTCTAAGCTCCTCTCAGGTGGCTGCAGTGATGTGGGTGATGGCAGTGAGCTGTTCTCACTGTTCCTGCTGCAGGAACTCTTTTTCCTCAACAGTTTTTCCTATGAGAGGTTCTCCATAGCTACACAAAACTTCACACCAGAGCTCAAGATGGGCAGAACAATCCACAGTCCTGACTGTCCCTCAGCACTGTTCCCTTTCCCTGGGAACCCAGTGGATCCAGCACCGTTCCACTTCCCTTGGGAACCCCAGGATCCAGCACTTTTCTATTTCCCTGGGAACCCAGCGCTGTTCCATTTCCCTCTGCAGCCCAGCAGCTCCAGCACCACTCCCCTTCCCTCTGGAGCCCAGCAGCTCCAGCACCACTCCCCTTCCCTCTGGAGCCCAGCAGCTCCAGCACCACTCCCCTTCCCTCTGGAGCCCAGCAGCTCCAGCACCACTCCCCTTCCCTCTGCAGCCCAGCAGCTCCAGCACTGCTCCCCTTCCCCCGGGAGCCCAGGGCTCCGTGTGGGGGCTCACCTTGCCCTTCTCGTGGCTGACAGCCAGGTGCTGGCGGCGGCCGTGGGGCGAGGACAGCACGCACATGGCCACGCGCCGCAGCACGTGCGCGCTGATCAGCTGCCGGATGGTCTGGCCCTGGTCCCCGCTGTAGTTCATGCGCACGTTCTCAAAGGCGCCTTCCTGCGAGCCCAGGGTGGGGACCTGAGCCAGGGAAAGCATCCAGAGGGTGTCACTGGAATGTGTCTGGTTAAAAGCCTCTCCCCCCATTCACACTCTGTTAATTCCTTTTGTTCCGTACCATCAGCTGATCTGTCATTTCCACCGATTTGTCCAAAGTGTGGAGCTCACTGAGAGCCTGCTGGGCACGGCTGCTGCTCCCCATGGCTGAAGCCTGCTGGAAGTTGACCTGGATGGCATCCATCAGGAAATTCAGCATTTCCAGCACTAAAGGTGCAAAGGAAAAGTTGGCCTACAAGAAACAGATAAGGCAAATGAGGAATAAGATGCTCCTGATGGGAGCTGCACATAAACTGCTTTTTAAAGCCTGAGACCCTTTTTGACCCTCTCATCTCAGCTTATAGCCAACCCAGCCTGCCCAAGATCCTCATGAGAGCCCAACTCTGTTCAGCAGCTGACAATTATACCTGGGACTGCAGCTCCTCTCGACAGCCCTCCACATTTCTGCACAGGCTGCTCTTCTTGGGCTTCTCCTCGTCGGGGCCCTTGCCCTCGCTGATGGTGACCTTGGCCTTCTCAGCTGGGGACGTGCTCGCGTGGCGGATGACGCTCTCGGGCACGCGGGGCTCGCTCTGGAAGGCTGATTCCTTCATGGTAGAGCTCATCCCACTGCTGGGAGTTCTCTTCACCAATGCCTGGGAACGACAGAGTAGCACTAAAATCCCAAGCCAGGCTCACCCTGGCTACTGATGAAGTGAACACAGATTGTAAAAGCAGCAATTCAAGCACAGTTCTAAAGAAATAACATCCTGACTCTACACCCAAGGATTAAAAACTTTCCATATTTAAGATATAATTATTTCATTAGCTGCTAGTGGAAAACATGGGAAAAGGTGTTGTTTGCTGGGCAGCAAATTCTGTAAAGGCAGGTGGAATCTCAGGAGTCACAGGACACAGATTTACCAATGCTCTTATTTGGTGCAAAAAAAATAATTTCCAGGTAAGCTGTAAATTCTGAGGGTTCATTATAAAGTCGAAGCCTTCAAGTCCTAGCACTCCTGCATACACAAATCCTGACACCACTTACTGCAGAATAGAAAACTGAAAAGGACTTAAAAATCTGAAGACATAAAGAATTTACCAGGCAGCTGCCATCCTCCTTGGCTCCACAGTCACAGAAGAAGGATCCGTACTTGGCGTAAGAAATCTCATGATCCTTGTGACAAACTTTAGCACAAACTGTGCAAACACCAACCCCATCAACCATCTTGCAAGTGTGACAGTGGTACCTGCCCAAAATAAGCCAGGTGAGTTTTGACAGGCAGTGCCTTGAGGCTCACAAACTACATTGGTTTCCTTCCCAATGGCCAGAAATACCAGGCTGAAACTCTGAACACAAGCTTGAGATTCTTACCAGTGTTGATTCATGAATTCTTTCTGTGTGATGGTGAAGGTACAGAGTTTATTACAGAGAGAATCTTCATCCTATCCAGAAGAAAATTGTTTTAGGAAGGTATCATATGTGATGGTGAAGGTACAGAGTTTATTACAGAGAGAATCTTCATCCTATCCAGAAGAAAATCATTTTAGGAAGGTGTCATAACTGCAGCTACAGTGAAGTACATGTACAAAATAAATTCCCAAGAAACCAAAGGTACATTTTAAGAGCAAATTTCAACAACACTGAGCTAGAAGGCAGCTGGTATCAAAGGACATGGAGAGAGGAGATGGTGACACATTGTAGTAACATGAAATGGTTACCAAGAAAAAGAAACAGTAACAAAAATATTGATACAAAAAATAAAGAACATACCCTAACAGCTTTTTTTCACCATCCAACAGCACTTAAAGTACTAATTGAAGTTGCTTGCTGATACAAAAACTAGTAATTGCAAGCCAACCAGCAGGAACAAACCCATTTTATTCCATTTCTTCCTTTCAATTAAAAAAATAAAGATTAAATTTTTGTTGACATCGCAAAGTCAACACATCTAGGCAGGAATGACAGATCCCTCCTCCATACCCAACATATAGGGTCCTTCACTCAGTGAACACAAAACTCTCAACTGATAAGCTGAGTGATTTGGGAGGTTCAAAAGAAGCCCTCCTGTCCTCTGCAGCATCCCCTGTGCCTGCTGCCTACCGAGTCCTCAGCCTGAGAGTCCTCCTCCTCCACGGCCAGCTCCTCCACCCAGTCGGAGTCCACCTCGATGGCGCGCTCCTCGCCGTCCACAGACAGGTGGCTGGGGCCCTGCCCGCCGCTCTGGCTCAGCGCGTTGGTGACATCGGCCAGGTAGGACACGATGTGGCACGTGCACTCCAGGATTGTCACGTGCTGGGGAGCAGAAGGCAAGGACAATCAGAGCCCACAGCACACAACAGCTGCAACAGGGCGTGAACACAGTAGAGTGACCCCTTTGCCAAATTGGTTTAAAATTCCAACCAGGTTCTGTCCCACCAAACCAGGACAGCTGAACTCGTGCCTGGGAGCCCTTCCTGAAGTGCAGCACCAGCACAAGTCTTACCTTCCCTTGCATGACGTTGGCGTTCATTTTCTCTACCACGTTCTTTTGAGACAGGTATTTCTTGCTGCAACACAGAACACTGGGAATTACTACAGAATGGTTTAGGATGGCAGGGATCCTAAAGCCCATCTCATCCCATCCCCTGCCATGGGCAGGGACACCTTCCACTATCCCAGGATGGACCAAGCTCTGTCCAGCCTGGCCTGGAACACTTCCTGGGATGGGGAGTCCAAAACCCCTCACTCCAGCTGACAGCCTTTGGGAAGCATAAACTCAGTCCTGACCGACTGCGTCAAGCATTCAGTTTGCTTTAACTGAACAACAGGGGATGTATAAATGCAGTAACTAAACAATCCAGAGTAAAGAAACAAAAAGTGATTGTTTGGAACAGATGGACACAGATCTGCCTCCCTCAGACATTTTATATCCCAAACAACAAACAATAAACTAAGAGAGAAGGGATTATCTGTAAACACAAATTTCTGTCCCAAAAACACCAGAAAATAAATAAAAAAAAACCCCACAAATGAAGCATCAGCAGTACAGAGTTCACTCTTACCATCTGCCCAGCCAGTCCACAGCAGCACCATGAAGCTGGAGGTGTCCTGCCCCTTGTCCTGCACTGGCCAAAGTTGCCATGACGACCATCAGCTCAGGAAAGCCCGTGCCATCCCCATTGGCCAACATCTCCGTCGCCATTGGTATCAGAGTGCTGAGCAGAACAGTGCACACGCCTTCCCCCACTTGGCTGAGCAAAAAGAGGAGAGTTTCACACAGGTACCACAAAGAACCAGCAGCAACTCTCACGAGATTGCTCTAGAGAGCAAGAGGAAGGCAGAGCACACACAAGACAGGACCAAGGCCGTGCTTTACCTGTTCTCCCGAACAATGTAAGTGGTCAGGAGCTGCAGCAGCTGCCTGTTCTCCTGCACCACGTCCAGCTGATCCGAGTCCTTGGGTGGGGACATGGTCATCCTGGTCAGCCAGGCCTGCAGTCTCACAGGCTCCACACAGGCCAGCTGGGCCAGGGAGCCACAGAGGCGCAGCAGGCTGGGGTTGGGGCTCTTCTCAGCTGGGGGGGAAGTTACTGTCAGTGACAGATGCTCCAAGAAACACATGTGGAAATGGCTTTCCTTGAAAGCATGAAGCTGTGATCCCACTCCCTCCCACGGATTTTCTTCCAAGCACCTTCCAATCTCAGACAATACAAGAACAGTGTGAAGTGGAAAAGGCAGGAGGGAGGAGATCCTATTGGCACTTACTCAGCTGGAAGAGCTTGGTGAAGAATTTCAGCACCCTGTTGCAGAACTTGGCCGAGAGGTTCTCGTTGGCCGTCGCCATCATGATCTGCACCAGTTCTCCACTGTACACAGGGGAGAATTAAATCAGCTTTGTAAAGAGCGGCCCACTCCCCTTTTCCACTGGCTCCATTTCTCTCCACCCTCATGTTTCAGACTGGCAGGAGTTTGTGTTAGCACTGCTCAGCAGCCAAACCACAGAAACTGCTTGCAGCCAAACAGCAAACCCAGCTCAGACCAAAACTCATAAAAGGGCTCCTCAGTAGCATTTCAGTGTTCTCTACATATCCAGTCACAAAAGGGCCTGAACTGGCTTCCAAAACAGAAGTCAAGATTTTCTTTCCTGTCTTTCCCTCCCAAACTAACAATGTACAGCCACCAGGCTGCTTTCATTCTGAACTGTTCAACAGGTAGAAAGAAAAACCAGGCAATGGTCAGCTTTCTGATGGAGAAAGCCTTTCCTCTTGCTCGCCTCATACTCAGAACACTGTGGTTGTGCTAGAGTGTTTCTATCACAGCTGTTCTAGGCTGCTGCCAGCACAACTTACCTTTATGGTTCTAAACCCCTCCCCGCTCTTAGAATTATCAACCTGTAGCCCCACAGAAGCATTGAGAGAATTTGGGATTTTGCAGCTTGGAGCAACATCTCTCAGAAACCTGCTCTGACAGAACAATCATCCTCCAAGACTCCCCACTGATCAGGTGAGGCCTTGCTGAGTATTTGATCTGGATGAAGATCCAGGTCCTCTCCCCCTGAGAATCTCTTCCCACTCTCCTGAACTGCCTGAAGGCTGAAGGATAACCTGGCTCTACAGAGTCTGTATTTTCCTGCACAATGGCATTAACATCACCTTGGTGCCTACACTGACAAGCTAACAGAACAAGGATGAGAAATGAAGTCCTTGGAATACAACTTCCATGGTGACTTCACCTTTCTGAGAAGAATTCCTCCATGGCTTTTCTGGCCTGGCTGCTCTCTAGTTGTTTCTCCAGATGCTGCAAACATTCCTCCAAGATGGACTCATCCAGGCCACTGAGGATTAAAAGAGGAATAGATAAGGATCAAATACATGAGGAAGAAATAAGAACACCTAAAAACAATTTCAACAATCACAACAGTACCGAGAGGCCAGAAGTGATCTATTTGCCATTACAACTCCAGCAATTTTTCCACCAATTGAAAGCTCTTTTTCCAACCGACAGGAGAGAAACAATTGATGAACAACTTTACATAAACACCAACAAATCCACCAAGTTAGAACAAAGGGACACATGATGCTGTAAGGCAAGTCCCAGCCAGAAACACAAAATAACCCAGGCCTTTCAAATCTCACACACAAATTCCTATAAAGAGCTGCTCCTTTTACACTTTAAGTCTCTTCTACCATTACTCCTCCCCATTCTCTCTTGCTCTCACCCCCACTCCACAATTCTGGTAATGTGAAAAAAAAATCTCATATTTATAGTATACAAGTACAGAAGCTTTCAGCAGATAAAAATAAGCTGATTTTTTCTGTTCCAGAAGCAACCCTGCTGTAGCCAATCTCTGCAGACAGCTTTGTTACCTGTTTGGGTCAGAGTGATGGGCCAGTATGTTATAGCACCCCATGATCAACTTCTCATAAACACGTGCCAGGAACTCATCGGAGTCCGCCGGGCCCAGGATCCTTTCCAGGGAGTTGCTGCTGATTTCTGCCACACTCTCTGTGCTGGTCTCCAGAAGGAGGGGCAGCAGGGAATGGATCACCTGGGGTGGGTTTGGATCATCTGACCAGCTTGAAAGGAAAAGGACACAAGTTAATTCTCTACATGACGTATCACAGATCATCCCTACTGGAAACCAGAATTCATGTTACGTGAGGCACAACTCTGGATGGAAGCCAGTGATGAAACCCTTTTGAAAAGGTGGGATGAAAACACTGGCCCAGACATTCTCCTCCTCAGGAAAAAGTCACGCTTTGGAAAATTCTACATGTTACTTTTGTATATATACAGTTACAGCATCTGCCTAGACAGTTCCATTATCATATGTCGTGGCTTTGGGGCTTGTCTGCAGTGTCAACAACTACTTTTTGATTTCAGAGTACTTTAGACTAAGTCCCTGGAAAAAAAACGGCATTTCACATTTCCTTAAACATTAAAAACTTCACACAAGTGAATCATAACAAAACACAAATTAATTAGTTAGATCCGTATTGTGTCAGTTTATATCCCATTTTTTTCAAGTTCACATTTGACAAAAAGGTTTCACTCAGGGAGCTTTACTTTTGGAGATACCACAGGAAGAAAGAAAGACTGTGTCATTCATTTGGTATTTGGAACTGTGAACTGGAAGGTTTAGGTCAGAACCAGCACCAGGTCAGTAATAGTTGCACAGACACAGCCTGAAGTCAGCCCTGGAGGACACAGAGCAAAGCAGCCAGCAGGGTGTGGAACACAAGGGTAACACAAGGCCTGACTTACATGATGAGATCCCCGGTGAGCCGGACCAGGGACAGCAGGGTGTGCTTGAGGGAGGCTGCCAGGGGCAGGCTCTGGCTGCAGAGGGTGCCCAGGTGGGCGGCCTGCACGGCGCTGATGTAGCTTTCTGCAGGGATGGTGTCGTTGGCAAAGGCGTTGCGCTGGGGAGGGACACACACACACACATCAGAGCCCTGGATGTGGGACACAGCCACACACTGCCCTGCTCCCAGCAATGCCTGCAGCTGCACTCACAGCACATCAGGCCCTGAGGCTGGACTCACCCATGAACCGATGTTGGGGAACTCATTGGTGTGGATGTTGTTCCAGGATTCACACAGGGTCTGCACAGCTGAGGGTAAGTTCTGGACAAGGGTTGGACCTGCAGTTACACAGAATGATCAGACACTGAATAAATTCAAAAGTCTACAAGTAAAAATCATCCCTAAGTGTTTAAGAGCATCCCAGCTTCTTTCACTTCATTAAAACTGCAGAAAACATGACACAAATACTAATTCATAGAAGTCTTCAGCATACAACATTTCATAGTTCCCCTTGTTATTCCATGCCACAAGCTCCAATATGGTTATAAAAACATTTCACTGATCCAGAGGAGCTCACAAGACAATGATCCTCTCAAGGTTTGCCCAACTGTTTCAGTTGGCAGCATACTGAGGAGACTGCAGTGTGCTGCTGGCAGCACAACTCACTCGTTCAAACAGTGGTGGAGATCACTTTGAAATTGGGTACTGGAAGCATTGAGGGAAGATTCACCCACGGGGAGGCCCCCTGAGGCCCAGCACCCCCCGGCCCTCACCCAGAGTGTTGGACTTGCAGCGGCCGGAGCCGATGGCCAGGACAGCGGCGTAGCCCCGCAGCTTCTCCTCGCAGGGTCTGCCCTCCGGGGCCGCCTCCTCCGAGAGGCTCCGCAGCAAGTAGGATCTGCAGGCAGGAGGGAGGGATGCACCTCAGCAAGCAGCTCTGCAGCTCACAGCTGAGTGTGCCAGTGGAGTGACAGATAACACACAAACCTCTGAAGTTCTGCCCCACACTTCATCTCATACCACTAAGGGACTTTTGGGCTTTTATCCCCTCTACGCTACTTACCAGAAGAAGTGCCCAAAAAGAAAAAGCTGATTTACTTTTGCTTTCTTCTACACAGGTTCTAAAGAGAGTTTAGAAGAATTTTGATTTCTTAATGTAAGAATTAACCCCCCTCCTCTTTCTTGATGGTCTGACAGCCCCAGTATTATGCCAGAGAAATAACCTTAGGTAGCACTATTCTAGAGGGTGGTTTTATCTTTGGAGGAAAAGCTGGTTTTGCAAACTTGCAAGGAAGCCTTGGAAGATCAGACAAGGAGGCTACTCAGAAACAACTAAGTCCCATGCATGGCTTGAGAAGCTACTTTTTATTCTTCTTTTAAAGTAATGGACCCTCTAGAGGAGAAAGTAATTACTTCAGACTACAAAACTCCCAGGCACTTCTAAGAAAACACACAAAATGCAGAGGAAGCACAAAGCACAACAGGAAGTCATATTCCTGTTGGAAATTCCAAGGACTGTACCTGGTAAAAGTAGCATAAGTGTCAATGAGCTGCAGCGTAGCAGGGAGGAGGTTCTTGGTTATCTCTGAGGACTTCTGGGGATCAGTTTCTGCAGCTGACTTGGAAAAGTGCTCATCTAGAGAAACCTGGATCTTGGAGATGGCAGCATCAAGGGTGTAAATGGACTGTAAACTGGGGACTTCGTGCAGCTGGAGAATGGTTGTGCAGTCGACAGCACAGAAAGAAGAGATCTGAAAACACAGGAGATGGAACAGTAAGTGCAGATCATCCCACAGAAGCAGAAGGTTGTATGTCCAGCTGCAGTCCCACACCTCACCTGTCGAGCAAAGTATTCCTCTGCTATTTCAACGTCGTACTTCACTGAGATGCACTTGCTGGAGGTCAGTTCAATGAGAGGAGCAGCATGTTCAGCCTTCATGCCCTGCTTGATGAGGTGATCCTACAAATGCCAAAACCCAGCTCCATCACACCAGAACAGTGCTCTGCAATTAACCGGTTTAGAAAAGACAGGCACAAGTTCCCCCAAAACAAATCCCACGTGCAGTCAGCACAGAGGGACTGGCAGTGTCACTGCCACCACCCCCACCCCCCAGGGAGCTGAGGCTGCACCTTGATCCACACGACGTAGGACGGGATCTGCAGGCGGGAAGACCAGCGCAGGGTGTGCAGGAGGTCACAGTCACTCATCTCGGGGGTGTTCATGGCCAAATGGTGCATGTAGCTCCTGGAGGGAGGCAGAATCCCCAGGATCCGCCACAGGATCAGGAAGTAGTACTGAAGGGCACAGGCTTCCTGAACAGAGCAACAGTTGGAAAAATTAGCACAGAAAGATTGCAGTCTCCATCACTACAGCTACTGAGATATCTCCTCAGGGACTCCACACTCCTGCCGATGTGCCAAATCAGATGAACACATTCTGGACTGAGTTTCTGTCATACTAAACAATAAAATATGCAACACAGGAGTGAGAAAAGAAAAAAATGATCCGATTTTCTCCTGTTTAATTGTGTTCTAGCCACGCCTCCTGGAATTACCACAGACTTAGAGCAAGTCTGAAGCACATTATGAATTAAAAGCTCAAGAGATGTGCAGCCACCACAAACACTATGGTTAGATATGAGATGTTTAAGATCCTCATTACTCCAAGCACAGTCCAAAATACTTTGCTTAAATACTTTGTTTGAAAACACTAAGTTTGAAAACTTTTTATTCCTCAACACAGGCAGCAAGACAGTCTTACCAGTGCAGTGACATTTTTGTTCTCCCTCCTCCTGAGTGTATCAAACTGGGAGCCAGCAGCCAGTAATGAGGTGAGGGCTGCGTAGAGATCATCGTACTTCGTAGCCCTGGAGAAAAGGACCTCACACACCTGCAGATGAGAAATCAGGACCCCTGCTTTGCAAAGCTCTTTAAGCATTCAGAATACCTACAGGCCAAAACCTTGCAAAATAAACTTCAGAGAGAGGTACTGTTGGGACAGGATCAATGGACTGGGGATAAGGAGCAGGCAGGAGACAGAGCCCATAACTCTGATGGCAACAAAACCCAGGAAGAAGCTGGAACAAAGTGATGAGAAAACAACTCTGATGTGTCTTTGTCTGAATCCCAAGCATTCCCAAGCATTCCTGCAAGTACTACAACAGCTCTTCACAGATTTTGCACAGTGATTACCCTGACATCCAACTAGAGGTAAGAAGAAATCCCATATTATCTTATATGGCCACTCTTCTCCATTTAGTGAAAGATTCCTGGTCCCTCTTTTTAATCAAGTCTTTCCTTCTTGTCTGTTTTCCCTGGCACTTGGCAAACCCCCATGGCCTTGCAGAAAGTCTCTACCAGCAGTGCCATACCGTGCTATCCAGACGGTTCAGATCATCCTCAGAAGCTTCTGGAGACAGGATGCAGTAGAACCTGGGCTGTGGAGCAGAGTCTGGAATGTGAGAACAAAAAATAACCTTCAAAGTGGCAGTTTAAACAAGCCACATTGTGTTATATCCTCTGCTTCATCCCCATAACCTTCTGCATTGTATGACCAGTACCAGATCCCAAGGCAGCTCCCTGACACATTAGAGGTGCTCTAACCTGTGGCATAGGCAGCCAAAGCTTTCCTACTCCTACAATCCTGGCAGAATAAATTCACACTTTTATTTTTAATTACTTGTTGCATACTCCTAGGAGAGAACAACTTTGCATTTTGTTTAATGAAACAATTTTTGCATTATTAGATGTATTTTTACCTATTGTAACTATGGCCATTAAAAGCAGGAAAATATGCCCAAACCAAGGCACAGAAAAGGCTCTCATTTATTTATAAAAGCAAATCTTGCAATAAAAAATTCCCTACATTTTCTCTCTTACCTGATGAACAGTGCTTGGTCCAGTTTTCCTCCACTTCTTTAAAGCCATGATAAAGTGGGACAGACGTTCGTCTGCTGCTGTCCTGGGATCCACTCACCCAGCCAAGGGGGGGAGTCAGCAAATTATATTGTACCTAAAATAAAAAAAACCAAACAAAACATGGCATCCTTGTCACTGAGGGGTAGGGGGAAGATACGACCCCACAGAGAAAGAAACACAAAATAGAAACAGTCCTACTCAAAACACAACATTCCACTCTTCTGGGGGAAGCCCTGGACCCTCCCTGATGATTTTTATTCTGGACTGAGCAGTTTAAATCCATGGCCAAGCTTGCCACAGTTGGAAAAGCCAAGCACAAAGCACCATATTGTCCCATTAATGAGGAGTCCCAAAAACCTCCATGGTCAAACACTAAATCAAGGAAGTACAAAAGGTATTCATGAAATAAACAGCCAAATACTTGAGATTTTAAAGATATGGTGGGACAATCATCCTGTCCTTGCTAGGATTTATTAAAACACCAGTCACACCAAGAATTTACACTCTAACTGAACCTGCTGTTAAGGAACCAGCCATAATTAATCATTCCTTGGAACTCTGAGGTTTGGTAACAACATCAAAACTGATTTACTCACAAGGGTCATGGAAAGAACACATCAAATGAGTGCCCATTACAGATTCCTGCTGGATGACCAATTAAATACCCAGATGTCAAAACCTCACCTGTTCAAACAGGTACACGGGGGCCTTGGAATACTGGTGCAGCAGGTAGTCAAACACCAGCAGCAGCCGTGCCACAATGAGAGGCACAGAACACTGCTGGGTCTCCATGTTTGCTGTCAGCTCCACAATGGTCTGGATACAGAGCATCATGATGG
This sequence comes from Passer montanus, assembly GCF_014805655.1. Taxonomy (NCBI): domain Eukaryota; kingdom Metazoa; phylum Chordata; class Aves; order Passeriformes; family Passeridae; genus Passer; species Passer montanus. Next base: position 356,693 of record NW_024363161.1, on the reverse strand, counting down.
ATCTGCGGCCCCTCTCTGAGAAATTGTGGAAAATGAGCAGCAGCAGCTGCAGATGCTCCACATTCAGATCTTCTGTGTCACTGGGGAGAGTCCCCTGCAAGGCGTTTTGCTTCAGGGTGCCCACAAACCTGGCAATAGGAGAGGAAGTTTGTCAAGTTTAGATCCCTCTTTAAAATCTCTTTAACTAGAAATAATTATATTTGTCTGCTTACTGTTCTAATACTGGCAATTTCACAAATGTTCACTACATTATGTATTGGAATGAGACTGTGTGAGCAGTAAAACCTACAGAAATTAAATCAGTGGCAAATATATTTAGTGGAAAACAGGAACAATCATTCAAATGGAGAAGGGGTGATTCAAACCTGTTCATTAGAGCTTTAAACCACTTAAACCCTATCAGTGAAAGCCAGGTAATGGCAGAGAGGAACAATCTCAGCACCGTCCTAACAGGACCTATCAGAAACCTGCTGAAAAATAAGAGATCCGCCTTCCCTTTTTACAGCCAGTCTTGCTGCAATTCAGCCTCCTCCCCCCTAACTCCTGAGTGCAGGTCTCATTTCCTGGGCTCTAGGTGAAGGATTCCCCAGCACAGCAGACTGACCCTCTGCTCCCTCCAGCCCCACACGGATCCCAGATCAGTGAACACACACACTTGGAATGCTGGGGCTAGAGAATTCTCACTTGACAGGAAATGAGAGAGGTAAGAGATGACTGATTTCCAGCTTAACATAAAATGATCTCACCTTTCCCAGACTTTAAGGCATTCTGGAACATCAGGATCTCCCTGGGCAGTGGCTTTATGCTGCCAAATCAGGAGGAGTCGGGACAGCACAGACAAACTTTGAGGGTGGATGTAGAGAGGCCACGGACCTTCGGAAAAAGGGGCAACTCCAAGTTGCTGGAGAAGTGTGTTCTGGAACAAAACAGGCTTGTTGGAAAGAGGCAAGTCCTGTCTGATGCTTTAATTAATTAAAAGTAGGATCTGGGCCTATAGTTGACAATAAACAGCAGGGCTCTCAGTTCTGCTCACACAGCAATGCCTCTCCTGTCTCAGATACAGGGCAGAGCTACTGAGACACATTCAAAGCTGTCACTTCACCACCCAAACACAACAAAGTCTCAACACCAAGGCAGAAAAAATGGCATTAATGAGTTTTTCTCGTTCACTGTAATATCAGAGCAGGAAAAACTATGCTATTGTGTTCAGTATCTGTGAATCTGCAAGAACAGCCCCTTGGCTGATCTATCAATATTTGCTTCTTTTCAAATGTAATAAAAAGGCAGATGGACGAAAAGTCTAACTGCTTTTAAAAATTAACAAACAAGAGAGTGTTTTTTAATACAGTAGAAAACAGCCCACAAAGTATAGGGGTTGAATTCAGTGATGGGTGAAGCAGGTTCATTACCTCCATGACAGGGTTAAGTCAGGTCAGCCCTAGAGGTTACAAAGTTAGGACATGAAAGCAAAAGGATTAAGTTGGTTCTCTCCTGAGAAATTCCAAGGCCTTTTGGCATGAGTCCTGCCAGCAGAGCAAATCTGTAGGAATGTCTCTTGATAAACTCATGGATAGAGGCAACTCTCCAAGATAAAATACACAAACTCATTTCCTTCTCAGCTTTCATCACCTTCAAAGTCCAGTGGATTAGTCTGAACTCTAAATGTTAAGGTTACACTGTGCGGGATGTTTTGTGCTGGATGACTGCAAAGGTCATTCTAATCATGGGACTCAAAATATTCCAACTTGTTTTTGCAGAATATACGCAAGGCCAAATGGAACAACCAACACACTACTCAAGGTGTGGACAACCCATATAGAGGCATAAACAGACACCAACACTTCTTCATTTTATTTATGCATTCAATCCCAGCTCACCTGCAGGGCAGGGGACTGAAGATCTGAGGTCACCAAGGAATGGTTGAAGTGATACAGAGCAGCAGCAAACTCCTCATCTGACGTGCCTGTAAGGCAGGGATCGAGAGCCACTTACTACCTTTGCTCTCCAGTATTTAAAACGTTGACATGAAACTAAAAGAAAGAGACACCTCTGGGCTGCACAGCTCTGCCAGAGAGGTTTGCTCACTCACCCTTCAGGCCATCCTTGTCCACCTCCTTGATGATGCTCGCCAGCGTGGCCATGTGCTGCTCTGACAGGGACACGCTCAGGTAGTTGCGAATGAAGTTATTCCTGGAGTTCAGCATAGAAGAAGTGATAAAGTTCAAAATGTTTGAAGCTAGGCTCAAAAACTGAAAAGAAAAGAGAAACACACTATAGAAACAACAAAAGCAGAGGGACAACATTAAACAAAAACTAAACCACCAGCAAAATAAATCAAGTCCCTTAAACCTCACCCCCCTGCAGCGGAGGAAAGGTGCACTCATGGCAATCCAGCTCCCTGCACTGTGGTCTGCACCAGGACTGATTCCAGAACTCTCTGAGAAGGTTGGAGGCCTCCAACTTCTCGAATGCAGTATTTTTGTCTTTACCCAACAGAGTTGGAGCTAAAAGCATTCTATCAGCAAGCATGTCACTTGCAGCTCTGCCCCCACTTTCCCTCTCCCTCTGTAACCCAACCAGACACAATCTCCAGCCTCTGCTTCCCTGGCAGCAAAAGTCCTGGGACACTCCAGAGGAGGGGAGAGGGAGAGGCAGAGGGATCCTTCTCCACAGCCACAACACTGCCTGATTCCCCTGAGCAGTGCACCAGAAGCACTGCTGTTTCCAGCAGAGCAGTCCCTGGCAGGAGCAGGGTGCCACGGCCCAGCAGTGCCTGCCCCAGCCCCCAGCCCCAGCCCCAGGCTCTGGCCGTACCAGCTCGGGGTCCTTGCGGCTGGCCAAGATGTTCCCGTTCTCCCCAGCACTCTGCTTGTTGGGGCTCTTCACCCTCGGCGAGCTCTCCAGAGGAGGGGGTGGAGGGGGTGGTGGTGGGGCCACTTTCTCCTTGCTGGGAGAGATTGTCTCTTCAAACCATTGCCCCAGGATTGGCTCACTGTCATCATCTAGCACACAGGGCAGGAACAACAAACCCATACAGTTATAAGCAAACACCTCACAAAACTACCCAGCCTGAGAAAAGCCTAAACCAGAATTTCACTGAGCAGCCTTAAGGTGTCTGATAGCTTCATTTCTTCTGTCCAAATCACAAGGCAAAGCCCTTTCACAGAGGTCCAGCAGGAATTTACACAAAGAAATTATTTCCACTCTCCTCTTAAGCAAATATTGTCAAATCCCAGCCACTCAGGCTGCAGTTTACACAAAAGAGTGCAGTCAGCAATACTTCTGCCACACAGACCTTACAAACTGCTCTGTATTTTCAGTGTTACAAGTCAGTCTGAGAAGGCAACAGCACAGCAGCCAGGTTTCTATTAAATGTGAAAAGCAGTGTAAAATCCTGAGCTGCTGCAAACTCACTACCTTGGCTGCTGTCCTCCTCAGTGCTGCTGAAGTCATCCTCATAGTAAGTGTTGGAGTCAGTGGAGGCGCTGGCATCGCTGCTCATGGAGCCCTTCCTCTGGCGCTGCAGGACACAGGCCTAAAGAACAGCAGAACCAGGAGAATTCTGGCATTATAAAAGATAATAATTTGAAAATAAGAGTAACTTCCTCGTGCCTTTTAATTTACTTCTAGCAAATTTATCTCAACTAGTTTATTAACAGTTTTTCAAGGCTTAAGTTGTACTAAACAATACACAAGATGGTTGAAAATAAACAATCTACACCAAGCTGGTAAGCAACACTTGTAATAACAGTTCTAAGAAAATCATCTGTTACCAATGCAGCCTTTTCATCTTCCTACTAAAATCACAAGTACCACTGAACTTAGAAAAAGAGAGCATTTCCATTAGCACAAGTTTGTCAAACCTACATCTCTGAAAAGAGGAAAGAGAAAGGCCCTGGCTAACAACTTTTGAGAGAAGAATTGTACGTTCTCAGCACAGCCCCAGTTTGTTAAGTGCTGACCATCTGGAGTGGCTCAGCTCCAGAAGTTCTCTAGCTGTGTGCCAGTTCCTACCTTTCTGTAGGAAGTGGAGAGCAGAGTCAGTAGCAGATTAGTGAGTGGCACAGAGTCTATGAGGCGCTGGATCCTCTGGATGGACGTGCTCTGAGCCATGATATCCAGCACTGCCGGAGGGCCGTCGCTCTCCCAGCCCTGGAGGACAGAATTTCAAATTGAATTGAAAGAAAAATAAATTGGTAGGAGAATCCCAAGTGTGCATCAGTGGAGAAGGCAGAATGTCTCAGGACAATGCTACCTGCATACCTTGTGCAACGCCTCCACCTGAAGATCTTGGAAAAGAGATGACAGCAATTTGATGGCATGATTTGCCAGCACCACTGACAGCACCCCAAACCCTTGATGCCTGCAGAAACAGAAAGGACAGAATGTCATTTCAGGGGGAAAATAATAAATGTTCAATAAAGTGACTGCTTTGCTGAACTGCAGACAACAACTTCTCTTCTTCCCAAGACTCGGGACTTGAATTGCAAATAGAGATAAAATTTCATGAGACCAACAAGACCCTGCAGTAGCTGCTTGCTGGGGCTGGCTAGACCCTGGCCAATGCTCCCTGCAGGGTGTCACATACCCTTTCCCAGGTCCCAGCTTGGGAGACCCCACGCCCTCCTTAGTGCGAGCAATGATGTCTCTGACGCGAAGAGCAGCCAAGGGATCCTTCTCCTTCCCCTTATCAGCCAAGGCCGTGGGGCTGAGGTTCAAGATGAGGAAGAGGCTGTTCAGCAAACACCAAGCCCCGAGCAGCTGGAAGTTCTGATAATGCTATCATGCCAAATGTCGTGGGGAAGCAGGGAGAAAAAAGCACCAGAAAGACAAAACACCGTCAATCCAAATGCCAAAGTACACTGGTGCAAAAAGGGTGAAAAAGTTACTGAGATGGAAATCTTACCTCCCCTCCTGCACGGCGTGAATTGCTGATGGCTTGTCCAATCATTTCATAGATTTCAAGCTGCAAATAAAGCCAAAACCATAGTAAGGCACTGCACCAGACAGTGACAAAAATAAAAACTCCAAATGCAATTGTATTTTACTCCATACCCCTTTAACTCCTTTACCAGCAGTGGCAGTGTCCCAAAATCATATCTATGTATTGCAATGCAAATAAATACAAATTCTGTGCTCTTTGCTTGCTGAGGAGGAAAACAATGAACACTCTGTCATTTACTTACACATTTCTGTACAATAGTAGCAGCATCATTTTCATAATCTTCTTCTTTGGAGCTCGTTGACCCGGTTCGTACCTGCTGGGTGCTGCCCACATGCAGGATGGCCATGCAGGTGGCCACGCTCACACCTCAGGGAAAACAAGTGCAGGGGATATTGTTAAGAAGAGCCAGTTTTGGGACAAAATGTTCCTATTTAGCACATTAAGACAAATGGTACTGAACATGTCCATCAACTTGATGGAGCAGGGAATGCTCAGTATTACAGCAAAAGATTAAAAAACCTTTAGTACCCTCAAAAGAGTGAAGTTTTCCCATACAGAAACACAAGGGAGCAGTTAAAGGAGGTAATGTTTTACCATGTAATTCAATACCATTTTAAAGACAATCTTTAGACTTGAGTGCCACATCTCCTTGAAGTCTCCCCCACACCAATTAAACACTCAGGATTTCGGTGTGCTTAAATCACTCCTGGGAAACAAGGCTGATTTGGGGCTATAACAAATTAAGCTAAAGCCTCAAGTAAAAATGTATTATGCTCTGAATATAAAAAGAAAGAGCAGAAATTACAGGCTGTTAAGAAAATGTTGAGTCAGTCTTTCTTAGATACTGACAGGAACACTCATTCTTTCAGTCATTTCTTAGATACTGACAGAAACAGTGGCAGAACATATCAGTAACAACTTCAATATTAACCCGACCACCACAGTGTGCTGCAGAGCTTCAAATTCATGAGAAATAAAAGCTGCTTGTGGGCTGAGCCTCGAACACGCAGGTAACAAAGCACAGCCAAAAGCTCCAAAAACCTACTGGAGATCCACTCACCTGCATAGAGACAGCTAAGAGCAAGAACAGTCACGTCTTGAAGACGGGTGGGCGTCAGGGGCTCCAGCACAGGCAGGGACAGAGTATCCAGAGCCATGGTGACATCGATCACCAGCGAGTGGAACCTGCGGGCAGGACACACGGTGAGCCCTGGCCAGGCACAGCGAGCTCCCCGGGCACAGGGGATGCCCCAGGCAGGGCTGGCACTGACCCGTTGCGCACAGCCGTGGCGTCGGCCACGGTGGCCGGCATGATGAAGAAGGAGTTGGCGGACACGGCGTCCTGGAAGCGGTTGATGTAGCGCAGGAAGTACGGCAGGTTCAGGCACACGCGCAGCAGCTTCTCGGAGCCACCTGCCAACCACAGCAGCAGGGCTGTGTCACTGCTTCAGCCAGCCCTAACGGCCCTCGGTAATTGACTTAATTGCTCTTGGCGGTGAGAAAATGCCAACGGAGATGAGGCAATAGCATAAAGTGCTTTACAGCAGCAGCTGCTGAACTTTGCAGCCCACATTGTAAACAGGGGTCACAAAGCTCTGTGTCCACGTTACAAGGACACACCAGGTCCAGCTGGTGGGACTTGATGATCCCAAAGGTCTCTTCCAACACTAACAATCCTGTGATTCTGATCCACATCTACTCAACAATCCATAAGGCATTTTTATACTGTCCACCTAATTTACCCCTCCAAACACAAATACAATGAGCTCATCTCTGCAATAAAAACTCCATTCCAGCCACAACCTCCCTTGGTGATTGACCAGGCAACTCAGGGAACCCTTTAGGTCAGAGAGTTTCTTCCCACTCAGAGCTGTGAGGTGTAACACTGGACAGACATTTTTCCAGTACTTTTTTGGCCCCAAGCTAGAAAGCTGATTCTCACCAAGTTCTTGCAGGCTGGCCACATTCTGAGCAATGAATATGCTCTTAGTCTTTGTTGCAGAGGTTTGATCTGTGGCAGATTGATCCTCGCTCTCTCCTTCCACCTAAAGCAAGCACATACTAAATATATTATGCAAGCACTAAAAATACAGTATTTCTTTAAGTAAGTAATCTTAATTTTTATAAGTATTTCTCTAAGTCTCTACAAAGAAGCAAGGTGCATCAGCAGCACAACTCCAAACAGCCATGGATGTCTCTGAACGCTGCATTCCATGAGGAAACAAATCCAGTATTGCCAATTCAGCACAAACATATTTGGTTGTGTGCCATTTATCCCATGCAAGCAGGATTTATGTACTTAAGAAAGGTTCTCTTTACACCTGTATCAAAAAGTACCACTTACAGCCCTCTGTCCTTCCCTGCACTGTGTTAATAATGCTGAAATTCAGACTGTTTCTGGTTTAGAGGTTTTTTTACCTGTGTCTCTGTTGTGATTGATGGTGATGACGAAACTCTGGGGTTAAAGACTGATGTCAATTGGTTGAGGAAGTTCATCTGCACTTCCTTCTGTCTCAACTCTGGGCTCACTGGGGAGGCCAATTCCTTCTGGTCCTCAACTGCAGGAAAACAACAACCCCCATTTCAGACAGCAGACCTCAGATCTTCTGTGCCTAACTGCAGTGCTGCAGTGAAACACACACAGCTGAAGCCCCTCCCTCCCTACCATCAGAGAGGGTTTTGACAGTCTGAGGCAGCTTGGCTGACTTCATCATCGCTGTGAAGGTGATGATTTCCGTGCGGTCCAGGCGGCTGCAGCCCGTGCACAGCCCCTTGATCAGCAGAATGAGGTGTTTCTACAGAAAGCAGAGACATCAAGTACCATTTAAACTGGCCTGATTCCATTCCCTCCTTCATATCCTTTACTCTAAGCAGATGCATTAAGAGTAATGCAACTTCAGCTGGTGAGGCCACTGCAACAGCTCTGAGCCACTCTGATCTCCCCTGTGGATGGAGACACATCCCTGACTGCAGGTAATCCAGATCACTGACACTGCCTGTGCTTCCCATGGAAAACACCTGGAACAGCTCTCTCTGCTGTGACACACAACATTACAGGAACACTCCTCACAGGCCTTCCCTCTTCCAAATATATTTAAGCTTTCCCACACGACATAGATACATGTAGGCAAGAAAACATCTTTAAAAACTCAACAGATAGCTGTGACCCAGGTTGCTGCACAAAGCCTAACCAGAGTGTAGGAAATGGACTGAATTAACCAAGGCTTCAGGTCACCTTTATTTCGAGTTGTGAGCGAGCTTTCATTCCAAGTACAGAATGCAAAGGGGCAGGAGTCAGAGTCTACCAAAGTGTACACCTTAAGTATTTTAAGAGCTTCATTAATTTTGCTTTATGCATTCAACATTAGAGCAGATATTTCAGAATTAGAGCCCAAAGTCCATTCTCACACTGAGGCTGGCCCGGGAGGTCCAAACCTGTGCTCACCTGTGAAACAGCACATGCTTCGTCTGGGTTCTCAAGCCGCAGCAGGGAGAATTCAATCAGGACTTTACAGGCAGCTGCCACTGACTGCAGCTGGTTTCTGGGTACTGAAAAAAGCACATCCTTGTACTCAGAGTAAGTTTAAAATAGCCCAGTGTAATAAGCTCCCAATGCTGTCATTAAGCAGGATGCTCTGCAGTGTGGGTACACACTCAATCTCTCCTGCCTAACACAGATGCAATATAAACTCAGTCTCATTACAATGTAACCCAAGAAATGTCAGCAAAGTGAGGATAATTCCTTCTGCCAGACAGGGGAATTCACACAGATAAAGCAGTTTCCCAGCAACATTATTTAATGCTGACAGAAGCTCTGAAGAACCTGAAACAAGTTCACAAAGCCCATTTTTTGTTGAAATTGCTAAATTGTCAGCCAAAATAACAGCAAATATTTTGAGTCACAATGTTTTGATCATTAACTCCAACACAGTTCCATAACTACAGAAGCCCTGAATGGTTTGGGTTGGAAGGGACCTTAAATCCCATCCTGTCCCACCCCCTGCCATGGCCAGGGACACCTTCCACGCGATCAGGTTGCTCCAAGCCCCATCCAACCCAGCCCTGGGCATTTCCAGGGATGGCAGTGTTCTGACTGCTGAAGGATAATCTAAAAATCCTGAACACTGATTTAAACAATTGACCAAAAATTAAATCAGATCAATGAAAAAGCAGCCAAAAGGCAATGCTGTCCAGGAGTTGGTGGCCAAATACTCCCATCAACAAGCTTCTCTTTCCATCAGAGCTGACATTTCATAGTACAAAAGCCAGCAATGCTGGCCCTAAAGTCTGATTCAGCAAGAGGCCAAAAACAAATACAACAATCAACAGTTCTGATTTACTTTTACTGCATCCAGTCATTACACAGGAGCAAGAGAAGCAAAGGAACACTTACTGAGACCACACACAGTAGTGATGTAGTGTGTGGAAAGTGCAACGAAGGAGGAGTAGAAAGGCTCGTACTGCTTGTCGTGGTGCAGGATCTCAGACTCACTGCAATGGAGAAGGGGACAGAGGTCAGCAGAGCCAGCACAGCACAGCACCACCCAGCACCCCAATGAGCCCAGAGACAGGGCAAGGCAAGGTGACAGAGCTGGGAACACGACCCTCGTGTCCCCAGGACTGAGTCCTCCAGCAGCAGCCAGATCATGGCATCAGCACCACTGCCCACACAGGAGATGTAAGGAAATATTGTGCTGCCAGTGTTTCTCCTCCACAGCATCAACAGGTCAGGCTCCACCAGCCGCACTCCTGCCAGAGGCTCATTAACCTTTAACAGTTCTAAACTCGGCTGCCCAGAGAGCCTGGACTGAGTGTTCTGCTAAGGCTGGCAGGATTTGCCAGGCCTGGAGCACAGGCATTCCCTTCCCTGCACGGCACCGAGGCAACTGGAGTTTGTGCAAGGCTGCAGATCAGAGGCATCAAAGCAGGCAGCTGCAGCACTGCAGCACACACAGGCACAGCACCTGGGACACCTGGGGGGAACTGGGCAGGTGAGGCAGAGTCCCTGAGGCTTCTGAGCTACACTCACTGCCTCAGAGATCAGCCTTTCACGGCAGAGGTGACACCTTAGAGGTGTCCCACCACAGCCCACCTGCACACACACGGAGAACACAAACTGCTCTGCCTCCTCACCTACTTTTTGCTCTTGCTTTTCCTGTGACAAGACTAAGGGATGTGCATATCTGCCTTCTAATCAATCAATTTACTTTCTTGCACACTTTCATGCAGTGAAACGAGCAAGCTGGAAGAACAGATTATTAGACTCAGCTTCACTCTGCCTCTCCAAACCCAGCCAGGCTTCTCCAGCTCTGGGCCAGAGGTGATTCCTGGAGGGCAGGTGGGAGCAGAGGGCAGCAGCCCATGGCACAGCCTGTACCCAGCTCCAACCACGATTTCACCACTCCCTGCTGACCTGAACAAAGCCCAGTTTATGCCCAGTCACCTGCCCTTTTTGCACCCTAAGCTATGGTTTCCAGCTGTAACAGGAGGTGCAGCCAGAACAGAAACAACTCTGGAACAGAACCATTTCTCCACAAAAATTAGCAGAAAGAAATACTTGTCAGCTTTGCAGTTTGATTTCCTAGGGCTGAGGTTTTATTTAGTCTGCCTAAAAAGCTGAAATACAAATAGAAAAATAGAACATGATGAGAGAGGCTTTACTGGAATATATTCAACAGCGTCACACGACCGAGTTCCAACACCTCAGGCCTCACCTCACCCTCTCCTGCCAGAACTGCTCTGGTGAGGAAGAGACAGAGACTGAACATGCAAAGCAGTCTGTGCTCTCTCCTTTTCAGACATTCATTTTGCTCACCTACCTCTCAGCCCAACTCCAAGCCAGCAGCAGCAGATGTATGTAAGCATTGTTAAGAGAACAAATTAGAACAATTTGGGAATAACAGAGTACAGGAGAGGCTGGCAGCTCCTAAATTACTGCATAGGTCAAGCTGTGCACCACACAGTGCCCACAGGGTATAAAGAACACAGAGGTGCAGAATCCAGCACGAGATAGGGATTGGGCAATGGGAGGTTTGAGTTTGACTTAAACACACTGTGGATGTTATGATAATGCAAAGTGGAAGGCAGCAGTCAGGTCATCATCAATCCTTGCAAATAACCATGGACAGAAGATAACAGCTCAATCTGGGATGTGCTGGAGTGTTATTCTGAGCACACAGTGAGCTTTAATTATGACTTTCGAGCCTCTGGACTGTGCTTTATTGCTTAGAGGGGTTTTGCTTCCCAGGGAAGCTCACTGCTCAGGCTGAGAGAAGTCAGTGTCACTGTACACGTTAATCAGCAGCAAACCCCAGCCCCTGCCTTGGCTCTGCTCCCCAGTGCTGAGAGCCCCAAACACAGCCTGTCCCCATCCTGAGAGCCCCAAACACAGACTGTCCCCATCCTGAGAGCCCCAAACACAGCCTGTCCCCATCCTGAGAGCCCCAAACACAGCCTGTCCTGACAGCCCCAAACACAGCCTGTCCCCATCCTGAGAGCCCCAAACACAGCCTGTCCTGAGAGCCCCAAACACAGCCTGTCCCCATCCTGGCAGCCCCAAACACAGCCTGTCCCCATCCTGAGAGCCCCAAACACAGCCTGTCCCCACCCTGGCAGCCCCAAACACAGCCTGTCCTCGGGGCAGGGCACCAAGCAGCCTCCTCCTGGGGAAGGCACTGCTCCAGGTGCAGTTCCCCCTGTGGAAATCCCTTCCCCAAACAAGAGCCTGCAGTGGCTTCACAGACCTGGAGTTCCCCTCCACTGCACCTTTCCAAGCCAGTATTCCATCATTTATGCCAAAGAAGGGCCTAATTTCTGTCAGTTCTTGAAGACACCTGCTAATAGAGACACTGGTACCCTGATGATGGTTAAACTTATAAATGAAATACCAGAGTAGCTAAAAAAGGAGTTTATTGTTTTATTTTGAAAAGAGTAATACTGCTGATTTCACTGTCACTGCACCAAGTTTATTTAAGGGGAATCCAGGCACTTTGGGGTTGGCTGACACCATCAAGAGCTGAACAACTGCCTCCTAAAAATAACTTGAACACATAAAAGATTTTCTGTGAGAAATCTAAAGACAGATTCCTGTTCAGCACAGAAAGGCACAGCTCCAGACACGAACAAGTTGTATTTATTCCTCAGTCATTTAGCACAGCACACCAAGGCATGAATCAAAAAATACCATCCTGCAAGAGCCCAAATCCTGCCAGACCACCAGACACACAACTCCAACCCCCGGCAGAGCTGCTCGGAGGCAACAAACTGCTGTCTGGAGTGGAAAACTGAATCAATGTTGCCTCTAAAGGAGGAAACAGCCCTCTCCCGGAACTCAAGAGGATCCACTCCAGAGTCCCTGGAACACTCCACTAATGAACCTCAGGCACAAGGACAGGAGAGCTGCTTGGGGAAAACTGACACCAGAACGGTCCCTAAAGCAGAGAGTGGCCAAAGAACTGCCCAAACCCATGGGCACCGAGGGGGCAGCTCCCGGGGGAACAACTGCCCTGTGTGTGCAGGCACACAACTCCTCCAATTCACTCTGAATCTGAAGCATCCACTCAGCCATTCTACATCAAACAAAACACCACAAGGCACTACTTTACCACCTTCCTCAGTGCACTGGTTATTTCATGTTTCCTAACAACTTATTGTGGCTGGGGTTTTATCTCTGTAAGTGAGCATGATGCTGTGGCATTCACATCTCGTGTTTTAGATCATAAAACAAGCTGTAAGTTGAATTAAGTCGCTGCAGTGGGTACTCTTATGCTCTGACCTGTGTGGTTAAGACAAGGCAGACTTGATTTGGTTCTGCTTTATATCGACTTAAAACAGGAGAAGCAATGCAGTGGAAAAGACTTAGAGGGAAGTCTGGTCACCCCGAGCCCGGTGAGACAACACTTCCCACGGCCCAAGCGGGCAGACTGTGACACGCCTGGACAAAACAAAACCACAAGAACAGTCGCGAAGCCTCTCGGCGGGCGCCTGTCCGCGGTGCTGCGGCCGGGCGGGCACCCTCAGCCCGTTATGGGGCCCGAGGGCACCTCCGAGCGCTCCGGCCCCGGGACAGCGGGAGCAGCCGCGACGGAGCTCGGGGCTCTGCCCGGGCAGCCGCAGCCCCGCCGGGCTCCGGGGCGGGGCCCCGCGCATGCGCCGTGCGCGCGCCCCGCCCCCGCGGCCGCCCCGGGGCAGGGAGGGCTTGGGGGGGTCCCAGAAATCATCCAAAAACCCCAAAACCACTGGAACAGCGGAAAAATCCCTGCTTCAGGAGTCCCCCAATGCACTTAAATAAGGAAACAACCCCCCCCCAGGTAAATACCAAAAAAATCCCCACTTAAACAGCCAAAAATCCCCTTAAGTAGCTCGAAACCCACTGAAATAGCCCCATAAAACCACTTGAACAACCCCAAAACCCACCTCAGTGGTCCCAAAACCACACCTCAATAGCCCCCCAACACCCACGCAAATAGCCCCAAAATCCACCTAAATAGCCCCAAAAACCCCTCCCAAATATCCCCACAAAATCACCTCAGTAATCCCCAAACCCACCTAACATCCCCAAACCCACCTGACCAGCCACAAATGCCCCCTTAAACAGCCCCCAAGCCCCTCAAACAGCCCAAGAAAGACTTCAGCAGCCCAAACTCTCCCTGCTCCGCAGCTTTATTTTGGGACCTGCACACTGGAGGGTGGGGGAGGACACAGCCACTCCTGGGGACAAACCCGATGTCAAACTGGATCTTAACAACTGAAATCCAGCGTTCAGAGAAACACTGAGAAATGCTGAGAGGCTCCTCCCCCTGAACCACCCACCTTAACCCCAGTGCTGAACACAAAAAAAATGCAGGAAAATTTACAAACAAATGGGAAGGAACTGATGTTGTCACAATAAATAAAGAACATGGAGAGACTTCAGGCTGAAATTCTTCCCTTGCTCTGCAGCTCTGTCAGTGGCTCCATGAGGCCGTTTCCCACTGCCAGACACACAAATCCCAACATTTTTCCTACAGAAATCACCCAAGGTCTCTTCCTCACAGCAGGAAGAGCCCTCCTTGCTGCCAGATGTGGGGCACAGCTGGCACCCAGGGAGAGCCCAGGACGAGCAGGACACACATCCTCAGGATTCTCTTCACCACCACCAGGGACACACTGATTCTGGGGCTTTAAGGGAGATTTGGGACCTTCTTTTCCAGTCAGACCAGACTCAAGAAGTCTCTCTTTTTCATCTCTTCCGTTTCTCCTCGCGGGCAGCGCAGCCTTTGCTCCTCCAGCAGCTGTTCCTCACAAACACCTTCCAGCCAAAAGGAGCAGAGGCCTGGGGGGCTGGGATGCCAGCCCTGCTGCTCTCCGGGCTGGGCCCCCTCAGCGCCAGGCCCGGTTCAGCAGCTTCACCTGGGCCAGCCTCTTGGTGATCATGGTGGCAAAGACCAGCCCGAAGAGCACGCTGCTGATCAGCACGTAGTCGTAGTCGTCCTTGAGCACGTCAAACTGCTTGGAGGGGTACACCCGCGTCTGGAAGATGTCCAGCCCGTAGGCTACGACCTGCAGGGGGGAGAGCAGCAGCTGGGGATGCAGCCTGGAGCATGGAACCCCCCTCAGGGGACAGACTGAACAGAACGGAGCGATGGTTGTGTGCGAGCAGCCCGTCATGGGGTCACAGCACCCAGATCCACCCCAAACTGCACACTGGGGCCGCCCCCTGCTCTCACCAGGCACGTGGACTCGAGGCCAGAGGGGGCTGTGTAAATCCCCCTCATCCTGGAGATGGTCTGGTTGTAGTTGATGAACCTCTCGGCGTGGATCTGCACGTCTGGTGAGTACGGGATCAGGTTCTCCTCCCTGCAAGGCACCACGAGACATCAAACCCCAGCCAGGCAGCACACAGCAGCTGCACCAGAGCCTCCTGGTCATCAAAAGCTACCCTAAACCAGCAAGTCTGGGAGCTTTTCCCAGTGCAGATTCATTACTGCTGCAGGAGGAAAATCAAATGTATCAGTCGGGTCAGGCTAAGTGAAACTTATACAAGTAAGTGTAACTCTAAAATATCCAGTTGCTCTGACTGCTCCTCCCTGAGAACAGACACCAGGCTGGTTCAAGGCCTGACCTGCTCTAATACAGACAAACACATCCCATCATCTCAGACTGGGAGCAGAAGCACAGAATCCTCCAGGTTGGGAAGGACCTCCAAGATCACCGAGTCCAACCTCTGACCTGAAGGAACTTCCCTTCATTCTGTGCCAAGACTCCTCTGAGTCCAGGCAGGACAAGTTGTTCCCCTTCACACAAAACTGAGCCCTCTGCAGAGCCCAGAAGAGAGGTTCTCATCCCTCCCTACCTGCTCTGCTCCGTGGGGATCTCCGGGCGCCGAGGGTCCAGCAGAGCCTTGGGAAGGGACAGGATGGCCCCAGAGGGAAGCCCCACTGTGCATTAAAAGAAAAGCATCTCAAAAATCACAGAAAGCCAGAAAAGCCAGGGTTGGAAGGGCCTTCTGGGGATCACCCAGTTCAACCCTTGGGTCACCAGGAGCAGGAGACTCAGGAATGCATCCAGGGGGTTTGGAATGTCTTCAGAAAGGGAAATCCCAGACCCTCCCCAGGCACCTGTGCCACTGCTCTGCCACCCTCAAGGAAAAGTTCTTCCTTGGAGTGAAACTCACTGGGTTTTAGTTTATGGCCATTGCTGCTCTGGGCACCACTGGAATGAGTCTGGCACCTCGTGGCCATTCCTGACAGCCAACAGAGACACACTCCTGGTGCCTATCCCTGCACTTGCAGGAGTCCAGCACAACCCCCAGGCACGACTTTCGGGCAGCTGAGTGGATTTGGCTGCATTTCAGAGCTGCCCTCTCCCCCAGCAGGCACTCACCGAGCAGGTGGCGGCTGGTGATGCCGCGCTCGGTGATGGTGGCCTCCATGGCACTGATGGCAGAGGGGAAGATGTAGGACTGCTGGAGGACCTGGGGCAGCACGGGGCGGTCCAGGGAGCTGAAGGCTGTGGCGTTGTACTGCTCTGTGCCCTCGTAGAGCTCCAGCACTGTGAACTCGTTGCGCCGGGCCTTCGTGTTCCAGTACTGGTACTGCAGCCAGGAGATCCAGGAGGATCAGGGAATAGCCAGGGAAATCACAGAGGGGGGGTCACAAAACTGCCTCCATGCCAAAAAGATCTTTGCTTTTTATAAATTTTCCATCTATTTATAGCTCTGTAGATTACTATTATACAGTTATACAGCTCCTTCAGTAACTGTAGCACCTTCCTACCCCTCCCTTAGATTTTAGAACAATAAGCAAACCTTGCTGCAATCTTATTTAGTCTTTGCTATATAGTGAATTAAAGACATCTCATTTTCTCCATCTGTCATAGACATAATAAATGGGGAGCTAGAAGCTAGGGCAGGCTTCAGTGGGGGCAGAATTGAAAGGGGGGATTACTTCATTCACTGACCCTCTAACTGGATGATTTCAGTATGCTAATTTGTTAAACTTACAAAACTGTCAGAGTCTGCCTTTACATGTGTATTTTGCCACATTTGCACCATGAAGGACCCTCATTACAGATCACTGCTTTTTATCACCTTGATATTGTCCAGCTCGTGATTTCAGGGGCAGCCCCAAACAAGCAGCACTTACCACCACCCAGTTCTCTGAGTGCACCATGTGCACGGGCCCCTTGGCCTTCTTCTGCACGGAGGAGTGGATGATCCTGCCCGTGACCCCGTCCATCAGGTAGATCCCGATGAAGGTGCGCTCGTGGTGCGTGTCCGTGCTCTCGGTCACCACGGCCAGCAGGTTGGGGTTCAGGGACTGGGGACGAAGGAGAAACAGCTGAGACCCCCTGTGAGAGCCACAGACACCTCCTTCCTGCTCTTCATCTGGCACCGGGCATGTTGTGAACAAGTTAGCACAAATCACCTCAAGAAATCAAGCTGCTATTTCCACAATTCAGACTCTGACTGACTTAACGTCCACATTAAAACATCAAAGTGAGCGTTCTCCCAGAGACACTGGTGCCCACAAAGAAAAGCTGGCACCACAGGCCACCTCATCCCAGGGTAGGGAATGGTACTGGGATCTTCCCACGGGGTAAGCCCTCAACAGAAAGCCAACAGAGAGCTGCAGCAGCACCTTGTAGAGGACGCTGCGGTCGCCCATGACGCGGCCCTGGGAGTGCACGTGCTCGTTGGACCTCTTCCCCTTGACAGCCACAATCCTCTGCACCTCCGTGGGGATGGCCACCTCCCAGATCTCCTCTGTGCTCAGGTCCTGCAGGGAAAAAGCATGTGGGAGCTTGGATCTCGCCTTCCAAGAACACCATCTCCACCAGCAGGATGCAGATTCCCTTGCTTTGGGATTTCTCAAGCTCCTTCGGCACATTTTGAGGCTGAATGTTCAGCTGAGCAAAGCTCCATGAAGGGAGCTGAGATCTGCCATTACCCACAGGGCATTCAGGGAAGTGCAATGGGCCTTCCATACCTTTTTCAGCCTGAATCCAGAGAGTTTTCCCTGCTCAGCATCAACTAGGTAAAAATAGATGGAATGGGCTATTTCTTCTAGCTGGCGAAGGACATTTTTAGTGGCTGGGAAAGGTGTAACCTGGAAAAGAGAAATTGAAGCACAGGTCAAAAACAACTGATACAGACAAAAAATCCACCCCAGAATGAACCAGAAATATTATTTCTAACATGTTTATCAAGATATGGTCTGTCTTACCAGAATAACCTCATAGTTTTGTGTGAAATGTGGCTCAATGGCATTTTTTTCCATCTTGTTCCAAAAGGGAGGGGAATAATTAACCAGAATGTACAGAAAACTGCCTCCAGGCAAAGCAATTCACCTTGTACTCATCATCAATCAGGAGCAGCACTTTGGCATAGTCTTGATCCATAATAGGCAGAAGCAAAGTCTGGAGAATGGGACGTTTCAGAACAGGAGGAGCTACTTGGCTTCTCTTCCCAAAGATAGGGTTAAAGACGTACAGAAAACTCATCTTGGTTTCCTGAAAAACAGGTTAAGTTTTGCCTCTTGTTTAAGTCAAAAGAAAAGAGTGTTTTTCTTACTGTTACTTGCTGGTGTTGACTATTCATACCCTGTGTTCAGCTACTCCATCCTGAAAATATTCTGTTTGGAAACACACATTTGTCCAAACATTTACTCTGCACTTGTCCATAACAACCACGATCATACCCAGGCTCCTGTGTCTGCTTCCCTCCAGACCTTTCTCCCCTGCCATCCCCACATCAGTGGCAACCAGATGATGCCCAAGAAGATGTTTTTATTGCCCTGTGCAAGGGCAGATTTCCATGCCCAGTGGAGGGGCAGGAAAGGGCCTCACCTTGTCCTTGACAAGCAGAGTGCACTGTGGGGGGTGGGGGAAATGGGCTGTTGTTCTCTGCACCATCAGCTTGAAGGAGGAGCCTGGTCTCACATTCCTGAGGTATTGCTTCCACAGGATGGTGCCAGAGCTGCTCTCAATGCCAAAAAGCTGAGGAAAAATACATGGGAAACACAGGAAAGCCAAAGTTTAGGAAAACACCTCTGCCATTCAAGCACTACATCCTCCTCTGTCATATCCCAAAGAAAGCTGAGTCTTAGTTTCCCTTTAAAGACACCACAAAACATCCTGTGCATCTTCCCATTATTTCTGCCCAAGCCTGGCTAAAAACAGGGCTGAGAATTCAGAGCTGAGACTCTTTGCTCCAGCCTGGAAACAGATTCCTGCCCTGGCCTCCTCACCTTGCCCGAGGCAGTGACCATCACCATCATTTTCTGGAGGTTGAACTCGTCTCTGGCCAAATTGTCAATGTTAATCTCATTTTTAATCTGGCTCCGAGGCTTCCTGGCATCATAGAACATCTTCCAGAGGTGGGCAGTCCAGGCTTGCAGCAGGATGAGCTGGGATGAGAGTCTTTTCAGGAACATTCCCAGCAAACCATCTGCAAGGAGCACCACAGTGACACCAGGAGGGAAAACACACCTGTCCCACCCCAGAGCTGAAACTGTGCTGTCAAAGGCTGCCATGCACAAACCTGGGCTAGCTCCTTGCCTCCCCCTCTGCAGTTAGCTACAGTTGCCATTTTTGGGACACACTCTGGCATTTACCAACCTTTCCCACTCCACACTCATTCCAAAATATGAATGACCAACTGAAAGCAAACCTTCATGCAGAGGATTTTGTGTTCCTTCTCACTGTGCCCACCTACAGCTCCCCCACCTCTCCAGAAATCCCTCTGCACTCAGAGGAATTAAAATCACTTAATTCTGCCCAATCAGGGTTTATATTCAACTTCTTAAAGTAACCAAAACACTGGATTTCAACTCTGTTTCAGCCCCTGAGGAGAGCAAGCAGAGGGGACCAGTGGCACCAGGAAGCATTAGGCAGGAGCAGAGCACACTCCATGCAGGATGGGGTTACCTTGGATGGCTGCATCCAGGACAGCAAGGAAAGATAAAACAAAGCAAAAAACAAAACAAAAACAAAAACAAAGCTATTGGAAACGAGTCTTCCAGAAAGAGTCACAGGAAACATTCAGGAGACATGGCCCAAATCCCTCCTCCTGCTGCTGTTTTTTTAATGTAACAATGTCACATATTCATGTCACCTGGACTGGATTTCCAAAGTTTAGACAGAAAAGGGTTTATTTCTGCTCATTTTAACTGGCATCAGTAGAGATTTAAATTAATCTCTCAGCTCAGAGTAAACAAAAAACAATAAAGACATTTATTTAGGAAGGAAAACAAACTCACAGAGGTAATTCTGTTGAACTCACCTGCTTTTTTTCCAAATTCTCCCTCCAGCTCAGCCTGTGCACCTGTCAGAGGCAGATCCACCATCTCCAAGCTTACCACCTCTGCCAGTGACTCCTCTCTACTCCACACAACTTTTCCTGGAAAGAAGTAAGAATATTGGAAAAATCAACTTAATATTTGGGAATTGACTTACTCAATATAAGAGTATCTTTCAGTGCAATCCTGAAATGCAAACCACCTCTAAATTAAATGCAAAACAGTGTATAAATATCTAACATAATTAACTTAATTATTTCATAAAAGACAAATACTTCATGCAACAGGAGCCACTTCTGGGAAGAAAATTTCAGGATCAGTAAAAGCAATCTGGTGCTTTAGAAGGGTTACAGTCATTTAGAATAAGAGATTCACAGTGTGAACTCCTGGATTCCTTTAGAGCCCCACAAAATTCCTGTCGCCGAGATGGGATTTTCAACCCTTTCTGCAAATTAACATTTTTGCCATGAGAACCTTTTCTGAAAATCTCTGAGGAAGATCTACACCAGAATTTACACTCTCATCCTACAAAAAGAGCTTTGAACTCTGCAGAAACCCCCTGAAATCCAAAGGCTCTGCCCACACAAAGCAGGGCAGAACTGTTCGTCCGGGTGAGGGTGAAAGAGTCTCCTGTGTCTCTCATGGGACTCAGAAGAGTTAAATTAATTTTTTCAGCTTCCAAGGAAAGTAATGATAAAATACAACCCCTGAGGACACAGAATTTTCTCCTGGTGACTGTTACGAAGGAAGGAAGCTGGTTTTGAGAGTCACCTGGCTGCTGGAGGAACATGAGCATGTGGTCCTCTGTCTGCACCAAGGCTCGGTACCCCACGGAGTCATCCTTCTTCAGGAAAACCTGGATGTACAGCTGGGAAAAACAAAACAAAACAAAAAGGCAAGGAAATCAGTAAGATTAATGATCACATCATCTCCTTGAACAAATCAGGAGAAACCAGAGCAAAATGATGCTGTAATCCCTGGAATGCTTTTCCCCTTGACTGAAGAGCTCCCATCCTGCAAATCAGGGAAGGGGGGGCACTGCAGGGACTGAAATAACCCCTCACTGCTCACCTGCTGTGGTTTGGCCCCTCCTTGCTCCAGGCTAAAGGTGATTGTGGTGTCCAACAATCTTTGCCCAGTTTCAACCAGGTAGAGGTTTATGTTGTAGGTTTGATTGGAGCAGGTTAAGGAATCCTGTAGCAATGGGCAGAAAACAGGGGTTACACCCACACCACACCAAATCCTGCAGCACAATTCCATGCCCAGCAAAAACTGGGACTTCAAGATATTTTTAGGCTGTTTTTTAGGCTGTACAGCTGAT
Source organism: Passer montanus (assembly GCF_014805655.1). NCBI lineage: Eukaryota > Metazoa > Chordata > Aves > Passeriformes > Passeridae > Passer > Passer montanus. The sequence continues at coordinate 335,650 of NW_024363161.1, read as the reverse complement.
GTCAGACCTCTGTCATTCTGCTCCTGCAGGTGAAGGAATAAAATGGACTGAGAAGAACTTGGGACAAGAGCACCCCATACCTGCCTCCGGGCATCCTCCAGAGTGCTGCCAGCGTGGAGGCCATCAGAGCTCCCAGGCTTCTGAAGTGAGGATGAGAGGAGATGTAACATGGCTTCAGACATCAGTAAAGTATAAAAAAAAATTAGGTTTTCAATTGCCTGACAAATCTCAGCTTGCCTGTGACATCAAGCAAGAAATAGCTTTGTTCTGTTCTGTTTCTGGTAAAAATGAAAGTATGTTTGGTATCCCCAAGAACTGAAATCTCTGTGGACAGGAAAGCAACTCCTTGTCACATGCCCACCTTCCTGAAACAGGATATTCACTGAGCCAGGCACAGCCTGAGCTGGACATAATCAAGCCCTGCTTGTGTTACCACTAAAACTTATCAAATCCTCCTCTTCCTCAAGGGGCTCCCCATCCCTGGCCCTGTGAAACAGCAGTGGAGCCCAGCCCCAGTGCACATCCCCAGAGCTGGGCTGGTGCCAGAGGACAGAATTGTGCTGACCAGTTCACTCCTGCATGTCAGGACAGCAGCCACCGTCTTCTCCCCGGTCGTTGCAAAACTCACTAGAGCTGCCTGGAAAAGGAAAAAAAGTATCAAGAAATCATTAAAAATACCTTCAATTAACCCCTCCCAAACCTCACCAAAAAGTATTTGTGAAGTAAATAAAACCAGTGAAATTAAAAGCAGATGAACTGTCACAGCCAAATTTTAAATTGTAAAATTCCCCCCAGCTCAAAACCAAGACAGACCTACTTCTCATAGAGATGAAACAGTTAAGCTGCCACAGGTTTTTGAGCCATGCTGCCCAGAGTTACTGAGACTTTTAGAACCTGGCAGCTGGCCCAGCAGTGTGAAGGACGCCCAGCTGCACTTGGCCCTGTCCTGGTACCTGCTGGAAGTCCCGGAGGTGGCTGAGCAGCCCCTGCTTGTACTGCAGCAGGGAGAAGTGGCTTGGGGACAGCTGCAGGAAGAACTGAGTCCGTGAGGCGCTGGTCACACTGGGCTGAGTGGCCAAGATCCTGGCCTGGAAGTCATCTGCAAACTCCAGCTCCAGGGACTGCAGGGGAGACAAGCACATGTGCTGGGGGAGCTGTCCTGAGACCAACAGCTCCCTCCCCCCAGCAGCAGTCAGAGATTCCCTGAGTCAGGGGACAGAGCAGGAGCAGGGAAGGCTGAGGTTCCACTGGAGTAAAGCTCAGAAGACATTGATCCAGAAGGAAGAATAGACAAAAAGCTTTTCCACCCTTCCCTCAATTTCCAGAGCATGACCCCCCATCTCCAATCACCCCCCAGTTCACCAACAGACTGAGGAGATGTCACCATAACAGGTCTGGACCGGGTAATAAGTGACATATACCCTCAAGACATTCACAGAAGGCTAATTCACTTTATTAAAAACCCATTGCTTTTTATACCCTAATTTGCTACAGGTAGACCTAATCCATCCTTTAATTAAAACACCATCCCCACCGGCTAATTAAGAAGCCATCCTTTGGTAAAGAAACTTATGGGCAATACACCTTATTACAACATCAGGTGCAGATTGTTTAGAACTCTCTCTTTCCAGCTCCCTCATGTTTCCCAGGCTGATTTTGGGAAAACTTATCTAGCTTTCTCTCTCTCTGAGCAGGCTGTCACCAGAGGGAACCAGTTCCAACAGGAGTGCTCACCTGCAGGGGGATGTGCCTCATGTCCTGCTCCGTGTCCAGGGCGCAGACGTGCAGCGAGCGCGCGGCCGTGTCCAGGCACAGCAGCACGGCCTCGCCCACCACGGCGCAGGAGCCCTGCAGGGCCCCCAGCCACGGGGCTGCCACCCTCACCTGCAGAGAGACACAGCCAGCTCAGCAGCACAGGGCCAGCTCGGCAGCACAGGCCAGCTCAGCAGCACAGGGACAGCTCGGCAGCACAGGGACAGCTCGGCACCCATGTGCACACAAAGACAAGTCAAGTCAGTTATTTTTAGCCACGACTCAGAAAAACTACCTGTCAGCCTGAGGGTTATGGATAATCCTGACTGACAGCTGCCAGGCCAGCTCAGTTTGGCTGTCAGGGCGTTCAGCCATGAGATCCCTGGTGTGGAGGCATTGCCTCAGGGAAAGGGAGGGCTCTCTGTGGCACAACCATTGATTTCTCTGCCCACCGCACCACGGGGCTGGAAGTGGATTTGTTCACACCAAATCCAGCATTTTGGCTCCCTACCTGTCTTGTGATTTCTCCATCCTCCACGCTGAAGGTCAGCACGTTCAGGTGGCTCTGGGGAACGATGCCAACCACGTGGATCACTCCAGTGCCACGGGAGTACAGCAGCTCGTACTGAGTGCTCTCACTGCAGGACAGGCAGCAGGCATGAAGCATCACCCTCTCACAGGGCAGTCTGCACAAGCACAAGGCAGGTGCAGCCCCGGGCCAGGGGCTCACACCTCTCCTTAGAGGTGTTCTCACCTTTCTGGCAGGTGTTCCACCCACTTCTGGTGCCCGTTGGACAGGTAGTGCAGAGACAGGGCTGCCTTCTTCAGCACTGCCACGTACTTCACTGCCTCAGGGAGCCCCACCAGGGCAGCGCCCTGGAAACTGAGCACAGGCACCAGCAGTTAGGGAATTCTTTTCCTATTTTACCCTGGGGAAGGGGCTGGAGCACCAGGAGAGGTTGAGGGAGCTGGGAAGGGGCTCAGCCTGGAGAAAAGGAGGCTCAGGGGTCCCCTGTGGCTCTGCACAGCTCCTGACAGGAGGGGACAGCCGGGGGGTCGGGCTGTGCTCCAGGGAACAGGGACAGGAGGAGAGGGAACGGCCTCAGGCTGGGCCAGGGCAGGCTCAGGAGGAATTCCCCCATGGAAAGGGTGCTCAGGCCTTGGCAGGGGCTGCCCAGGGAAGTTTGGAGTCCCCATCCCTGGAGGTCACAGCTTAGACTCCATGGGCTGGGAGGGCTTTTCCAACCTCAGTAATTCTGGGATTCTCTGCAAGGTTCAGGCATTCATACAGAATTCACCCAAAATTTGTTTTGGAAACTTTACATCTGACTAATCCTTCTCTACAATGCAAGCCCAGACCGAGTCCGTGACCCGTTTTTTCCTTCCCAGAGCAGCCCTACAAGGAGAGCAGGGCCTGCAGAGAGGAAATCCCACCTGCCAGTGTCCAGGGAGGTCTCCCAGTTCAAGCCCCCGACGTTGGTGTCCCAGGAGCGCAGGATCCGCCCAGCGCTGGACACGGTGATGGCATCTGGGAACAGGGAGGGGACACACAGCTGGCACCCAGCCCGGGCCAGCACAGGGATGGGCTCTGTGCCCCCAGGCTGGCTCCAGGGCCCTGGCAGCCCCAGCAGTGCCCCAGCTGTGAGACACAGCTACACAGGATGGGCTCTGTGCCCCCAGGCTGGCTCCAGGGCCCTGGCAGCCCCAGCAGTGCCCCTGTGAGACACAGCTACGCCCTGTTCAGAAACTTAGAAAGGTTTATTAAACCTGACCAAAAATACCAGAGAAGACTGAATGGAGAAAAGGTTACAGTGCCAGGAGCAGAGGATTTTCCCCACCAGTGCTCACCCACACAATGGAGGTTTGGCTTTTTAACCCTTTAACCCCTCCCAAAGGTCCGTCCATCCACACCTTCCTCTCTGTCCAGTGGTGGAGATCTCTTCCTGAAATCCTGCCTGCAGGTCAGGTGTTCCATAGTGACAACCACCCCTCCCAAATGTCCCAACCCTGGCTGTCCCTTGACAACAACACGAGGGGTAACACATAACTATAAATCTATGAAACTTTTCTTAAGCTATACACATGACATTTGCCTGTTAATTGCGAGAGTCCATCACGGCACTACCCCTCTGCCACAGCCCTTACCCTGCCCGTGGATCAGCATGGCATCGATGGCTCCCTCCGGGGTGCCCTTGTCCACATGGCGCCACACTGCGAGAGAGAGCAGGGCAGAGGCCGTTTGTCCCGCAAAAGCATTCCTGTGTTACTCCGGCTGTTCAGAAACTTAGAAAGGTTTATTAAACCTGACCAAAAATACCAGAGAAGACTGAATGGAGAAAAGGTTACAGTGCCAGGAGCAGAGGATTTTCCCCACCAGTGCTCACCCACACAATGGAGGTTTGGCTTTTTAACCCTTTAACCACTCCCAAAGGTCTGTCCATCCACACCTTCCTCTCTGTCCAGTGGTGGAGATCTCTTCCTGAAATCCTGCCTGCAGGTCAGGTGTTCCATAGTGACAACCAACCCTCCCAAATGTCCCAGCCCTCCCAAATGTCCCAACCCTCCCAAATGTCCCAACCCTGGCTGTCCCTTGACAACAACACGAGGGGTAACACATAACTATAAATCTATGAAACTTTTCTTAAGCTATACACATGACATTTGCCTGTTAATTGCGAGAGTCCATCACGGCACTATCCCTCTGCCACAGCCCTTACCCTGCCCGTGGATCAGCATGGCATCGATGGCTCCCTCCGGGGTGCCCTTGTCCACATGGCGCCACACTGCGAGAGAGAGCAGGGCAGAGGCCGTTTGTCCCGCAAAAGCATTCCTGTGTTACTCCGGTGGCTGAAGCGGGCTGCCCGCAGAGCCAGCCCTCAGGCAGGGCCCGGAGCCCTCAGGCAGGGCCCGGAGCCCCCCGCCCGCCCGGCCCCGCAGCCACCCGAGCGGCCGCACTCACGGATTTCGCCGCTCCGCGAGTTCAGGGCGGCCACCACGTTCTCCTCCGTAGCCACAACGAGCTTCTTCGAGCCCTGCGAGGCCTCCAGGGAGGCGAACTTGAGCTTGCCCACGTACTGCTGCCTCCTGCGAGAGGGAACGGCCGGAATGGGACCGGGACAGGGCCTGCCCGCGGCAGCGGGGACCCAACCCGGCGCGACCCCGGCGCTCACCAGTCGAACTTGCCCACTTGGTCCTCGTAGACGGCGGCGGCCAGAGGCAGCAGGAGCAGGGCCGGGAGCAGGGCCAGGGCCGGCAGCGGCGCCGCCGCCATGACAGCGGCCCGGCGCCCGGGGGCCTCCTGCGCCGCGGGGCCGCCC
>NW_024363161.1:323166-330298 GCF_014805655.1 Passer montanus | reverse complement strand
GCGGGGCCGCCCGCGCCGCCGCCTGCGCGGGGAAAGGGCGTCCGCTCCGCGGGGAGCGCGCAGGCAGCGCGCGGGACAGCCCCGCCCGCTCCCGGCAGCCCGCGCGCGGCCCGGGGGCCTCGGAGCACGGCGCAGCCATGCCCAAGTCCAAGCGGGACCGCAAAGGTGGGAGCGGGGCCTGCACCGGGCACGGGCACCGGCACCGGGCACCGGGCACCGGGCACCGGCACCAGCCGCATCCCCCTCCACCCAGCCCTGCCACGGCGCAGCCATGCCCAAGTCCAAGCGGGACCGCAAAGGTGGGAGCGGGGCCTGCACCGGGCACGGGCACCGGGCACGGGCACCGGCCGCATCCCCCTCCACCCAGCCCTGCCCCTTCCCCTGCTCCGTCGCTTTCTCATTCCTCGATCCCATCCCCCCTTCGCTCTCCCCGCGCCCCTCACGGTCCCCTTCCCTATGCCAGTCCCTTCTCCGTCCTTCTCTCATTTCTCGGCCCCATCCATCGCCCCCTTCCCTGTCCCCTTCCCTCGTCCTTTACCCGATCCCTGTCTGCTTGCCCGTCTCCCGTTCCCTTCTCCATCCCCATCCCGCCCGTCCTGACGCTCTCCGCTCCCCGCAGTGTCCCTGACGCGGACGCCCCGCAAGGGGCTGGAGGCCAAGCAGGCGCTGATCGCCGAGGTGAGTGTGGCCGGACCCCCTCCCCTCCCCTGGCCCTGCCCTGCCCCGCCCCGTGCCCGTCCCGCTAACGGCTCCCCCGCAGCTGCGGCGCTGCGTGGACACCTACAAGTACATCTTCGTCTTCTCGGTGGCCAACATGAGGAACAACAAGCTGAAGGACGTGCGGAACGCCTGGAAGCACAGCAGGTGGGCAGGGGGTGCTGCGGGGTGGGGATGCCCAAGGGTGAGCTCCAGGCTGACATCTTCCTCCTCCTCCTCGTGCTGCTCCAGGATCTTCTTCGGGAAGAACAAGGTGATGATGGTGGCGCTGGGCCGGGAGCCGAGCAGCGAGTACAAGGAGAACCTGCACAAGGTACCTGCTGAGCTTCCTCTGGGGGCCCTAAAGCTTCACTGCTGCATTCCAGTCCTGGAGAAACATCCCGGGGTCTCATTGTGGGGGGCTGTTAACTGACCCCCCCACGGCCTGCCAGCAGGGCTCTGTGCAGTGCAGCAGTGCAGGACAGCCCCTGCAGGTGAGTCCCTGCTGCTCCCCAGTCCCATGGATGCTCCTTTCTTCCAGGTCAGCAAACACCTGAGAGGGGAGGTCGGGCTCCTCTTCACCAACCGCACCAGGGACGAGGTGGATGAGTGAGTACCAGCCTGGCACAGCCTTTTGGTGCCACAGACCCCACACTCCCTGCTGCTTCCCTTAGAGCAGAGATGGTCTCATGGGCCTTTCCCACTGTCTTTGTCGGCCCCTCCTGTGGCAGCAGCAATCATGGAAGGGTTTGGGTGGGAGGGACCTTAAGGCTCATCTCATTCCACCCCCCTGGGCACTTCCAGGGATCCAGGGGCAGCCACAGCCTCCCTCAGCAGCACCAGGGAGGCCGTGCCCCAGTCCCTGTCTGAGCCCAGGGGTGCTGCTCCCCCAGCTGAAGCCCCTGTATCCCCTGTGTCCCAGGTGGTTCTCCAGGTTCCGGGAGCTGGACTTTGCCCGTGCTGGGAACAAGGCGCCCTACGGGGTCAGCCTGGACACGGGGCCCCTGGAGCAGTTCCCCCACTCCATGGAGCCGCAGCTGCGCCAGCTGGGGCTGCCCACGGCGCTCAAGAAAGGTACACAGGGCAGCTCTGGGCCTGCCTGCAGCTGGCAGCTCTGCTGCACCAGGCTAAACGCAGCAGGATGTGGGTCTGGACAAAACCTGAGGGGCACCTTTGTCCTTGTTGGGCTGGGGCTGGAACTCCTGTCCCTGCGCTGTGGTTCCCAAGCTGGTGTCAGAGGCTGAGTGAAGCCCCCAGATTGCTGCAGAATGCCATCCTTCTCCAGTGGAAACAGCTCGGAGTGACCCCCTCGGGCACCACGCGTGGGGCTTTGGAGCTGGAATCACCCCTCTCCTTGGGCTGCCCTCGTGCTGCCTGGGAAGGTGCCAGCTGCAGGGGGTGGTGTGGGAGGGAGTCCTGGCTCTGCCCCCACGTTCAGGGGAGCTCCCAGTGCTGGATCCTATTGCCAGGGTTTTGCTCTGCAGGAGTGGTGACGCTGCTTTCGGATTATGAAGTGTGCAAGGAAGGGGATGTTCTCACCCCAGAACAGGCCCGTGTGCTGGTGAGTGACACAGCAGCCCTGCTTCCTGACACAAAATAACTAATGATTAATTAACACAGCTCCTGAAACCCAGCAGCAGTTATTTTGGTTCCTGCTTTGCTCCACTTCCCACCTGGAAGCAGAATTTACTGTTTTGCTAGGCTGGGCACAGAGTAAAGCAGGAATGACAGATTTGTGTCCTCTCCTAGAAACTCTTTGGCTACGAGATGGCAGAATTTAAAGTCACCATGAAGTTTCTGTGGAATTCTGAGACAGGAGACTTCCAGAAGCTCGTGGGAGACACAGCAGAGGAGGAGGAGGAAGAGGAGGATGATGATGATGATGGCAGCAATGAGGACTAACAGCTTGGACACCAGACAGTTCTATTTTAGGGACAAAAAGAGAAGGATATTTCCCTTCCTTGGGTGCACCTGCGCTGGGATGATCTTTATAGAAAATGACCTAACTATGCTTTTTTTATATTTATATAAATATCTATGTGAAACCAGACGGTTGTTGCTGCTGTCTGTTAGCGATGGTGGATCCTGGGATCTGAGGAGATGCCAGCTCAAACATGGAAACTGGGCAGGAAGGGTGTCAATGTAATGGAATTTTGATATAGCACAAAGGGAAAGATGCTGAGGGTTTGTTATTCTGACACGGAAGAAGATCCTTAGTTCAACCCTTGGAATTTTGCCTTATCCCTGTCAGTGTCCAAGGCCAGGCTGGATGGGGCTTGGAGCACCCTGGCACAGTGGAAGGTCCCTGCTCGTGGCAGGGTGTGGAACACAATGAGATTCAAGGACTGTCCAACCCAAACCATCCTGATGTTCTGTGATTCAATGCCCCCAAGTGCTGCCAAAGACATGACAGGTTCCAGGCACAGGTCAGACATGCTCTGCATTAGAAAGAGGTTTTATTCTTGTATGTAATTATTTAAGATTTCACATTAAAGCAGAACAGGGGCCTTCACCTCGTAAAGGTGTTCATTTTCCTGATCAGCTGCATCCTGAATCAGGCTGTGCTGGGGGAGCTGAGGGGCTTGCAGGGAGCACTAAGGCACGGGCGTGGATCCTACAAAGCTTCACTGACTCAGGGAAAACCTGCAGGCCTCCAGCCGTGGATGGGAGGGCGGGGTGGGCAGTACCTCTCCCGGGTCTCCAGAGCCTGTGCAGGGTGTCCCAGCCCTCCTTCCCTAGCGGAAGTAGTTGGGGCAGTCGTGTGCACTCAGGTTCCAGGCCTCGTCGAACGCCTGCACCACGGCCGGCAGCAGGGGACCCTCCTCGCTGTAGTTGAGGTTCTGCTCCAGCTGCTCCAGGTTGGACATGCCAATGATCACTGCATCTCCCAGGGAACCCTGGGAAGAGATGGGAGGTGGGTGTTGCTGATCCCAAAAGAAAGTTCACCTCCTGAGCCACTGCAGGCCAAACAAAGCATTTCTTTCCGCTAAAGAACATCCAGAATTAAGCAACTGACACCACAAATTCTGCTCACTAGGCCAGGATGTTCCCAAGTCACCCCAAATCCTCAGAAGCTGCCAAATCCTACTTTATGATGGGCTACAGGAACATTTAGGGAATTTAAGCATTAGTTTCCTAGTCCAGTGAAAGGCAAGTCCTCTCCTTGCAGGGAAGCTGAGTGCATGGGAAGCCAAGACCCCAATAACTGGCACCTAAAATCTTCCACTTGAAGCTTCCAGTTCTGACCACATGGGAAAAGGCAGAGCTGCCTCACTCCCGCTGCCTGGCAGTCTGTACACTACATTCACTTTGGAATGCCACAATCCCACAGGATTAAAAGACACCTACACTGAAATTTCCCTGTTTGTGGGCATGGCAGCAGTGCCCAGTGCTGGCAGCAGTGCCCAGGCCAAGCTCTCACCTGCAGTTTGGAGTGGTTGTAGAGCCAGCGCAGTGCAGCAGATGCCAGGCTGGGTGCAGTGGAGCCATAAGCCTCTTTCAGGGCTTTTTCTACCAGTGCAATTCCCTCAAAATTGTGTTTTTTCCAGTACCTGCCAAAAAAAAAAAAAATTGGTTTTGCCCTTGGGACCTCTAGTCAGTGGTACATCTATGTTCCAATCAAAAGGCTTTCAGGAAGGCTCATACAACTCTGTAGCCTTGGAGGACTTCTGCAGTCTCCCTTGGGAGCTGTGAGGAAGCTGAGCCTAAAAACCACCCTGCAGAGCTCAGTCACACACCACAGCCCCAACCACGTGTGCTGACATAATCCCAAGCTTTGGTCAATTCTGCTTCCTCTAACTTGACTATTAGAGTGCTTTTTCACGCAGCCATTCCTGCTTGTCTGTCACCTCAGGACATACCTGTCCCTGTAGGCCTGAGCCCAGTCATTCCCAAAAAATCTCCCCGTGGGCTGGCGTGTGTCTTTGTCCTCGTACTTGTACTTGCCGGTCAGCAGCCCCCCTGGGAGGGAAGGGAGCAGCAGGTTTGGGATGGGCCGGCTCTGCAGAGCCCCCATTCCCCAGAGTTTTGTCCCAAAGCCTTGTCCCTGTACCTGCCAGCGGGTTGTAGGCGTAGAAGCGCAGCCCAAAGTGCCTGAGGCAGGGGAAGAGCTCGGCCTCCACCTGGCGCGTGGTCGCGTTGTACATTCCCTGTGTGGGGTGGGAGACAGCCTCAAACACAGCTCAGGGCACAGCAGCTGATCTTCCCACCCTTCCCTGGCAATACCCACCCCCGAGAGCAGCTCCAGGTCACACAGGGTGATGATTTGCTTAGGAGCAGACCCGCTGAAGGACTGCAAATAATTGAAGTTCCATGGCAGGGGAGTGTCTGGCTCCAGCAATGAACACACTGAGCTGTTTCTGAGCAGCAACCTCGCTCAGCTTCCTGAATTTCCTCACTGAAAGGATGGTCAGGCCTTGGAAGGGGCTGCCCAGGGAAGTGTTGGAGTCCCGATCCCTGAGATGTCAAAAGAAGGCCTGGACATGGCACTCAGTGCTCTGGGGTAGTGACAAGGTGGGCACTGGGTACAGCTGGCACTGGAGGTCTTTTCCAACCTCAGTGAGCCTGTGACTTCCCAGACTAACTGCAGCAAATTCCTTCTGTGTTTGTATCTGTAATACTAGAGCTGGTGCTAGATTTGGGGAACCCAAATCCAAGCTTCCCTCCTCCCTCACCTGGTACACAGTTGGCATCACCCAGTTGTTGTACTTGCAGATGGCACAGATTTCTGCCACCTCCCACGCGGCGTAGTTTGACAGGCCAAGCTCTTTAAACTTCCCCTGCAGAGGAATAAAAGGGAATGCACTTCCAGTGCTTCAAAGTTCATCTGGACCCAGACAGCACAAGCTGGGCACAGTGAAAAGGACAGTCACCAAATTTTAGTCCAGAAGGGTTAATTCCTGTCCACCTTTTCTGACAGACTATGAATTATTAAGACATGACAAAAATATTCCCCATTTTCTGTTCATTTGGAATTCACACCTTCTAGTTTAAATTACATAACCAGATAAATGAAACTCAGGATTTCTTTACCCATTACCAGCACTAATCTTAACCCAGACTGTTAACAGGGCTGGAAGCAAAGTCCAGGTGTTCCAAGAGCTCTTGGGAACAAAGTGCACCACGTTAGCACACAAAGAGCAGTGGTTGCTCAGCTCTGCCTGGGCTCTGTCTCCTCTTTGCAGAGCTGCACAAACCCAGCACTGCAAACGGGCACAACAGCAGCCCTGGTTTAAAAAAAGCAGTGGGAAGGAGGCAATCAAGGATTGTCCAGGCTTGGACTCTGCACTTCACCTCTTTGTGCAGCTCATTGCAGGCACGCAGGGTTTCCTCCACCGGGGTGCCGTGGTCAGGAGCGTGGAGGTAGAAGAGCTCCACACTCGTCCTCTGCAGCCTCTCCAGGGACGTGTCCAGCTGGGAGCGCACGCTCTCCGGCTTCAGCGTCTTCCCATCCCACGGGTTGGCCTTGGTGGCCACTTCCACTGGCAGAGAGAGAAGGAATGAGCAAGGATGTTTCCACCTTGAGGAGGGGAGTGGGGAAAGCGACACAAGTGTTTGAGGTGTTTCAGGGAAGGTGCCTTTCCTCAGGAATCCCGTCAGCCTGGCAAGGGAGGCTCTCCTCTGCACTGCAGGTCTGCCCCAGGCAGGGAAGGTCTGCTCCTCAAGGTCTGGGGGTCAGCACTAGTACAAGGGTCCCTTTCCCTCAGGCATGGCAGCAGCAGGGAAAACTGGGATGGGCCTGGGGCAAGTCTGCTTTCCTCGAGGAGGAGTCAGCCAGGCAGGGAAGATCCCTCTCCTCAGGGAATGGACCCTGGAGAGCGCCCTTGTCCCTGGGAACGGCCTCAGACTGGCAAGGAAGACCCTCCTCCTTCCCCAGAGAAGTGCTATCTCCTCAGGGAGGGCATTAGCCTAACAGGGAACACCCTCGGGGAACGAGTCCTGGGCAAGTCTAGCCTCCTCGAGGACAGTGTCAGCCTGGCAGAAGAGATGAGACCCTCTCCTCAAGGAAGGACCCGCTCCTCAGGGCACGGTTCCCAGCAAGTCCCCTCTCCTCAGGGAAATCCCTTCTCCTCACAGAGCGAGTCCTGGCCAAGTCCCTTCTCCTCAAGGACAGTGTCAGCCTGGCCAAGCAGACCCTTCCGCTCAGGGCAGCCCCTCTCCTCAGACCCGGGTCCCGAGGCAGCCCCTCTGCCCCGAGGGCAGCCCGCCCTCCGCCGCCCTACCGGGCTCGGTGCCGCCGGCCAGCAGCGCGCCCAGGATGCGCTCGGACTCGCCGCCCGCGTACATGAAGGCGGTGTCGATGAGGCGGTGCCGGCGGCGCAGGAAGGCGCGGAGCAGCTCGGCGCTCGCCTCGGAGCTGGCTCTCCGGCCCATCTCCATGGCGCCCAGCACCACCGCGGGCCGGGCCCCGCCGCCCGCCGCCGCCGCCATCGCCGCG
>NW_024363161.1:102808-323005 GCF_014805655.1 Passer montanus | reverse complement strand
CGCGCCGCCATCGCGCCTGCGCCGCCGCGGCCCGCCCCGGCCGGCCCCTCACACCGCGGGGCTAGCCCGGCGCGCCGAGCTCGGGACAAAACTGCGGCTGGCTGAGGGGACGGAGAGCCGGGAACCCGCGGGGAAAAGCAGCCGCCTTCTGAAAAGGCTCGCTGATTTCACGCTGTGAAAAATTGCCGGCAATTCTCAGGGAACTTCCCGAGACAGCGGCAGAGGAGCGGCGGGACTGGGGAGAGCGGCGGGACTGGGACGGCGTTAAAGGAAACCCGGCAGGGTTTGCGAGAGCAGCGGAGGAAACTGGGCAGGGTTTGGGACAGCGGCGAAGGAAACCCGGCGGTGTCTGAGCAGTTGTGGATTGGCAAAGAAAAACAGCCCAAGTTTCAAAAAGAGCGGGCTTTCAAGGAAAAATACAGTTCCGAACCGCGTCGGTGAAGAGGCGAGTGCCGTGCTGCGAGGACAGGTTGGGTTGATTTCGACTTCTTTTATTTATTCTTCCCCTGCTTTTTTTTTTTTCCACTTCTCTTTTTTTTTTCCCCTGCTTTTTTTTTTTTCCACTTCTCATTTTCTTCAACTTCTTTTTTTTTTTCTTAAATTTCTTTTTTCTTTTTTTTTCTTCTTTTATTTTTCTTTTTTAATTCGGTTTTTTCCCCTTTCCTCCTTATTTTCCTCCTTTTTTTCCTTCGTATTTGTTCTTTATTTCTTCTTTCATGTCTTCTGTTTCTCCTTTGAGGCCAGACGCTGCCAGGCTGGCAGCAAACCCAATAAAGGTGTATCATCCGCTAACGATCCATTTTTCCAACATGAGCCGGTTCCGGAGGAGCCCCAGACCTGTCCCTCCCGCAGCTCTCTCGTTCCCCAGCGTTGTTCATTTTTCCCTGCGTTTTTCCCTCTCCCCAGCGTTGTCCCGGCGCTCCCATGGCTGCGCGGCGCTGGAGGGGTCTCCCCTTTGGGAATCTCTCTGACTGTCCCAACGGCTCCCGCTGGATCATGGATGTGTTCAACGAGTGTGCCCAGGACAGCCGGGATGTCGCCAGCGTCGTCCTGGGGCTGGGCTCCATCGCCTGCTTCATCGCCGCAGCCTTCCCGTGAGTATTGCTCCCGAACCCCTGGGTACGGCTCCCAAATCCCTGAGTACCGCTCCCGAATTTCTGGGGACCGCTTCCAAATCCCTGGGTGCGGCTCCCGAATCCGTGAGTGCCGCTCCCGACTTCCCGGGTGCCGCTCCCGAACCCCTGGGTGCAGCTCCCAAATCCCTGAGTGGCGCTCCCAAATCCCTGGGTACGGCTCCCAAATCCCCGAGTGTCGCTCCCGAATTTCTGGGTACGGCTCCCAAATCCCTGAGTGTCGCTCCCAAATCCCTGGGTACGGCTCCCAAATCCCTGAGTGGCGCTCCCGAATTTCTGGGTACGGCTCCCAAATCCCCGAGTGGCGCTCCCGAATTTCTGGGTACGGCTCCCAAATCCCCGAGTGGCGCTCCCAAATCCCTGGGTACGGCTCCCAAGTCCCCGAGTGCCGCCCCCACACCGCGGGCAGCCCTTGCCGGGGTACGGCAGACGTGGAGCCGCAGGCACCAGGTGCCGGAGTCGTTGAATCCCCGCGGCACAAGCAGCGAGGGCTCGGCAGGTTTCGGGCCAGGGCAGCCGGCAGCGCAGCCCCAGAGCCCCGGGAATGTCCTGGCCGCGGTGTTGTCGCTGTGCCTGTCTCCCGGAATGTCCCACGTCGGGCACGTGCAGGGCCGGCAGGACAGGTCGCGCTGCAGAAGGAATGTCCCCAGGAGCCCTGGGCTACTTGGAAGTGCTGACACAGGGGTGGCTGCGGGGCACGTGAGGAGTCACGGCTCTTTTGCAACCGGAGGGGAGGATCCTGCAGCTGGGGTCATCCTCCCTGCTCCTCCCACAGGGCCCTCGGTGAGCGCCCGTGGGGCTCAGGAGTTCTGCCTGGGGCCAGGGGAACGTGTGGCCTTGCATTTCCTGCCGTGACCGCTTTGGGATCCACGGGAACCCTGGGGATGGCTCCTAGGTAGCGCTGAGGGTGATGTTTGTTCCCCTGCCCGATGCTCTGCAGGCAGTTCTACCAGGCCTGCAGAACGGGCATCATGGACCAGGCTCTCTCCATCTATTTCCTGCTGGGATGGCTGGGCGGAGACCTCCTCAACTTCATCGGGTCCTTCCTGGCTGATCAGCTGCCCCTGCAGGTACCCGGGCTGGCTCTCAAACACCCCAGCTCCGGGGAGGAGGGAGGGGCTGGCAGCTGCTTTATCCAGCACTGGAGCCAGAGACCCAGACTGCCTGGGATGCTCCCTCTTTGCCCCGCAGAAATGCTCCCCTCTCCCATTCTGGGCTTGCTCTCTTTTCCACTCAGGGTGTGGTCCATTCTCTCCCAGGGATGCTCCCTTCTTCCCCCATGGAGTTGTTCCCTCCTTCCTCCCTGGGGATGCTCCCTCCTTCCTCCCTGGGGGTGCTCCATCCTTCCTCCCTGGGGATGCTCCCTCCTTCCCCTGTGGGGTTGTTCCCTCCTTCCTCCCTGGGAATGCTCCCTCCTTCCTCCCTGGGAATGCTCCCTTTTTCCTCCCTGGGGACGCTCCCTTCTTCCCCTCTTGGTGTTTTCCCTTCTCTCCCAGGGATGCTCCCTTCTTCACCCCCAAGTTATTCCTTTCCCTCCCTCTGGGCCATTCCCTTCTCCAGCCCGGGGCACTCCCCTCTCCCCCAGGGACTCCGGGAGAGCAGGGAGCAGCCCAGTGGGACATTCCCAGCTCCCCGTGGGTGTCCCCAGCGTGTCCCCTCCCCACAGGTGTACACGGCCATCTACTACGTGCTGGCAGACCTGGCCATGCTGTCCCTGTACTGCTACTACCGGGTGAAGAACGGGGGCAGAGCCTGTGAGTGGGGCAGGGGGGGCCTCTGCTGCCCTGGGCACTGGGAGGGATTCCAGGGCACTCTGGGAGCCCGGGAGATTCCAGGCACAGTTAGTAGATGATGCCTCTTATTGCTTGCTGGGTTGGTTTTTGGGTTTTTTCCCTTGGATAATTTGAGGCCCCAAGAGAGCCAAAGCCAACAAACAGCTACAGGCTGGGCCTGGGGCTTCTGCAGCCCCTGTAACCCCCACCCCCCATGGTATCCAGGCTGAAAACAACCTCCCCAGGAGGCTCACGGGGCACAGAAACAAAAAATCCCCCACAGTTACATAGTGACTCCACCTCAGAGCTGGGAATCACAGACTCCTGACTCGGGCAGTGCTGGAAGGGAGAGGGGGAAGTTTCCCACTGTTTTGGGGTCAGTGCTCCAGCCTTGACAGGGAGGTTCCTGTCTGTTCAACTGCAGTGAAAAGGGAACCTGAGCAGTTCTTGCAGGGTTTAAAACAGAGCAAATCCATTTCCAGCACTGCTGAGCCCCAAACAGTCTCCTTGGGACTGGGGTGATTGTTTAACTTAGTAAAGACACATCAAGTTATTAGCCAGTTGGTATTTGACCCATCAGATACATGGTTTTGTTAAGCTGGAGAGCTTGATTACTGAATATAATCACTAAAAACTACTGAAAACCAGTAAATTACTATTAACAAGCCACAGCAGGGCTTGCTGTGGCAGAGATTTGAGAGTGACTTAAGACAGTGAAATCTTCTGGTGGGGATGATTCTGGGGAGCCCTAAACCCGAAGAAACCGAGATGGGAGCAGTTTCCTCCCTGATAAGATACAAATTGGGCAGATAAATCACATCAGTCACCCACAGCAGCCACTGCCCATCCCTTGGTGAGATAAGGGAGAGTTCAGAGGTTGCTCAGTCCCTTGGTGAGATAAGGCAGAGTTTGGAGGTTTCTTCACCCCCAGAGGGTCCTGGCAGCCCCGGGGCTCTTGGGGGTTGCTGGGCTCTCCCTGATCAGGCTCTGTCTGCCTCTCTGCAGTCCCTGCTCCCATCAATGCAGCCTTTGTGTTCCTCTCTGTGGGGTCCCTGCCCAGCCTCTCCCTCCTGGGCAGTGCCAGCCCCGAGGCTCCAGGGCCTTTCAAAGGGAGGTCTCTGCTCTCAGCTCCTGGGGATGAGCTTGGACCAAAGGTGAGCCGGTTCCTAGATCTGGGAGATGGGATGGAGGTCTGGGTGGGGATGCCCTGCTGGGTGCTGTGACCCCAAAAAGCCACCCTGGACCCCACCACGTGTTTTGGGGTTAGGGGCTGTTCCTATTTTGGGGCCAAATTGTTCTGCAGGAGACTGTTAGAGTCTAGGAAGATGGCACTGGAAAGAGAACTTTTCCAAAGATTCCTGCAAAATTCAGGAACAGTTTGCTGCAGGATTTCAGGGATTTCAGGGCATTTTCACTTCAGATTTCAAGCACTTCTATGGGCCTGCTCAAGAGTCAGCAAACCTCACATTTCCCACACCTCTGTTTGCAAACAGTTTATCTCAGCTGCATAGGATGGACAAAAAATGTGGGTCCTGTGTTCAGGAAATTTGTAAGACTTCCCCCCTTTAATTCTTTTTCCAATTATCCACATTTATATATATTTCTGAAAATCAGACAAGCAAGAAAGTGCAGCAAGGTAACTCATTGGCTGAAACTGAAAGTAGGTTTGCAGAATAGTTTTGCTCTGGCAATAGAAAAGGACCTGTCCAAGCAATGCAAATAAAGCCAATTCCCGTTATAACAGATTGCACTGGGTGTTTTCCTGTGGCAAGGTGAAATGTAATTATTATTATTACAAATATCAATTGCAATTATCAGCGGGCTGTCGGAGGAGGGAGCTGGGCACACGCGGGGCTGGGTGTGGCCGTGCTGGGGCTCTGAGCACAGGGGCTGGCCCTGGCCCTGTCCCCGCCCCTGCCTTGCAGCCTTTCTCCAGGACCGAAATCATTGGATTCACCATCGGCTCCATCTCCTCCGTGCTCTACCTGTGCTCCCGAGTGCCCCAGATCTGCACCAACGTGAGTGCCCAGCCTGGCACCCCAGGGCTCCTCACGAGTCACTCCCAGGGGCTGGGGAGGCTCCTTCCCCCCCAGAGGGTTCTCCTTTCTCCCTGGGCTTCTCCTTTTTCCTCTCTGCTCACAGGTCCCAGGCCCCATCTCTGATCATTCCATAAGGA
This sequence comes from Passer montanus, assembly GCF_014805655.1. Classification (NCBI taxonomy): domain Eukaryota; kingdom Metazoa; phylum Chordata; class Aves; order Passeriformes; family Passeridae; genus Passer; species Passer montanus. Next base: position 317,924 of record NW_024363161.1, on the reverse strand, counting down.
ACTACTTCTCTGTCTTTACTTTTCTCCCCTCCCTTTAACTTACTGATATTTTGAGGGTGGGGATTTCATTTTGTCTAATTTACAAGCCAAAGGGGAACTAAAAGACTCTCAGCATTGAGTCACCACTTCTCTTTTTTAATGCTGGGAGAGAGCATGATTAATAGCACATTGTAGAGAGATTTAGGAGAGCTGCACCCAAGCTGCTCTCCTCTCCTCTCCTCTCCTCTCCTCTCCCTGTTTTCCCAGTACAAGAGGAAATCCACCAGCGGGGTCTCCTACTCTCTCTTTGCCCTGGTGATGCTGGGGAATTCCCTGTACGGCCTCAGTGTCCTCCTGAAGAACCCGGAGCCAGGCCAGGGCCAAGGGGACTACATCCTGCACCACCTGCCCTGGCTGGTGGGCAGCCTGGGCGTGCTGGCCCTCGACGTGGTTGTATCCTTTCCCTGGGCTGGCATCTCACCCTGCCAGCAGGGCAGGGCAGGGCTGGGCAGGGCAGGGCAGGGGGGTGGGTGCTGCTGCTCCCTGGGGATCTGTGCTGCTGCACCACTGGGAAACGCCTCAGCCCCTGCCTTGCCCTGAGCTGCCTGTCCTGTTCCCACCTGTCCTGGCACAAACTCGGGGTGCTGACACCCAGTGCATCCCCGAGATCCCCCTGAGTGTGCAGAGCCTTGACCTCTCCCCAGATCTCCTTCCAGTTCCTGGCCTATCGGAAAGGACGGCCTGGCACCCTCGAGGAGAGGGGTGCTCTGCTGGGGGAGCCAGAGGAGAGCCCAGAGAGCTGACAGAGGGACCTGCAGGGAGAGGAGGAGGAAGAGGAGGATGCACAGGAGGAAGGTGCCTTAGGGCTGGGCACACCAGCCCCTCCATCCTGGTGGCTCCTGGCAGAGGAGGCCCCGAGGCCGTGGGTGACACGTTGTGCTGCCGAGGCGGTGGCAGAAGATGCTGCTGGGACACCTGGTGCCTCTTTGATACCAATGATGCTTTCAGGATAAAAGGGAATTTTTGGATACTTCAGTTGCTCTTCGCTGCTCCAGTGCCCCACAGCTGAGCCTGGTCACTGCTGTGTCTGCCAAGGGTGATCTGGAATTTCCTTGGTGCTGAAAAACATGGGGAGAGCCTGAGTGGGGAGGGGACAGGGTGACTGACCTGCCACAGACACAGCCCTGTGACCTCAGAACTGCCCCCTCAGCTCCTTCTGGAGGACACACAGGGCTGCATCCAGTGGGGAAGGAGCAGCAGAACCAAAGAGTTCAGTCCACACCTATTTTAATTAGCACGGCTCACCCATCTATAAAACATGTCCTTCCCCACCTGCCTCCTTTGGTTTCATTTTGCTGCTTTACCTGGCAGCTCCTGCCTCTTTCCTAATGAGTCTCACAGTCCCATTCTCTGACTTCTCATTTTTTGCCTCACCCATGTTTTAATTGCATGGATTCTCTTGGGAAGTTGCTCCATTGCTGTTTCCCAGCAGAAGAGCTGCTTCTCTGCTTGCTCTGGTTTTCCCTTCCTGCCCTCTCTCCTTGATGAGTTTATCAACCTGACAAATTTATCCTCAACCTGACAAATTTATCCCCAACACTGATGAGTTTATCCACAAAACTGTATCCCCAACCTGATGAATTTATCCCCAACCTGATGAATTTATCCCCAGCACTGATGAGTTTATCCCCAGCACTGTTGAGTTTATCCCCCTCTTGGGGCCCTGAACTCAGCACAGTGCTCCTCGAGCAGGGAAGGACAGGAGGCAGGGCTGGGCTGGGAAAAGCTGTGTCCCAGCAGGAGAGAGTGGAGGTGTAGCCAGGCTCCCTCCCGTGGGACTCAGCACAGTGCTCCTCGAGCAGGGAAGGACAGGAGGCAGGGCTGGGCTGGGCAAAGCTGTGTCCCAGCAGGAGAGAGGAGGTGTAGCCAGGCTCCCTCCCCTGGGCTGAGCTCTTCCTGCAGGGGATGAGCAGCTCAGTCAGGGAAAATGAGAAACACCAACCAAAGCTTGGAGACCCTTCAGGAAAAAACTGTCACAGCTTGGCCTTGTGAAAACAAGAGCTTTCCTTTCCTGCAGTTCCTATCAGCTCTTCCTTTTGCTTCCCTTTCCCCTCCAGCTCCCTGGTTCCTCAGCCAGTCCATGACATTTGACCTTCCCAAGGAAGTTCCTCTGCTTTGTTCTCACACTGAGGACACCAATCCATGGATCTCACATTAAATGGGATCCAGCTGATCAGTGCCCACCAAGCTGCAGCAGCAGCAGCTTCATGGGAACACAGGCTGGACCAGTTCTTGGGCCTGAGCCAGCTGTCTTCAGAAAGGAAAGGTATTTTTCATTCTTGAACCAAGTGAGTGAGTTTTTACTGGATTAATTAAGGATTCTGCCCCTCCAGATTCACAGGCAATGGGGCTGCTCACCTCATCCTGAAGCAGCAGCATTTCCTGTCTTGTCTTTCCCCAGGAATTGTAGAACAATTCATCTCCTGTTTTAATCCAAACCATGAGCAAATCCCTCATCTCTGCCACTACAACACAAAAGAATTGTCACATACTGGCTTTTCCCCAACCTGGGCAAAGCAGCTCTGCCATAAGGAGGAAAGAGTGCAGATATAAATATATAAATAAACATATATATAAAAAAATATATATTTATATATATATATGTTTATTTATTTATATATAAAAATATATATTATATATATATATATATAATTTATTTATTTATATATATTTTTATATTTGTATCACACAGTCTGTCCCCACAGGTGCACCTGAGGCACGAGTTGGGTACAAAGCTGATGGACTCTGACTTTCCTTGCCTGGGCAGGATGGAGCATAAATAAACATATATAAAAAATATATATATTTATATATATATGTTTATTTATTTATATATAAAAATACATATAATATATATATATATAATTTATTTATTTATATATATTTCTATATTTGTATCACACAGTCTGTCCCCACAGGTGCACCTGAGGCACGAGTTGGGTACAAAGCTGATGGACTCTGACTTTCCTTGCCTGGGCAGGATGGAGCAAGGCCAGCAGCTGCAGCCTGAGCCCACACACCCCCAGCCAGCCCAGGGTGGCTGGAATTCCCGAGGCTCTCCCGAGGCTCCCATCCCTCCCAGTCACTGCTGCAGCCTGTCCCTGTGATCAGGATTTTGCAGAGGCAAATGTTAAAGCAGAAAAGGCCGAGCAGGAGCAGCCCCCCCTGAGGGAGAGGATCACTGAAAACCTCAGCAGATCTCCCCTCCCAGGCTCCAGAGCCCACACAAACATCTCCAGCTCCAGGAAAGGTTTGTGCTGGGACAGAACCCTGAGGCTGCAGCCAAACCCAGTGTTCCTGGGGGATTTTCCCAGCCTTTCCCAGGCTGTGTCCCACAGGAGCTCCTGCAGGTCTGGGTGAACTCTGGCCACGTGCAGGAGTCTGGGTGGGACACAGGTCGTGTACAAAACCAAACTGGAGCACATTAATTAATCCCTGTTAATGCCAGCAGTCCCCCCTTGCAGAGGGTCACACAGGGCAGTTCCCAGGGGCAGGGAGAGCCCAGCAGATCTCTCTGTGCTTCCCCAGGATTAGGTTGGGTACAACCACAGCTGTGCCAGGTCCCTCTGCCCACCAAGGGCCCAGGAGGGGACGCTGGGGAGGGTCACCGGTGACACAGGGAGGAGCTTTTGGGTCAGGGGATGGGAGGAACCACCCACCCCAGCACAGCTGCTCTGCCCAGGGCTGCACACAGGAGCCCCCAGGCTGTGCTCACCCTTCTCCCCTGCCAATCCATGTGCTGGATGCCTGGAGCACCAACCCCAGCACCTTGGATGGGCAGCAGAGTGAGTGACACAAGGCCAAAGAGCAGAGGGACATCACAGCCCCTTCCACACAAACACTTCTGATGTGGGACAAAAAAAAAAACCCACGTAAACCTGCAAGGAAGGAAAGGGAAACAAGGAAGACACAATCACACAAACATCTTCCTGGGATTTTTTTGGTTGTTTTTATTGTTTTAGTCTTTTTTTTTTCTTTTCATTTTTTCCATTTTTTAGTATGGAGGCTCAAGTATCAGATGTAGATTCAATTTAAGCTTTACAAAAAAAACAAAAAATCAAAACAAAAACCCCTTTTGCATTCCATAAAAATTGACAGAAAAGCGCCTTGGAACCAGGCTATAGAAGAGCAGAACTTTCAGCAGGTCTCAAAATCACCATCTCCTGCACATCTGGGTTACTCAGTATTGTACAACCCCAAGGAACACCCTCTCTTCCCTCCCTCCCTCCAGCCAGCCCCTGTGCCCAGCCCCCAAACATACGTGGAATAGATTATTTTTCTTTTTTTTTTTGTTTTTCCAGTTCTTCCTCTTTCACACACCACAGTATTTAATAAATTTTTGTTTTACATTTTTTACACCAATGTAACAAAAGGCAGGAGGGGTGAGGGAGGAAAAGACAAACAATGATCTGTGGTGATGCATATAAATGGGGGAGGGTGGGAAAGGGGGGAGAGAAAAAAAAATAATACATGGACTTCTACAGAAACATAGCCTAAGGTCTCAATAGTAAAATGTGGTGCAAAGTAGGCCTCAGAGACTGAAAAAGTTTGTACAGCTTTATTCATGGGGAGAGGATGGCGCTGCATGGAGAGTATTGGATGCAAAGTGTGACGTGACCAACAGAAAAGGGCGGGGATGATTCTCTAGGAAAGGAATCTAACGAGTGCATGGCATGGCTGGTTAGCACTGACAGGACTTTAACTTTGCTGCTTCCTCTTCAAAGCCTCCACCAGGTCGTTTTTAAGAGCTTCTTGTTTTGATTTGTCTGCAAAAGTCTGCACAGACCTGTGGGGAAGAAGGAAAGGGGGTCAGAGGCAGGGCAGGGCAGGGAGCAGTCCTGGCAGGCAGGAGGAAGGAGAGGCCCCTGAGCCCAGGCTCAGCTCTGCCTGCTGGAGCCCAGGAAGCAGAAGTGAGCACTCAGCAAGAGCACAAAGCAAAGCCCCCTCTGGCAAGGGCTGGCACCAAAGGCTCCCCCAGAGCTGCCTCGGCCCCAGGGTTGTGCTCACCCTGAGGGAGCCCAGCGTCCCACAGGCCAGGGGTCAGCTCCTGCTGCCCCGAGTCCAGAGAAAAGCCAGCCCCAGCTGGAGAAGGGCCGGGCTGGGGAGCTCTGACCCTTCTCAGACCCTTCACCCAGGGTGGTCGGAACCTCCTGGCACCTTTGCCCTGCTGGGAAAAGCAGCCGGAGGTTCTGCTCTCAAATTCACCTTTTTTGTACCTTCCCTAAGGAATGAGGCATCAAAGCAGCTGAAGAACAGAGACACTGTCACAAGGTTATTGCAGGGCTTCCCTCTGCCTGAAAGTACAGAGGAAAAGCTCCACCTTTCAGGAATCACCTGGGATGGCTGCCCTGGGAGATACCTGTGGAGGAACCTCTGATTTCAATAAGACAGTAAGAAATTTTCACTTTTAAAAAGGCCCCTCTCAAATAAATTGATAGAATGGGTTCTATCCAGGACCAAACTTTTCCAGAGTGGCTACCACAGAGAAGTGGTAGGATCCAGTTGGGTAGGATCTCTCCCCACCTAAACCACATTTCACAGCCTTTACAGCACCTGGGAGAGTGACAGATTTCCCTGCCCATGGCAGAGGGTTGGAACTGGATGAGCTTTAAGGGCCCTTCCAACCCAAACCAGTCTGAGATTCTGTGATTCAGAGCAACCTCATTTTCCCTGGTTGCTGTCTCCTGTAAACAAGGCTGCTCTCTGTGGTGGTGATTTTCCAACCATTTTTGTAACAGTATTTCCATTCCCTTGTCTCTGGAGACTTCTGCTGCTTTAATAAAAACATATACACTTATATTTGCATTTGTCATAGGCTGAAGAAGTGGTTCTTGGCCACTATCAACAAACAGTGAGTTTCCTCCTTCGTCAGCTGAATGTGTTTGAAAGAACATCTGTAACTGGTTAGGAACTGGAGTGGAAGGTTAAGGTGGCCCAGGGTTAGTCACTGCCCTGACACTCAGAGCTCCAGAGCAAACAGATCCCTCTGGAGGCTGTGCAGAGCACGAGCAAGGGGAGGCTGCCCATGTCTGAGTGAGCCTGAGCAGGACTGCACCTCAAGCTCCAAGGAAACTCCAACTGCACCAGGCTCTTGGGGAAGGTGTGTGGGCAAGCACACGTTTACTCTGAAGGCATGGGAAGAACCAGTCTGGTTTTTTTTCCAAACTGTGACACTCCCAAGATTTCACTCTGCAGGGAGTACACTGGGATTACAGGGAATTTCTTCATGGCAGTGGTGTACCACAAGTGTAAAACACTGCTGGTGCTCAAGGACAGAGTCCTGGAGCTGCTGGAAGGAATCAGCCCAATCCCACGGCACTCCAGGCACAGGACCACGTGCTCCTTTCCTGCTCCCAAGCCAGAGTGGGAAATCCTGCCCCAGTTCCGAGCATGAGGTTTCCATGGGGAGGAGAAAACACTGAAAACAAGAACCAGAGCCCCCAGACAGAGCCCAGGGGGGCTGGGCTGGCTGCTCCCTGCGGATTAGGGGTTAGTTCTTCCCGTTACCATGCAGGGCTGGGCTGGTGAGTCCTGGTTTAGTGCTGGCTCACACCTCACAGGCAGCAGGGGTACCTGGATTGGTTTAGTTATCAGGCTGGATGTAGATCTGGCGCTGGGTCAACACTTGAGAAAGTTCCCTCTGCAACTGCTTATACTTTTGGTTGTCAGGAATAGCATCGATAGATCTACAGAGAGCAGTGGGAAACCAGGGAGCAAACAGGGAAAAGAACAGTCAGAAGAACTCAGCAACACAGAGCTGGGGCTCTGGGAACCTCCAGGGAGGAGAAGGGGACACACACAGGTGAGAAGGAGCAGGGACAGGCTGGAGGAGCCAGGGGCTCTGGGTGGCTCCACCCCAGGGCCAGGACTCAGACTGAGGGATGGGGAGAGAGATTCAGCACATTCACAGAGATTCAACCACAACAGCTCAAGGCAACGTTCCCAAGACAAAGCTCTACTACAGATTCCCTCTGCTGCTAATAAAAGGTTCCTGGCTAAACCCTGCTCAGCACAAAGGAACCTGAGGCTGCTCTCACCTGGGCTTGGGGCAGAACCCAGAGCAGCAGAACCCAGAATCCCTCCCACAGGTCCTGCTGCTCCCTCTGCCCATACAATATTTCATTAACACTGTTTTTCTCTCTTTTTCCACATCTCAGTGTGTGAGGGAAGAGCAGAGCATTTATTTGTGCCCCTTGGTTATTCTACATTACCACACTGTGCTGGGAGGTCTCTCTGTACTTTAAAATGAAGTGATTTGACATCACAGTTCTGTACTTTGTGAGAATAAGAATTACCAGCTTGGGATTTCCATGTCCAATTCCTGTCCAGGAATGAGCAGGGGCTGAACAGTACAGCACAGTCTCCTCACAGAAAGGCACAGGAATTTAATATCTTCTCATACACTGTATTTTGACCAGTGGTGTTGAGAGAAAGAATTTAAAACAAAGTCTAAACCACAAACCACTCATGTCATGACTTAATTCTGGGACTATTTTTAAGGACAGTAGAAATAGAAGACAGAATTTAAATACAGCTTGCAGGACTGTGAAGAAGAAAACTAATGAAAAATAATCCAAAAATACAAGTGTTAGTTGGGCTGTTTTGCTCCTGGTGAAGGAACAAGGGATTAAAACATTGCTTCAGATTTCTGCAGCAGAAGAGTTCCCTGGACTCCACACAACAAATGCTGTCCCACAGCACAGGGAGGGGAGAAGCAAGCAGCTCGAGGCTGGGGTGGCACTGCAGGGATGCCAAGGGTCCCCACCCCCTGCAGGTCCCTTACCTCAGCCCATTAACGATGTCCTTTGTCTTTCCAAAATAAATCTCATTCAGTGTACTTCTGATTTTGTTTTCCATGTCCTGCAAAAGAAAGCAGCACAGCAGCTCTTCAGTCCCCCCAGCTTTTGCAGGATGCTGCAGCACCAGGGTCCCTCTGCCCACAGCCCCTGGAGCACTGCAGCACTCAGGCCCCACCACACCCGGGAGCAGCCCCTGCTCCCCTCCAGCCCTGGGGCTTTGCTCTGCTCTCCCCTCCAGCCCTGGGGCTTTGCTCCTGCTCTCCCCTCCCAGCCCTGGGGCTTTGCTCTGCTCTCCCCTCCAGCCCTGGGGCTTTGCTCCTGCTCTCCCCTCCAGCCCTGGGGCTTTGCTCCTGCTCTCCCCTCCAGCCCTGGGGCTTTGCTCTGCTCTCCCCTCCCAGCCCTGGGGCTTTGCTCTGCTCTCCCCTCCCAGCCCTGGGGCTTTGCTCCTGCTCTCCCCTCCCAGCCATCTCTGCAGGCATGGGAGCTCTGCACCACGAGAGGGCAGCTCCTCCCCAGCTCTGCACAGAAGGAAAATGCACCAGCCCAGCCCTCCCGAGCAGCTTCCTGGCACTGAGTGCTCCAAGAGCCCAGCCAGCCCTTCAGGAGAAGCAGCAGCCCAGAGCTCCGTGCTCAGGGGTGGCTTGGAACTCTCGACTTGTTCTTTGCAGCTGCACGACAGAGCTCTGAGAGAGATCTTGTACCAAAGCAGCTTTTTTTTCATTGCTTTCACTCAAGCAAAAAACTTTAAAAAGGGATCAAAAAAGAAGGAGCTGCCTTTCTTTAATTTCCCAGCTCCCTAAAAATGCATCATAGTTGAGAATTTCCTCCTTTCTTGGCTGTAACAATGAAGAAAATCTGGACACCTTCAGTCAGGACAGTGCAGTGAAACAGCAACGTGGTGCTACACCTTCTGAGCAGCTCCACTCCTTGTGCTGAGCTTCCAGGCTGAGAGCTGCCACAAAACCCAACATTAACCCAATTCCAGGGCACTCCATAAGCACTTGATACACACTGAACTTCCAGTCCAAGGGACAGTGCTGTGTAACAACCTGACTTGAGATAATTCTCCCCAGAAGTGGCTGCAAAAGCAAATCTGAGGGCAGGGAGTTGTTGACTGGTGCTCAGGGAAGGAGACCCAGCTCCAGGAATTCCCTGCAGTGCTGAGCACCAGACAAGGGGCAGAGGGTGGCTCTGCACCCACAGACAGGAAGGGATGGAAGGGGGTGGAGGGACCACACACCCAGCAGCAACAGCAATCAGCAAGTCATTTGTAAAGAAAAATGCCACAGAATTCTGAGGATGGGACCAAATGTGGGCAGAGGAAGCTGCACTCACCTCTACCAAGCGCCCGATATTGGCTATGTGTGGGGAGGAGTCACTCACAGTCTCATCCTTCTCCATCTGCAAAGGAAAGCACAGATCCACCCATCACAGGGAGTCTGGGGGCAGGGCAGGGTCCAGCAGGGCTGGGAGAGGGGGGTCACCAACTCCCTCTGTGTGCAAACACAGGAGAAGGTGCTGAGGAACTCCCAGCACTTGCACAGGCACATGCTGGTAGTGGAGACAAAAATCCAGGAATGGAAAGAACCCCTGGGCAGACAGGCCCCACAAGAGCCACTCCCTCCCCTCCACAGAACAGCCAAGTGTCCTCTGCAGGAGAAATTCAGAGCTGGAACACCCCAGGAGTGCAGGAGCTGGACAGGACACAGCTCCCTGAGCCAGCTGAGACCTTCCAGCCCAAGAGCAGAACTGCAGCTGCAGCTCTGCTTGGTTCCACCTGGCTGTGCCTGATGCAGCACCCATCCCACGGCCTTCCACAGCCTGTGTGCTAACAAAGTCCATCCTCCCCAGCTCCTGAGGTGAAAACTGTGGCCAAGACACAGCCAAGTGCTGAACAACGAGCATCAGACCCAGGAACCTCAGCAAGATTTGCTGAGACTGCAAGAAAACAAAACTGGGAGACAAATGCAGTAAGAAGAACAATCTTCAAAGGCTTTTACTAATCCCACTGAATTCTCTTACCCATCTGCTCCTATCCCTCCCTCAGGGCAGAGTTTAAAAATCTGGGCCAGCTACAGGTTTCTCCTAATAAGCCAGGGCTGTAAGAGGCTTGGGGAAGCGTGTCATTTAGCTGGAGCCCCGGAGGCAAGAGATAACCTGGAAGAGGGGGAGAAGGGGCAGCAGGACCTTTCATTTGCCTTCAGACTGTTCACATGGAATGGAAACACTGCCTGGAGAAGGGGTCCAGCTGCAGAGCAGGGACAATGCAAACCTGAGCTACACAAACACATCCACACACCACGGGGAGCTGGGAACCATCAGCAAACTGCCCCAGTCTGGGGCAGCTGGGAGCTGGCAGAGGGGCAGTCACTGCCACAGGCCTGCTGTGCCTCCTCCACACCTGCACAGGCCCAGCTCCATGGTTAAGAAGCAGAATCTGAAAATAGATTAAAAAAAACCCCAAAACAACCCCGTGTATTATTACATGTCCATAAAAACTGCTGCCAGAAGGAAAACATTTTTATGTGCTCTGGAAGGCCAGATGTTACAAGAGGCTGTTTAATGGAGTGCAGAGTCAGGATCAGCCGTGTCCCACAAACACTTGGGTTTTGTTGAGTTGTTGGGTTTGTAAAGGTTCCTTCTGGGGGCTGGCCCTGCTCAGGCTCAAGCAGCAGCACTTCTGCTGCTTCAACAGGGCTGCATCTGCTTGGAGGGGAAATTCCCCCACAGGCTGCTGTGAAGGAGCAGCTCGTCCTCCCCTGGCACTCCCCTGGCACTCCCCTGCTGCCTGCTGGGCTCAGCCAAACCCCAGCCCCAGCCCTGTCCCAGCCATCCCAAACCAGTCCCAGCCCAGTCCCAGCTCAGTCCCAGTCCCAGCCCCAGCTCAGTCCCAGTCCCAGCCCCAGCCCAGTCCCAGTTCCAGCCCGGTCCCAGTCCCAGTCCCAGCTCACTCCTAGCCCAGTCCTAGCCCTGTCCCAGCTAAGCAGAATCTGAAAATAGATTGTCCCCTCTCACTCCTAGCCCAGTTCCAGCCCAGTCCCAGTCCCAGCTCAGTCCCAAGTCAGTCCCAGCTCAGCCCCAACTCAGTCCCAAGTCAGTCCCAGCTCAGTCCCAGCCCCAGCCCAGTTCCAGTCCCAGCTCACTCCTAGCCCAGTCCCAGCTCAGTCCCAACTCAGTCCCAGTCCCAGCCCAGTCCCAGCTCACTCCTAGCCCAGTTCCAGCCCAGTCCCAATCCCAGCTCAGTCCCAACTCAGTCCCAAATCAGTCCCAGTCCCAACTCAGTCTCAGCTCACTCCCAGCCCAGTCCCAGCCCAGTCCCAGCTCAGTCTCAGTCCCAGTTCCAGCCCAGTCCCAGTCCCAGTCCCAGTCCCAGCTCAGTCCCAACTCAGTCCCAGTCCCAACTCAGTCTCAGCTCACTCCCAGCCCAGTCCCAGCCCAGTCCCAGTCCCAGCCCAGCCCAGCCCCAGCCCTCCTGCAGCACACCCAGGGCCTGGCTCCCCCCTGGCTCCCCAGCCATCTGCTCAGGCTGACTCCCAGGACACTCACTGCTCTGGCCACCTCCAGGGCTGCCTGCTCACTTGGGATGTTTCCTGCACGGAACAAAGCAGCTGTCTGGGCCTTCTGTAAACATTTTTTTTTGAGGAATAATATAAAGAGGGACATTTAAGCTGGATAAATGCTTTGTTTCATCATGAAAGTGTCTGAAAATACCAGCAAAGGTAGAAGGGAACTCATCCTCCATGTTGCTCTGAGAAGCCAATACCCACAGCTGCTCTGGCCACGGAGCAAAGTGAAAATCCCGTTAATGAAACACAAACAGCAATGTGAGCCAAGGGCCCCCAAGCCACAGGCAGGCTAAGGCTCCAGGTGGAAAATATGTGGAATTATTTGGATATCAGTAAGGCAAAATTTGGCCTGCCCCTCCAGCACTTATTTCCACCTATAACAGTAAGGGGAGCTGTGATCTCTGCAGGGTTTGCAGCGTTGCAGGAATCAGCTGAGCTGAGCCCAGCCCTCCACACAGCCCAGCTCTCACCAGTGTGACCAAAGTTCCCACTCCCTTTGCCAAACTGTCCAGCCAAAACCACGGGCAAACCTGGGGATGCCTCAACTCTCTGCTCCCCTTTTCTCACCTCGTACAGAACTGAACCCCTGGGAAATCCACAGGGCACCTCAAAGCCCATCCCACTGCCCCCCTGCCATGGCAGGGACACCTTCCCCTGTCCCAGGGGGCTCTGAGCCCTGTCCAACCTGCCTGGGACACTGCCAGGGGCAGCCACAGCTGCTCAGGGCAGCCTGAGGGTGCCAGGGCCTGCCCACCTCATGATGGAGAAGTGAGGCAGAAGTAATTCCCTGGACAAGCCCTGTCAGAACATCCCTGCTGTCCCTGCAGCCAAACACTGCTCAGCTGGTGACCAAAGAGACTCCAGGACCCTGTAACTGCTCAGGGGGAGCTCAAGGATCCCCAGGAGATCCCACTGGAGGAAAAACAAAGTTACAACATGTGGAAGTCGGTGGGATGGGCTTTTCCATGCAAGCTGCCCTTGATGGAAATGGCTGAGTCTCCTAATTGCTGAGCACAGGGCCTTCCCTGGATGGGAAATGGAGAATGGCTCTGCTGGGCTTCCACTGAGCAGCAGTGATGCCAGGGCAGCTCTTCCTGCAGGCAGGGACTGCTCTGTCTGCACAGCCCAGCCTTCATCCAGCCCTGCAAAACCTTCTGTCCTCGCTAGAGAGTGTTCCAAGCTCAAAAACCAAACCCTGTGCTCCTTCCATCCCACAGCTCAGGCCTCACTTCCCCGGGACTTTACATCCCCCCTTTCCCACATCTCCAAGTGTAAATAAACTACAGGTTTGGAGCCAGGTTCCTCCTCAGCACACTCACCTGCCCGGGCTCACCTGCCCAGGGACACACACAGCTCCCCTGTGCACCTCGGGGAGGCACCTGCCTGCAGGAGGGGCTGCAGGAGCCCATCCAGCACGGGCAGGGCTGCCTGCCTGCCAGGAGAGGGGGAGCCCTCACACCTCTGCACCAAGTGAAACAGGACCCCACAGCTGCTCCTGCCTCAAGGAAGTGCAGCCACACCAGCGAGGCCAAGGGACACAGAGGGACAGCAGCCCAAAAGCTGCCAGGGAAAAGCATCTGCCAAACATCTGGCCCCAATCAGGAGGGCTGCGAGGTACCTGCAGCCCCCAGAGAAGGTGCAAGGTAACTGAAAAGCTGCTGGCACGTTTGGTTTCCCTGCAAGCCCTGCTCCCTGCGTCCTCTCTGGCAGGATTGATGCAGAACAACATTTATTCCTAAAAATTCCAGCCAAACCCCCTGGGCAAAGGAGAGTCTGTGCCACACAGAGGCACTGCTGCAGCCAGGACCTAACGAGGTTCCAGTGTGAAGATGTCACCTCAGATTTAACTCTCCCCAAGTTTTCAGGCCAGAATTACACTCCATGGATCCTGTGTGCCTGGAGCTGGCTGAGATCTGATCTCACCCCCTCAAGGTAAATTAATCCCTGCACACACATGAAGCAATTATGCATACAGGTAAATGGTATAGAGGACTGGATGTGACAACACACAGGGGTTTGTGCTGCACACTCCTGTGTGTGCATGAACACCCATTCCTGTACTGGATCAGGACAGAATCTGAAATTTGTAATTGAACTGATACAGAAAAAGCATGAAATTCCAAAATGTGCCAGGTCAAGTAAATTAAAGCTACACCAAGGGGAGTTTTCAGCTTCCCAAAACAGGCTGAATCCTCTATGTCTCCCCTTTCCTTATTCTGTCCACTCACAAATGTAAAATGTTTGTGTCTTCCTAGAAAGAGAGACAACTCTTATTGAAGCAGACAAAAACCTGCACTGGGGAAATCAAGGAAAAGTAATTCAAGGTGCTGCAGGAGAGATGTCAACTGCCAGTGTATAAAACAAAACAGGCACAGGCCAGGGATGTGACCTCTGGGTAGCATCTACCCAGGAGGGACCAGCACATGGCCCCAGGGCAGCTGCAGGAACACTCCAGGAGAATCCCAAATCCCAAAATGGTTTGGAAGGATCAAAGCCCATCCAGTGCCACCCCCTGCCATGAGCAGGGACATCTTTCATTGTCCCAGGCTGCTCCAAACCCCATCCAGCCTGGTCTTGGACACTCCCAGGGATCCAGGGGCAGCCACAGTGCCTTGGAGAGAGGAAAAAATCCAAAATCCTTCTCAAAAATTCATTTAGGAACAGCCCAAGTGGGAGCCTTACAGGAACAAGCCTGGGGATATTCAAGACAGCAAAGTTTCCAAAAGGCCTCGACAAAGGCAACAAAACCCCCTGGCTGAGTGGGGTGCAGGGCAGCAATCTCACTGCAGGAGGTGACTGCAGAGAACAGCAATTTCCAGAGCCCCACTGCAGCTCCAGGCTCAGCTCCACACGTGGCACTCCCAGAGCTGCTCCTCTGGCCACCAAGTTAATCCCTCCAGCAGCACTCAGCAAATGCCAGGAGGCCAAACTGGTTTTGGAGGAATGGCTCTGACCACACTCCCCTTTCCAAGCCCTCAGAGGCTGCTGTGCCATCGGGGTGTGAGCCAGGATATGACCAACACTTCAAAAGCTTCCTCTCAAACACAAGGACATCTGCTACTCTCATTTCAGGATCAAAGGTGGCCAAGTAGCTCAAATGCTGAGTTGACTAAAACTGTATAAACTTACTGTGTACAAAGTTTTTTCAAAACATTGCTGATACCTGTCAAGGTGAAACTGTAACAGGCTCTTCAAGAGGAAACTAAAACCAGCTCTTGGTGCTCAGCTTGCTGCAGGCTGCATAAAAGGCTGATCAAAAAGGAGAAGTAAAACTTGCAGAGCTTGGATGATGTAGCACGCTGGATTTAGAGCCCAGCCCAAGCCCTGCACTCAGCAGCTGAGTCCAGCTGCAGGTAGATTTGAGCTGGGGACAGACAGCTCCTCCTCACACAGCTCAGCTGGAGTGGAGCCTGCAGGGTTCTGCAGGACCCTGTCCCAGCAGCCAGCTGGGATGAGCCCCCAGGTGCTGTCTGTGCAGGAGCATCCATCCTCAGCCCAGCACTGCTCCTGACACTGAACCAGGCCCTGGCCTCCTGCACCACGTCTGCATCCAAAGTTCTGCTGCTAAAATGATGACAGAAGCATGAATCTCCCCCTGCAGCTTTGGGAGGGAAAGTCAAACCAAACAAGGCCCAGCACTCAGGCCAAGGTGTACTGAGGACACCATTCTGCACAGCCCCTGTTTTCCTTGGCACAGCTCGTGCTCCAGAGGCCATGGCCAGAGTCAAGCCCTTGGCCTGCACTTCACAGCTCTGATTTACAGGATTAGCAAGGCCTGTGATTAAATATTTGTCCGGGTCACCATAACTCGGGTGTAATTACTGCAAAAAGAGTCAAAAAAAGGCTCAAAACTGTCTCCAGATGCCTTTTTCCTTCACTTGCTTTTCCATCAGCTTCTTCAATGTCAACAACACGGAAAGAAAAATCACCCAGGCTGGGGCAAGCTGTGCAAGACTAACCCAGTTTCAGCCCCTCTGCAATCCCAGACCCTCCTTGGCTTCACCTGGCTCAAACCTGCACAGAACCATGAGCTTTCTAACAGAGTCTGCATTGTCCTTTGTATGGAGAGCCCCAGTCTGCCCTGGGAAGGCTCATAAAGGAGTTTCAGCTGCTGCCAATCTCTGCAGTCACTCATGACCTTACAATGTGCCTCCTGTCCTGCAGAGTTTATTGCTCTGCTGAGCAGTGCCTTGCAGAGCCCAGAGCAGCCCCAGCTCAGCAGCAGCAGGGAGCAGCAGCCCTGGCAGGGGTGGGCACACGCAGCCTCACCCCAGGCAGTCCAGCTCAGATCTGCCTGGCAGGACTGCAGCACTGCTGAGATCTGCAGCCTGGCACCTCCCTGGTGAAAGGCAGCTCTCAGGAGGCAGGCAAAGTCATTAAAGCTGGCACAAAACCCCCAGATGTTTAGGACAGATTTATCTTATTTTTTTTTAGGAGACTTTTTAAATCAGTGTTCTGGTACTGCAGGGAGAAAACACTAAAGGAATATACTATGTAATTGATGTCCTTAAAAAAAATCTTACTGGCAGTGCAAAATACAGGTTTGCTCTCAGTGGTTTAGACGGCTTTTAAAAGAGAGTAAGAAAAGAAGTCATCCTGTATTTTTATAATCCTATTGGAATCAAAGTGAGAAAGTGGGCAAATCTTACAGATAAAAATACCTGCAGCACACATGGGAGAATAAAAATTCAGGAATACCAAAAGACACACTGAGACTTACAAGCAAGTCTGGACTCCTGCTGGATGTTTTGTATTTTTAATTGCAAGCCCCAGTGTGTCAAGCACAGTTCAAGGTAATTACACCCTGCATTCACCATCTCACTGGGCTGCAGAGCAGCAGGAGAAGAGATGTCTGTGCAACACCTCACAAAAGCAAGGTCCTGGGGCTGCTGGCTGGAGTGAGGCCAGGCTGCCCAGCCCTGAGGACACAGCCTTACCTGTCTGGTGAGGCTGCCCCCCAGGTTCATGGTACCAGAGCCAGTTTTGTTGGTCTGCAGCCACAGCATCACCGTGGAGGTCAGCTTGTAATGGGCAGTGCGGCCACTGGACTTCTCCTGCAAGTGCAAGGGAACAAAAAGGGACAGAAGGTTAAAATCCCTCCTAAAGCTAAATGGGGGCTGGCACACCCCACAAGCAACAGGCCAGGTGAGTCTAACCCCACTCATGCAGCACAGTCTCTTAAAGACAATTCTAAGTGTTCTCATTCCTCCAATTTTCCAAAGCAAATCTAGTTAGAGCAATTCACTCTCCTAATACCTTGTTTTTATTGCCTAATTAGTGATATTTATCTGTAGCTCTTTATGTTAAAAACCCCCCACATCTCGGGATCACATGCACAGAAAGTAACATACTTTCAATTCTTTTGGGATTCTTTTTGATTACAGCCCTGACTCATCTCTATCCAAATTGCTTCGGGGCATTTTCAAAAATTAACAAGGGAAAGAAGTTTACAGCCCTGACACAGTATTGCATTGTTCAGTGGAACACCTGTGCTCCTTAATTGTCTGGAATTAACTGGGTTTTGTTTTCACTGGGGTGTATCGGCTGCCCCAGAGGCTGTACCTGAACCTCCACCACGTGGATGGAATCCCAGCATCCCTTAATCTTCTTTGATCCATCTCCAGCTTTCTTAATGAGGATCACCCCAGCAAAGCCATGATCCAGATCCCAGAGGTAGACAGAGGAGACTCCACCTTCAAAATACCTGCAGGATGCAACCCAAAGGCAAGTTAAAAGCAAGCAGGACCCAAGCCAGAGTCAGATATCGAAAATAATAATCTTAAATAAGCAGAATTTCTAAGTCCTAATACAGATTTGTTTTTTCTTTCAAGACAGCACACTCTCACAGTTACACACCCAGAAACACAGCACCTCAAATCACTTCATAATGCAGAGAGTTTAATTACAAAACAACTGCACATGTCTCTGAAGGAGAATAAAGGTCTGGTGAGAACCAGAGCTATTCACAGATTTCTACAGGACTTGAGCAAACAACTCCTCCGATTCCAATTACCTACAACAGCTGGTAAAAGCACGAGCCACAAAGCGGGCTGAGAGTAAGGCTTTGTTTTACAATCTGGTCTTTTTTCCCCTCTTCTCCCTTGCTATTGGCAAAGTCTGGAAGTTCTTTACAGCAAAGTTCACTAATTAAGACAAAAGGGAGCAAGTAAGTAACTTTATGTTGCTGCCTCAAAAGTCTGTGTGAAGCTGACATTGATTTACTGCAAAGGGACCTGAACTGAAAGCAGGGATCTCAGAAATGTAGAGATGCTGTAGAGGTTTCATTATTCCAGCATCAGGTATGGGGAACAGAGAAAGTAAGCCAGAGTGCCTCCATCTCAGGTGTCTTTTGCTGAAAGTACACTCACAAAACCAACCAAGCAATGGGATCTGCAGAGCCCCACTCCCTCTGGGTGACACCGGTGCAGATGGAAAATGCACTTCATAAAATAATGGTAAACAACCCATCTGCTGGAAGAAAGGAGTAATTCTGTCTTCCAGAAAACTGGAATTGCAACCCACAGCATTTTACCCCTTCCATTCTCAAGTTAGCAAAGCCATGAGGAGGATGAAGGAAAAGGGAATAATAAATACTCGTTCATGGCACACAACTCTCACATCTCAGGAGTGACCACGGCACACAAGGATCATGTAAAAGGAGGAGAGGAAACTTCATAAACTTCACCAACAACATGAAATGTTGGCAGTCAGACTTTTCATTGCCTGCAGGAGGGCAAAATCTCATCATCCAAAGACACGAGGAGCTGCCAGGACTGCCAGCTCCCAGTCTGCATCCTGCCTCTGTCACACACTCCTGGGAGTGACCACTCAGTCCTCTTCTGCCAGAGAGGAAATCATCCCTCAGGGCCAACATGAAAAAATCATCAAACCTTCCCACCTCTGTGCTTCCGTCCTTCATAACCACGGGTCTTCCAGTTGGGAATGGTGCTTAAAAGGCAATTTACTGCAATTTGGAGTTCATGGATTACCCCTAAGAATTGTGGATTAAAGCACACTGACCCCTCCCTTGCCAGCAGGCAGGAGAAAAGACACTGGGAAGTGAACTCCAGTGACACTTCCAACACTTCCAGCACTCGCAGATCAGCTCAATACCTTGTTTCAAGAGGGCAGAGTCTCCAAAGAGCCCCAGTTCCCTTTAACTGCAGACACCCAAGCCTTCACCCAAACCAATGCTGACCTCAGGAGGGGTAAACAATTTCCTATAAACTCACCACAGCCTTTTATTCCTAATGGGTGGCTCTGCCTCTCCTCGCCAAGCCCAGCCCAGGCAGTTCAGGACCCACTGTCCTGGGGCACTTCCAACCACTGATAACACAGCACTGAAAAAGCAGAGCCCAGCCACACTGAAGCCAGGTTTCCAGCAGGCAACTTCAACACAACAAACCAACAAACACCCTTTTTACACCCCCTGGGGAATTCACAAATGGATTTTGGTTAATGCAGTTAATGGGAATTCCAGTGCTGCAGGGAACCTCAGCTCCAACCTAAGCCACCCTTCCTTCAGCAGTGGGAAACAGAGGCCAGAGAGAAGCAGCTATTGTCCCTTCTCAGACTGCTTTAAAAAAAATATATATAATATATCCTTTTTCATATACAGAATCAGTGAATTCACTCCAAATGAGCTGGCAGTCACTGAGAACATTACAGTGTGCACAGACAGTTTCCCCATTACCCACTTTATGACCTTGCTACAAGCATGAAACATTAATTAAGAGAGGGACCGAAACAAGGTTTTGGGAAATTTATTCTTACCTACTGTACTTTGATCCTAATGACATGAAACAGGAAAAAAATAATTTTTATGTGGTTCACCTTTATGAGATTTTACATAAAGGCTTTTGTGGGTATTTTAAGAATGTGCTAAAATGTTGTCTGAAACCACATAAAACCATGTGAAGAACCTCCCGCCAGAACCAACAGCGCACACATGGAAACGCTTTCAGTGCCTTTGGAGATCTAATGAATCAAATCTAGTATTAATATTGTTTTAAATACCAACATGCAATTCCAATAAAGCTGCTCTGCCATGGCCAGGCCCAGGAACTGGAGGCTGGAACAACAATGCCAGCGACTGAATCCAAGGCACGCCAGGATATACATTATCCAAAGGCTCCAAAATCCCCTCCTTCGTGGGGAGAAAATATATAGAACTGATCACTACACTGCACTTCACCTTCAAACAGCACTGAAGTGGGATTTCTGAACCTCAGAAAGTCACAGCTGGATATGAGGGAAACATTCCTGGTTTTTTAAAGTAAAAATAAAGAGGTGCCACAGGCTAATTGGTCCCTAATAGAAAAGGGGATGATAGATTGGGAGGAATTTAAATTGACCTTCGTGGTCTTGGATTTGCTGCAGGAGGGCTGGGCTTCCTCCAAGAAACCCCTTCACCATGGACTGAAATGCAGCACTTACTAAAATCCAAGCAGGACAGAAACCAGCATGGAAAAGGCCCCAGGAAGGCACAAACTGGGATCTTCTCTGTTTAAAAAAAAATGGATGGACAAGGCAGAGCAAAGGCCCAGAGTCACACACAGCAGAGCACCAAAGCTCCTGCATTAAACAGCTCTTGCCTTAGTGCCCTGCTCTGGATGGCCCTGATCCTCCTGCACAGCTGTGGCTGGAGAAGGCAGGCTGCCCTCTTTGGAAGCTGGAATCACAGAGTCCTCGAGGCTGGAAAAGCCCTTTGAGGTCATCAAGCCCAACCATCAGCCCAGCACCACCACGTGCAGCACTAACCCCCAGCCCCACAGCTTTTCTGAACACTTCCAGGCGTGGTGACTCCACCACTGCCCTGGACATCCTGTTCCAATGCTTTACAACCCTTTCCCTGAATTTTTTTTCTTAATATCCAACTGAAACGTCCCCTGGTACAACTGGGAGGCCGTTTCCTCTTGTCACCTGGGAGCAGAGACTGACCCCCAGCTGGCTACACTGTCCTCTCCCAAAGCATGCAAGCACCCAGCAGATGCTTTTGGGATGTTCAGGAGGCCTCAAGGAGGAGGAATTCCTACTGTGGCACCTCAGAAACACCCAAGGGACAAACCATTCTCAAAGGACAGCTTCAGAGCAAAGCCACCACTGCTCTCTGCCTAAGCACACCCATCAGTCCAGGATGTTTCAGTCAAGGTCAATCAGGCTTTACCTACAGACAAAACTTTGTTATAAAACAATGAAAAATCGTTTTATGGTCGTCATATCCCTTTGTTAACAAGGAAAACACTGCTAAATGACATCATAGTTGGGTTCAGCTAGAAGGACCTTAGAGGATCATCAAGACCAAGTGACATCCCTGTCCTTGGAGAGGACAGCCAGTGTTCTATCTCTGGGAAAATAACTTTTTATAAGGCTGTCCAGGAAGGTAACTAAAAGGCAAAAGGCCCAAAGTAATCATTCATTCTCTTCACAGAATTCAGAACAGCAGTTCACTCAAGATCAATTATAGTTTTAATGCCATGATCAAACACTGAATTTTTATATCTGTTACTCATCAACCACAGAACTCCTGGAAAAAGCTGTTTTATACAAAAAATGTCACACTTAAGACTGACCTACTTTACAAATGCAAGAATAAAAGAAAATATTTAAGCTAAGAGTGATCCAAAGCTTTATGAAGTGTTTGAAGTTGAAGCGGGTGGAGACACAGGATGGAAACTTGTCTGAGGAGCCGGAGCTGTACCCATGAAATAGAGGCTGTGGCCAGAACAAAGCTGCAACTCCAAGAGGGAAGTGATAGGGGAGGAAATCCCCCAGCCTCCAGCACAGCCCTCGGGGAAGGAGGGCAGATTGATCACTTTGTTTTAGCACTGAAGGACAGCTCAGCAAGGCCCCTGACCCTCCTGATAAGGTTCCTCTCCTCCAAGCCTCACCAAGAGGTCCTGGACGCTGTGGAGAAAATGACTTTCCACCACACAGCAATAAAAACAAGCTCTGACTTTCAATTACACCTCAGAACCAAATCGCTCATCCATAAAAACATTTGTGTATTTTCCAGTAAGTAGCTGAGAGCCAGAGACAAAAAGTCTGTAGCTTCTGGCTCTCCCAACCCCCTGATGCCAAAGCACCAACACCTGGAACCTCCTCAGCCTGGCTCTGCAAACCTTCCAAAGGCTTGCACAGGGTTTCAATCTGGCCCATTTAAAGCAGAAAAATATATTTTCTTTTATTCCCTAAAGGTCACATAGTTATTTCTTCCAGCTACAGAAGTTCAGCATAGAAAGGGAAAAGTCTCCAGCTATTTACATCAACAGACTTCCAAGAAAACTGGCATTTAAAAATCCTACCCCAAAGGAAAATCCTGAGTATTCAGCTCACATGTTTTTACAAGAGTGACAATGACTGAAGTCACAGCGTGAGCAGCTGGTGTCTCACAGCAACCCAAAACATTTCCTAAATGCCGAGGTGAGGAAGCACATTCCAGCTCTCCTGGGAACAGGAGACTGGAGTGGCAAGTGACATGGCACAACTCCCACCCAGCCCTGCCCCTGTCACCTCAAACCAGCACAGGAATCACAACAGAAACATGAAGGAAGTGGCAAATTTGAGCAAGCCACCTTCCATCAAACCCAAAGCATTGCTCAAGTGTTCAACAAATCCCCTGCAACCTCACACCTCAAGGAGGAGGAACAGATTCCTCAGGAGAAGAATCAGCTGTCCCTAAATAATTCCTAAATAATTGCTGCCCCCATCCAGCTGCTGAGTGATGAGGCTCAGGAGGCTGTTCTTTAATGAGAGGACAGGCTGGTACCAGGAATGAGCAGGATGTGACACCTCTGCCACTGCTGTGTGTCCAGGGGATTTACAGCTCCTCTCTCCTTCTCTGGCCCCAGGAGCACAACTGTGGAACCTCACCCAGAGACTTAAAATGAAGGTAAAATGTCTGTGCACAGCCCAGGGGTTTTGCACCCCACTTGATGAACTCAGCCCAAATTATGCTTGGGGGCTCTGTACAGGTATTTTACAGGAATTCTTTCCAGCATACACAGGTGCAAAAATCCCTGGAGCAAACATACCAATCCAGTTAGGTATGTGTAACTTCAATGCCAGTTGTACTTAAAAGCACACATCTGGACCACGGCAGGATGACTCAAACTGCTCAGCAGAGCTGTGAAGTGCAGGAACTCCGCAAGGAAGGACAACAGTACCCAAACAATGGGATCTTGAAGGCTAAAGTCTCCCAGAACTTCCCAGGCTGTGCTTTCCAGCACCTTTATTATTTAATGGAAAGTGCACCGCTCACGTTTTCCTTCCCATCCGACTGCTCCTGGCAGATGGAAAAATCCCTTTGGAGAAGTCACCTGGAAAGAGCTCCATCAGCCACCTAATGAGCAGGACAAGGGGTCACTCTGGAACGTGTCCAAACAAGGGACTGCCTCATGAACAGCAGGAAACTCCCCCTGCTTCCAAACCCTTCTCCCATGGCCATCCTTGGGCAGCACAGACGCTGCTTCAGCCACCCCCAGTCTGCCACATTCCAGACTCTGCCAGCTGAAATCCAAACATGGACAGCAGGGGAAGAGACAGCAGAAATCTTCTGTGTCGAGGTTTAAATTTGCCAAAATCTTTGGAGGCTGCAGATCTCACATGACACCAATTCTCTAACAGAAGAATTCTCTATCAGATCTGCCACAAGAAGGCTGCTGCTGTTTAAGTTCCTCTGTCCTCAAACTCCATCATCAAAACACTGTACATTTGTGAGGGCATGAGGTAAATTTCTGTCCATACAATACAAAGTATTATTACAGACAACCAGTTCAAAAATGCCAGATCACAATAAACTGACAGTTTAAAATTTCATCTCCTCTTTGAATGTAAGTAATTTCTTCCTAGGGATTTAAAGCCTTCAGAGAGCAGTGTTTGAGGACAGCGCTGCATCATCAATGCTGACCTCCTAATCCAAGTGCTCAGTTTTTAAGTAATTACAGAGAACTGTGGGAACCCAAGGGAAAAACTCCTCCTCCACCCAGCATCTCCGATTCAGAAGATAAGAATGCAGTGTGTGCAGAGCTGCTCCAAAATGGAACTCCCAAAGAAAAAAAATCAGATTAAAAGTAACTGATTTAGTTTTCCAGCATGCCAGTACATTAATTTTCCCCTCTTTCTAAGAAGATTCTCTAATTTGTGTAATATTTATCAACAACTTCAATATTAATTCTGCTCTGAGCTGCCCATGGGCACGCTGAGGAGGGGATCCCAACACAGCTCTGTTTTCTACATCCAAATAATTTCCTTGGGAAAACAGCATGGCTGTAACTGTAAAAGCACACAGACATGAAAGCAGAGAAAGTCTTGGTGGTTTAGACCCGTCTTAGGAGACTTCATCTCAGCCTGGTTAGGCTGACCCGAGGCAAGAATGTCCCGATGACACAATCCTGATGTCACAGCCCCTGGCGCAGCTCCCCAGGCAGCAGAGGGATGCACAGGCAGTTTCCTTAGTGCTGGGATGCACAACAAACCCATCTGGATTCAATCTGCAGGGCCCTGGCTGTGCACGCCCCAGGAACTCCCATGGCCAGGAGAAAGCCAGCACAAAGGGCTGCAGCAGTAATGAGGAACAGGGAGCTGATGGCAATAAAGTCACTTCAAAGCTTCCCAGGGGCTTCCAGCTCAGGCAGACCAGGTTTGCATCTGAGCACAGACACAGGGCTCACAAAGGGCTCGCAGCTGCCAAACCCCTCAGGGAGCTCCAACCCCACCCAGCCTGGCCTTGGACACTTCAGGGGCTGGGCATCCACAGCTTCCTTCTCTGGGTACCCTGTGCCAGGGCAGGCTGTGCTGAGAACTCCCTGGGCACGCCTCTGACATCTGCTCTTGACTGGGTGCAATCAGGGCTGCTCCATGCACAAAGCACAGCAAGGCTGGTCACACAGATGAACTCAGCAGTTGCTACAAGCCCTGGGAGAAGTGCAGAGTATTTAATGAGTTGGTCTGAGCTCCCCTGAGGGGCTCTCGGGGTCTGTCAGGGAAGGAGAGCTCTGATAGCACCGCAGCAGATCTCAGAAATAGCCACAGCCCAAGGGCAGCACTAACAGAGGTTCCCATTTTTTCTTATCAGCACAAGTGGACTAAGGCAGTGTCAGAGGTTGTTCAAGCACACAATCCAAAATAAACTAGGAAAAAGAGTAAAAAGAGCTGAAGAAAGTTAACTACCCAGCAGTTTATGGGACATCTGAACATGCTCAGTACAGATGATGGCACAAAATGAGGCATCCCTGAGCCCAGCAAAGCCAGGCTGTTCCATGAGATTGAACAGAGTAATAAAAATTAAAAATACACTCAGCCCTGAGCATTCCATAAATGAAAGGGCAAACTCATCTGTCACTGGGACTCACTGCTGTACCTGCCCAAACTCTGGCCAAAGGCTCCTCAGCCCCCACATTCCTGAGGCACAGGGCCCAGGGAATTCCTCCTCCAGAGCAGGGAAAGGCACTGGATGCTCAGCTGGCTGCAAAGAGCACCTGAATTCTACCCACAGGACAGGAATATCCACACTGCAAAGAGCAGAGCCCTGCGTGCCACCCTCAGCACTGCTAACACTATCCAAAACTGGAATAATTATTCTGGATCAGATTCCAATCAAAATTCAATAATAAAAGGATTACACACAACAAAGACATTTCAGAGGTCAATCCTCTCCCAGACCTCCTTCCACTCCTACTGAATTCCTGGTCCAGAGCTCTAATATAACAAACTGAAAATGGATCAACATCAAAACAGAGACAGAAGCAGAAGTTCAAAAGGTTTCATTCTCACTCTGCTGAGGAAACTCAAAATCTTAATCAATACAAACATTTTTCAGGAGCAGAATGATTAAGATGATGTTTTATCTTTTTTTAAAGCCGTTAAAAATCAAAAGCACCAACAAATCCAATTTAAGCCACAGAAAAAAAGGGGGAATAGCTTTCTGAATGTATGTCAGCCACTAAACCAGTCCAAAGTTGCCAAAACTCATCCTGTTTGCAGACAGATCAGCAGCATCCTTCCCAGGGGAGGTCTATTTAATCACTTCAGAAATTATTTCTTCCAGACAACAAAGAGCCATTAGATTACTTAATTAAAGGCCTGATTATCTCCAACCCAAAACAAGGGAAGGCAGAACCTAAAATAGGGAGATTTAAGCAGCTGCCCTGGTCCTCATTATGCTTTGATTTCAATCAAGCACACACACGTCAAGCAAAGGGCAATAAATTACAACCATGTGTTGGAAGAAATTATCTTCACCATATTGGAAGTGGAAAGCCAAGGCTCTAACTGAGTGGTGTAAGATATTAGACTTCCATCTGGGAATAATAACCTACTGAACACAAACATGCCTGAGCATTAGCTGCAGGCACTGCTGGAGTTAAACCTGGCAGCAGGAGATGGAAATGGAACAGTTGTTTTTTGGGAAAGTGACATGGATTTTGGTAAAACAGATAACCAAGAAACATGCTTGTTGTTTAACACGGAGAACAGAGAGGGAACTAAAACCTCATGTAATTCCTCTTTAACCCAAATACCTCCAGAAAGGAAAGGTGGGAAACTCCAGAGATACTAAAGGTAGTTTGCACTAAAACAGACACTTAAGGCAAATTCAGCACTGGTTCACAGGCACTGAAGGCTCAGCAGAATTGTTCTTCTCCAGCTTACATGATTTTATTACATGCAATATTACAAGATTTCCCCAAACTCGTTTTCATACTACAGTCACTCAGTGGCCATTAAGCTTTTGGGGACAAAATTGAATTTTAAGGTCCCTAACAACCCAAACTGACTGGATTATTCCACACAAACTGTTACCAAACCCATAACAGGCTGCTTCCCTCCAAACACCCACGACAGCAGGTGCCAACCCCTTGGGAAATGGCAAATACAATGCAGTGACTCACTGAACGTAGGTGGAGACTTACCACACCTGATGAAAAGAGAAATCTAAAAAGGAAAGGTGTGTGGGCCAAATGGGACTGGCACAAGGAAGAACTGAAGCAATCTGAAGTGCTGGGAGAGGCCTGAGATGAATTCTGTGAGATATCAGCACCTTCTGTGCTCAAGGTAAAAGGGGAGCTGATGCAGGGGAGATTGGGACCACATGGGGAGAGCAGAGTGGGATGGAGATGTTCCCAAAAGTGCCCATTTATCTACAGCTGCTGGCATGACCAGCACCAGGTGTGTTTGGAAGCTCAGCAGTGAAGTGAGGCCCATGCACAGCAACTTCTGAGAGACCTGGGGCTGCTCAGCCTGGAGAGAGGCTTGGGGTGACCTGACTGGGGCCTTCCAGTGCCTGGAGGAGGCAACAGGAAAGATGGAGAGAGACTTTGGACAAGAGGGAATGGCTCCCCACTGCCCTGGGGCAGGGTTAGATGGGATATTGGGAATAAATTCCCCTCTGTGAGGGTGGGCAGGCCCTGGCACAGGTGCCCAGAGCAGCTGTGGCTGCCCCTGGATCCCTGGCAGTGCCCAAGGCCAGGCTGGACAGGGCTTGCAGCAACCTAGGACAGCAGAAGCTGTCTAGGAAGTCTGGACACAAAGCCACTACTTGCTCTGAAAAACCCAGCAGAAACTCTCATTACAGGAATAAAAAGCCTGAACAGCCCAGGAAATTCAGGCAGGCTGGGATTCAGTGTTCCCTGTGGGTGCTGTGATTAATTCTGCATTCACTGTTTCCTCTCTTTCACAAAACAGCAGCTGTGCTTACAGAGGCAGCTCAGGAACATTTTCTGCCCCACAGAGGGACAGAAGAGCATCTTAAGGGACTGCTGGTGAGGAGCTGATGTGTCAGAGTTGAGACTTCTCCCTCAGCACCATTTTCATCCTCTTCATCTGCAGCCACTGCACTTAAACTGGTATTTTTTAGAGAGAATTTGTAATGTGAGGTATCAATTAGCCTGGCATCCCGTGTGAAGGATCTGTGGGGGCAGGCAACCTCACCTGAGGGAGCAGAAACCATGAAAGCCTCTGCAGGTCAACTCAAAATGTAGATTTTTCTGCACACTGCCTACAGACTGATCCCTGCTCCTGGAGGGTGAACCTGGGGTAGATCTTCCCATCTAACAGTAACCAGAATTTCCACAAAAGGTACAGTCCTGAGGGCTGCCAGCATGTTTAACTCTTTGATTAATCCATCAAGGAGCCTGAGGTATCTCCCAGTGCTGGAAAGGTCTGCCATGCCTGGCTTTGGAGTTGGGTAGGACACTGGTTCCTGGCCCAGGATGCCCTGTGCCCTCCCTCCCCAGCTGCAGGAGCTGCCAGGGCAGTGACACTGCCAGGGCAGTGACACCTCCAGGGACTCTGCCTGGCCCAGCCCCACTGCTGGCTTTGCAGGCACTCCCAGGGTCAGCTCCCAGCTCCAGCAGCCATGGAGTGACATCTCTGCCACTGCCAGCCCTGCCCACAGTGACATCCCTGCCACTGCCAGCCCTCCAGCACAGCCCTGCCCAGCTCCAGCAGCTGCTCCATGAGGAATTGCTGCATCATTCCCAACCCAACGTGATGGCAGGAGCAGCACTGACAGAAGCTGGCACTTGTTGCCACCTCTGAATTTCCACCCTCTGATCTCCAAGTAAAAATGAAGCTTCTGCTGTCAAAACACAAAAATCCACTTGTCTTGCTCAGAAAACTGCAGAGCCCAGCTACAAGAACAAAAGCCTGTTTCTCTCCACATCTCTGTTGGAGGTAAAGTACAAATCCTGATTTTAAGCACGATGAACCCTTCAGACACTGAGGTGAAGTTTCCATAACTTTGCAGATTCTTTCCACAACTGCCACAATTTTTTTATGCTGCTCAGCCACACATTAGGCCACCCTTGTCCTCTTTTCCTCCTCCACTTTTGGGATCACAACAGGCACTGAAGTGCTCTGTGCTGGCACCTGTGCCCACAGTCTGACCTGTCCTCCTGGCTGTGATCCCTCCTGGATCCCCCTGACCATTCCTGCTGTAAAACCTGCACTGACAAACAGAGAGATGGAATTTGGAACAAGCTCACCTTTTCCTTCCACACAATACATGAAGACTGTTATATAAAGGTACTGCTGTACCCCAGGCTGAGCAGGGCTCAGCAGATTCACCTCAGTCAGAAACCTGCCCTGTGCCTTCTTTTCAGCCAATTCAAGCTGTTTAAAGAAGTTATTGTATCCAGCCATGACTTCATGGTCATCTGAGCAGAGAGGGATTTAAAAAGACAACCTTGGTTCCATAAACCTCCTCATTTTCATCTCAGGGTATTAAAAATCTTATTGGTCCTGCTCTGTTCTGCATCTGGGGAGTAACTGCAAATTTGGCTTTGCTGAATATGCAAAATTCCTTCTTCCAGTCAGTTCAGATACCAATAACCACTGTTACTTACAAGAGAAGTTGGAAAGCTATGAAAATAATGCACAAAAAGAAGTAAAAATTTGATACCTGTAACAGGAGAGTGATGCTTAACACATTTGGACAGGCTGCATTTACACTCAGCCACAGAACCCAGCAAGAAAAGTTCCTTTAAATGTGCTTCTGTCAGCACTGTACCATGATGAACTACATCTAAGGCTGTGTTTTATCTCCCTTGTCAAGCAACATGAGGCAGCAATGAAGTTTGTTCACGTTTTTCATGGTCTTTAGGCACCTCCCTAAGAAAGGGTCCCAGTGAAGGACACACTGGTCCATTTTGCTTTGCAACACTCCCTTGCTGTGTAGCTTTAGCATCACTTTCCACCCCAGCACTGCTTAGGAGATCAGAGCCCACAGCTGAACCTGATCACATCCCAAGGATGGGGAGGTAAGTGCAGTGCAGGACCAGCACAGCCCCAATTTACAAAAAACTGTTCCACTGGTAACCCACCCAGACAGCCTCCTGCTGCTGCTTTAAAAAGCCACTGCCTAATGTACACCGAGCTCACACGTGCTCTGTTCATTCCTTTGTTTTACACCTCTTTCATAAGGCAGGGCCTGAAACAAGCACCCTGCAGCAGAAGCACACGAATCCCTGCCCAGCTGCTGCTCCTCAGCACTCAGTGCCTGTCCTTTTGCTGGGAGATGTGAGAGCTGCTGCTGCTGCACATAGAGATTTTTTAAGAGTGCAGCCTTGAGGGAATGGAAAACGCAGGTGGTTTAAGCCTGAACTTAGAGATCAAAGAGAAGCCAGGTCATGCCAGGACAGAGACAGCCTCGATCTGTTAAAGGGGGAAGGAGGTGGGAAAGCACCTCAGCACCTGCCTTTGGCACCAGCTGACAGATCTGATCACCTCTGCAATCACAACCCCAGTGCTGCCTCCCCCCCAGGCGACAGACAGACAGACAGGGCTCAGAGGGTAGGACTGACATACAAGTCTCTGTACTGGTCAAAGGCATTGTTGGCTTCCACCTCCAGCTTGCGCAGGCGAGCCGAGGGCATGGCACCGTCCTCCAGGGGAGGGTCGTACTTGTTGCTCCACGGTGACCTGCAGGGAGACAAGGACAGGGACAGTCACACCAGGGACAGGAAAAACAGACTACAGTGTCTCAGGCTGGAAATGGGGCTGTGTATTCTATTCCTATCTGTGGGGCAGTTCTCTGCTGTTCTTTGGGCAGTTTTCTTTATCTCTCCCACAGCCAATCCTCCCTCCAGGAGATCTCTGCTGTTCATGGCCACTGAGTGTCCCTGCATGGCTGATCAAATTCCATCATCCCATGGGGAGAAGCTCTGCCCAGGGGAGGAGCCAAGCATTCCTACCTGGATACAATCTGAGATCTGGAACAGCACAGCAGCCTTTGCCCACTGCATTCCCAGAGGAGCAGCTTTCCTCTCCCCTGCATTCCCAGAGGAAGAGCAGGCCCATCTACCCCACTCTTAGGGGCCTTTTTTTTTTTTTTTTTTTGTACTATTACATTTGTATTTTTGGTTTTCCTAGTAAAGAACTGTTATTCCTATCCCCTATCTTTGCCTGAGAGCCTTTTGATTTCAAAATTATAACAATTCAGAAGGAGGGGGTTTACATTTTCCATTTCAGGGGAGGCTCCTGCTTTCCTCAGCACACACCTGGCTGTTCAAACTGAGACAAGGAGCCAGAGCCTGCTCAAGGCCCCGAGGCTGCCAGAGCTCCCAGGAGCATCTGGACAACACTCCCAGGCAGTGCTGGGATGTCTGTGCAGGGTCAGGAGTTGGCCTGGATGGTCCTTGGGGGTCCTTTCCAGCTCAGGATATTCCATGGCTCTGAAAGGTTTAATGTTGGTGGGTCTGACCTCATCCACAGATGCTGAAATTCCAAAAAACCCAAAAGGTGCCCAGAGCAATCTACCTGTAAGAACTGCACTCCCCACAGCCATTTCACACACTGGCAAAAAGGGGGCACTGAGCCCTCACAACTCACCTGGGGGCCATTCCCTGGCTTCAGGTTTTCTGTATAAAAAATCTCTTGGGTTTCAATCTGTTCCTTCTTATATATTCAACAACAAGGCTTCAGCTGTTGAACATTAAATATTAAAAACTGTTTTCATGCAAATACAAATCGATTGTGTAGTTTATTTGGGATCTGACAGTATTTGAGCCAAACACTGCTGGCTATGATTAAGGTCCACATTTTCCTCCACCACTCTGCTCTGAAATAAACTCTACCTTTAGCATAACATTAGGAAACCCTTTGAACAGTTTGAAGGATTTAACAGGGTTTGTAAAGCTGCAGGTTTTACTACAATTTCTGCAGGTGTGGAAGAGATTTTTGTGTTCTTAATGAAAGATTTGGTATTAAAAGATTAATGGAACCCTTTGCCCATCTGCTTGAGGCTTTTATAACTCCCATTCTGGAAACCAGCATTTTGCTTTTCATTTCCCCTTGGAGTTTACACATATCACTGCTGGCTCAAAGAAAAGTACCTCTACCCTTTCTCTCCCCCTTCCCCACTCACCTTTCCCAGCCCCTGGCTGCAGCACCAGGTCCCAGTGCTGGCCACAGGGAAAGGCTTTTTCTCTTTGTCTCTCATTTCTCAGAAAGGCAGTGGGGTCTGACACCCATTTGGTGCAAAGCACAAAGCCCAGCCTCTGCTTTGCTCCCATAACTCCTGACCACGCCTGACAGAAAAGGTGAGACCAGGGAGAGTGGAGATGTTGTGTCACATCCACCCAAGTGATGTCTGCAGGTCATGGTTCTCATCTCAGGGCTGTGTGCAGTCCTGGGCTCTCACCACAACAAGGACCTGGAGGGCTGGAGCGTGTCCAGGGCAGGGAACAGAGCTGGGAAGGGCTGGAGCCCCAGGAGAGGCTGAGGGAGCTGGGAAGGGGCTCAGCTGGAGAAAAGGAGGCTCAGGGGGGACCTTGTGGCTCTGCACAGCTCCTGACAGGAGGGGACAGCCGGGGGGTCGGGCTGTGCTCCAGGGAACAGGGACAGGAGCAGAGGGAACGGCCTCAGGCTGGGCCAGGGCAGGCTCAGGGGGGACACCAGCAGGAATTCTCCAGGGAAAGGGCTGTCAACCATCAGAAGGGGCTGCCTGGGGAGGCCTGGACCCCATCCCTGGAGGTGTCCAGGGAAGACCTGGACATGGCACTCAGCTCTGGGCTGGGACAAGGTGGGGACTGGTCAAGGTTGGACTGGATGGTTTTGGAGGGTTTTTCCAACCTCAGTGATTCTGGGGTTCTGTGATTTTAAACAGCTGCTTCAAATGTGGTTGCTTTGGAGAGGAGTCAACAGCCACAGGATCCCAGCTGGGTCAGGCTGGAAGGGCCCACAGGGCCTCATCTGTGCCCCCTCCCTGCTCCAGCAGGGCCAGCCAGGGCACAGGATGGAGTCCAGATGGGTCTGGAACATCTCCAGTGAGGGACACTCCACAGCCTCTCTGGGAAATGTGTCCCAGAGTGTGTAAAGATCTTTTTCCTCATGTTCAGGTGGAGCTCCCTGGGCTCAGTCCCTTTGGGGCCACTGCTGGGTCCCAGGGAGCAGAGCCTGCTCAGAGCCCTCCCTGCAGACAGGGACACAGGGATGAGGTCTCTTCTCAGCTCTTTGTTCACTCCTTTACCTAAAATCTCTGAAATCTGGGAGAGATTCCCATCAAACCCCCCTGGTGCTCCCAGGTGGCTCAGCTGCTGCAGAGGGTGAGCAGGGAGCTCCTGCAGAACCACTGGGAGATGCTCCAGGTGCAAACACCAAACCTCTTCCCCTGGCTGCAGGAATGGCATTGAGGGGCAGCCAGAACAGACCCTTCCAGCCAGCAGCTTGTGGCATTTTCATCCCGTTCCAGCTGGAGCCAGCAGCAGCTTTACCAACAAAAAAACCCTCCTAACACAGCCCTGTATTTTTTATTTTTGTGGAAATGCACTCACAACACATTTAAACACTTAGCTGGAGGCTATTTGAAGAAAGACAGATGGACAAGCACTTAAATTTCAAAAGTCAGACCTCTAATTTCCCCAAAAGAGAATGGTTTGTGTTTCAGCTAACAGGTTTCAGTGTTGTTGGCCCCAAATTCCCCATAAGGATTCCATTTAACAGAGTGATCAAACACACTTCGAGTGGAAATGTATGGACAAAGTCAGGGACCTTGAAGTCTAATATTAAAAAAATAAAATTAATGAAAGCTCTGCCTTCACAGCGTGGATTCTATGACTGTTTGATATCCTTCACAAACCTTCCTTATTCCAGGAGCACTCACAGAAGTACCTGTGAGACTCCCACAAGCAGGATTTGCTATAATGAAGAAAATAAAAATTATCTATTTATGAAGATCCAAGGAGACTCCAAAATCCACCTTCTAGCCTGATCCACGTTCGACATGGACCAAACCAAGTCTGTCTATAAGGACACAATAAACTGTGATGGGCTAAGCATTAGGCTATTCACTTCCCACAGCAGCTTTTTTTCCAGGCAAATTCCCAGTCAAATTGCAAAGCCACTGGAAAAACCCAACCCTGTAAAACTGGATTGCCAGTGAGAAAGTCTGACTACCCAGCCCCAGCTCTCCTGCTGAAGGACAGCGAGGCTCAGTTGACCAGGGAATGCTTGGAAATACCTGGATTAAAATTATTAATACTTGGATTAAAATTATTTCTTGCTAAAAGAAATGCAATTAGCAACCTGTCCAATAGGAAGGAAAGGTGTTTAGCTTGGAGTGTGCAGGAATTGGGGATGCAGCATGTGTCAGGAATAAGATTCCCTGGGACTTCTAATTGAGCGTGTGGTTCTGAAAATGGCTGTGGAAATATCAAAAGCTTTTAAAAGCCCAGTGAACTCCTCCTAGATCTTGGCCTAATTGATTAAATTAGTGTAAGAGGCACTTCCCAGTAACAACTGCAGATTTTATGAGGTACGAAGCAGTGTCTGGACACAGGCACAGAATGGGATTAACATGCACAGGGCAGTGCTGCTGGGGTTTCAAAGGCTTCTGCTGTGTGCTGAAGGAAGGAATTACTTCATGAATCAGAGCTGGGACCAATCAATTCCAGAAGGAAGAATCACTTCAATCCAGAATGCCTGAATCAAAAGCCTTAGGAACAGGATTCTTTCCTGCCAGCAATTAACACATGGTGCCTGTTCTAGAGGAACAAATGAAAGAGCTTTTCTGAAGCCTCATTACTTAATAAGTCACGAAAATTTCAAAGTGATTTTAAAAACCAAATTCCTCCTGCTTCCTTGTAGCTATTTAATACCTTCTCAGAAAGAGATGGAGCAAATTTCAGAAGCAAGAGTGACACTGACCTTAGAGGAAGGGCTGTCATGTGCCCTAATTAAACACAGGGTTATTAGTGATTGCACCATGTCCCATTACTGCCTAACCAGTGCCTCTTCCAGCTCCCTGTGTCCCTGGTGATGGATGTCCACATCAGCAGGATGCAAAGGGGCTGCAAGAAATATCAAACTTCAGGGAGAAAGCATCTCTTGAAAGATCCACAAGAAGTTCAGGATTTAATCCCCCCTCCTGCATGTGCCAGAGGGGCTGCAGCTGTGTGGGGACATCTCATGGGGGCAGAAGCTCTGAACTATTCTATCTACTAACCCAGAACTGATTACATGCATGCAGCTGCTAATGTGGATCTAACCAGCTGGGACACACAAAATTAAGGCAAAATGCTTTTATAGAAGGCACCAGGCTCTTCTGTGGAAGGTTGGAATAGTTTCTAAATATGAGATTAGTGCCCTAAAGAACATGAGTGACACTCCACCTTCAGCTCCTGCTCACTTGCTGGCCCCTTGCAATAGGCTGTATTTTAAACAACTCATTAGGATTTACACTCAGCCACAATCCAGAGGCAATGTCAAACTCTGCAGCCACTCTCATTCTCCATCTCTTGTTTCTAGGACAAAATGTATCTCAGCATGTTCTCAGTGTAAATCATCCACACACACGTGCTTCACATTAGAGGGACCTTTCCTGCAACTCAAAGCAACTGAACCAATTCATCTCAAATCCTTTACAAGCTCACCTGCTTCTGCAGTGATGCCAGAGCCAAAGAAAGAAGATTTGTTAAAAAATATTTTCTGAAACTCCACTTTGAAACACAATTCTTGAAACATTTTGGCCAGGTAAATGTAAAGCCCTACATCAAATCTACACAGAGCAAAGAGATTCTTCCTGGAGATCATTCCAAGCACTAAAATGTAAATTATAAAGACAAGTGGAAGCCTGAGAATCATCCCCAGAAGCAGCAGGATGGCTGAGCTGGTAATTCAGGGCAGGAGATGAATGGGGTCGTTACCTCACAGCCCAGCATCCTTTGTTAAAGAAAAAAAAATGAAAGTGCTGCAGGAGTCACAAAGGTTTCTGGACTGTAAACTCATGATCCTTATATTAAATATCTGGAGCTATGCCACTGTCACTACAGCCATTAAGGAAAGTTAGGCAATGTGAGAAAGGGAAAGGATGATTGAAACATAAATGAAAAGCATCATCCTAATGGCAAGGTAGAGGAAAACACATTAAAAGAGAGACTGTGCTCAAAGTGTGACTGAAACCTGATTGTACCATTCCAGTATTACAGCCTCTCCTGCTTCAAAATTAATTATATTGTAATTAGACATCGCTTATAGGCTTCAAATACTTTCATTGGTTTTGTCTCCAGTCCTTAGAATATATCAGCTAGTTTGGTAGATGGGGATTCCTCTTCTTTGGTAAAAACTTGAGCCTAGATTTTCAAACAGAACTAATGACACTGAGTCCAAAGTCAGTCAATTCCTTGTAAAACACTGAGTGAAAGAGCCTTTCCCAGCTGGCAAATCCACCCTCTTTTGTACAAGCTGAAGATGATTTTGTTTAAACCCATGGCTTGCATCATCTCTTTTCTGTCATTACCCATTCCAGAGAGTTTATAACTTTGCAATGGTCTAATTTCCTATCAAGGCCATTTCTGCTAGAGAATTGACTGGTTTCAATCCAGAATACAGAAAACAAAGAGAAATACATCAGTCACCCCCTTTAGCATGATAACAACAGCACATTTTGAGCTCTAAATCTTTAAATGACTGATATTTTTTGGGCTGAAGAGGGAGAAGGGCCTGCAAGCCCTGGCCATGGCTGTCCTTTAGAGAGCAGCAGGCAGCCCCAGCTCTGGCTGGGAACTCACCTGTACGAGTCCCCATCTCTGTTGTAGTCACACAATAGATAATCCTTCCCCACCACCTTGTCTCGTGCAATCTTCAAGGGCTGATCCACAGAGGAGAGGAGATCTTCACACAGGCTGGGGACCTGCAGGGGGGAAAGCAGCAGGGAGGGGAGAGAGGGCAACACGTTAAGGTTGGAAGGCACTGGCACCCTAAGAACAGCTTTTGTTATTAGCAGCCCACATCTGTCCCAAAGCCAAAACCCTTCAAGAAATCACTTCACTAACAACACATCCCTATGCTCCCACCTCCAATAATTTCAAGTTTAATTACCATTTCAGGTTTAATTACCTAAGCACTGGTGTGGCCCAGCACACCTCAACACACACACTCCACGTTCACTCTGTGCCAGGGCAGCCACTGCCCAGGGCTGGTGGATAAAGGTAAATATTTGCAGTGCAGTGGGAATGAGAGAGCTGCTGAAGGAACCCACCATCCACACCCTGGAGTGAGCTTTCCCAAGCTCCCACTCTGGGTCAAGCTCAGAGCAGTTTCCAGGCACGCAGCCAAGCATGACCAGGCTGGCTAAGGAGAATAAACGTGTGTGTGCACATGTCAAATCCAACACACCTCCTGCATCCTGCACAGGCTCCCATGCATCCAGGACCCAGTTGCCTCCCTGCCCTGCACGTGGACACAGACAAGCTCTGCTTCCAGCCTGGCAGAGGGCCTGTGATGTCCTGCAGGGCCGTGAGGCTCCATGTCCCTGCACACACTGCAGGTAAGGTGCAGCCCTGTGCCCCAGCCCAGCCCAGGGACCACCACCAGCCATTCCTGCAGCTGCTGTCATCAAACAACCACTGTGTTTCCTGCTGCAACAACAGTCCAGATTTCACTGCCAGAGAAATGGACTGAAGCCAAATGCCCTTTCCCAACCACACAACAGGACCACAGCATGACTGGTAAGTTCTTGATCAGATTGGTAACAATGTGCTAATAAAACAAGAAAGAAATGAGCAGTGTGAAATCTCTTCCACACATCACTCTGCATCACAGAGATGAAAACCTGACTGAGACATGGGGACAAAAGGCAATCAAGGGCAAAATTAATCATGAAGTGATGAATTCACAACTCATAATAAATGAAAAGGGGAGGGAAGGAAGAATAAAGAAAACATGGAAATGTGCTTTCTTCTCTTCAAGCCATTGACTCAGTGAATGGATTAGCACCATTTCAAAGGAAAGAAGCCTAGAGGAGAAAAAACAAATCTGGGGTGCAACAGCCCCAAAACTATTTTAATGCACTAGACAGGACAGAAGAGATCAAACTGCCTGGAACAAAAACATTCCTAATCCCAAGTACAAGGCAGTAACACACAGAGGATGACAGTCAGAGTGAGCAGGGACACACATAAACCAATGTGACTATGAAAAATAATTTTTAAAAAATCCTAAATGGAAATGGTAAAACAACCTGTGGCTGCCTCATCCCTGGCAGTGCCCAAGGCCAGGCTGGACAGGGCCTGGAGCACCCTGGGACAGTGGAAGGTGTCCCTGCTCGTGGCAGGGGTGGCACTGGGTGGGCTTTAAGGTTCCTCCAACCCAAACCATTCCATGGCTCTAAGATGAGACCAGCAAGTGATGGTCTAACCTGACCCATACAATCCTTAAACACAAAAAAAATCAGAGGCAAACCAAGACATGGTTGGTAAAGTGCTGCAAAAGCTGAAGTATTCATCTGAGTGTTTTTGTTTTGGTCTCTACAGACTGTAACGTGGCCATGAGTGAGAACTGCAGAGCCCAGACCAAGAGCAGGGCAGTCCAGGATTTAATCCAGCCCAGGAGCCCCTCCTCTGGTACCTGCAGGCCTGGCTGAGGGGGCCTCAAAACACCACACACTCCTGGGCAAACAGGAGTGGACAAGCAGCAGCAGCTTTTAGGGAAATTCTTCCTTTTCCTGAGACCAGACAACCCAAATACTTCCTGGGGCTGATCCAAAGCAGCAGTGTGGTGGCACAAGGCAGTGAAATGATCTCTGTGTCTGTGAGCACATCTGGCTCCCCTCTGGCCCTTCCTTCTCTTCCCCATTGATTTTGGGCCAGCTCTTCAGGGTGACAGCAACTCAATCTGCCTGCCTGCCCTTCAGACAGAGCCCAGGCAGCCCAGCACTGGAGCTGGACCCAGAGGTGACCAGGGGAACACATCCCTGGGCCAGCAGCCCATCAGCCAGGGAAATGCCCAGAACACACTCCTGGCTCTGACCTGCCTTTGGGATGAGCAGTGGTGATGGAAACAGAACTGGGGGGAAGCGCCTTTTCCCCAGCCTCTGCTTCCACTCTGGTTCTTTGGGAACAGCCTACACTCCACGTGTGGTAAGGCATTCCTTCAACCCCAAATACCCACACAGAGTCTTCTCACAAAAAACTCCAACCCGAGGCCGAGCTGATACCCCTGCAGAAAAGCTGAATTTACAACCCTTATAAAAAACCCCCTCACAAGTAACTTTCAGATTTAACTTTCTTTTAAGAACAGCACATGCCTGGTGTGGGGTTTCTGCAGGGCTCAGAGCACAATCCCATATTGACTAGAAGGAACTCGTAACCCATTGCTTTTTTAAGATGCAATCTACTGAACTAAACTTATCTGTGGATGATTTGGTAACAAATATTCGTGAGCAGGGTCTCTTTCCCAATTTCTGAGGGCTGTGGTTATTCCTACAGCCATAACAGTGACTGCATTATATCACACACTTACTAGAATATAATACTGCACTGTGTTATAACCCCCCATTGTAAAACAAGCTGTATATCCCATCTCCTTGGTACAGACACTCCACAGGACTTGAGGCAATCTATTCTTTTCCCTTCTCATCT
Organism: Passer montanus; assembly: GCF_014805655.1. NCBI lineage: Eukaryota > Metazoa > Chordata > Aves > Passeriformes > Passeridae > Passer > Passer montanus. The sequence goes on along the minus strand of NW_024363161.1, from coordinate 279,167 downwards.
TTCAGAATTAAACAGAAGAAAACCCACTCATCTAATTTGGAAATATTAGAAAATTTTGACAGTATTAATAAAAAGAACAGACATTCCAGCTGATGGAACTATTAATGTAATTCTAATTATTGGAAAAGCACCCAAGTGTGGCACAGTTACCCCAAGAATGTAATTTTTATATCATTTATTACATCAACTGTACTTCCTAAGAATGAATTTACAATTTATGCACACTGCCTTTCCTCTTCTACTCTTGAAAATTGCTTACAAGGCAAAGGCAGTAATTTGAACAAGGTAATTTGCAGCTTTAAACACTTCAGGTTTATGTTCATGAGACTATGCTTCTTTCTGAATTTAGGTCCCCTGGATTCTTTTCCATGTCAAGTGTTGAATCTTACTAAAACATTTAAATTACTGTTGTGCACATTCAGACTCTTGCAGGATTCAGTTTATCTTCTGACCCCAGCAAAGCAACTCTGCTTGGATGCCAACTGATACTCTGAGTTTTCAACCTCAAACAGTGGATTTGTGTTGTTAATTTTTCTTGTTAAGGTTGTTCTGTGTTAACTGAAGAGCCAAAACTCACTCAGGTGCTTGAGCACTTATCTGCAGCAGTCATTACATGTGCAATTTTGACTTCAATTCAGAAACACAAGAATTAAGCCACTCCTCAGGGCAAACTGAAACACCAAAGCAGTGATTTGGTTCCATTCATCACTGCACTACAAATAAATGTCACTGTGCTGCAAACACCAGAGATGAGGTTCTTTTATAAGCAAAGACTGGGCTCCCACCTTTGTTCTGACACAATCTGAGCACTGCCAGGTCACATGCAGAACACAATCTGCACCTTGTATCTCCAGCTAAAGGCCAGCACTAATGTCACCTGGCCCTAGGGCAGCCTTGTTCCCCAGATCAGCTCTCAGCCATCTCTTCTGGTGGCTCTGGCTGCCCAGGAAGTGAGACCACCCTCACCGTAAATTGAAAAGAAAAAAAGTGGGAGACGTGGGGCTCGGCCTGGAAGAACAGCAGCATCATTCAGAAGGAGCAGGGCACAGTGTTTGGGGGATATTTTTTTCAAGGACATACACAAAGGATGTGTAGTGCAGAGGAAAGAAAACCTGAATGAGAAAGTGAGGGAAACGTGTCGAACAAGGATCCTGTTGTCCTGTGAAACCAAACTCTCCAGCAGAGCTGCCCAGGTATGTGGACAGTGTTTTAATTAAGGCAACTGCTCTGCTATCAAGACAAATAACCACTTGTGCCAAAGTGGAAACCATACCCTTTTTGGAGTACCTAAGCTCAATCATTCTTTCTGGACTCACTTCTTGGTTCAAGAAGCTTATTAGCAATTAAACAATTGCTTCTGCATTATTTTTTAAAGTATTTTTAAACTATCTAAAAACAAATCCATGGAGAAAAGAGGAGTAATACCTCGAGTTCTCCATGTCTGACACACAGCCCCTGTCCCTGTTTTGACCACACTGAATTTCATCCAATTCTGCACTTCACACACTCAGGACAGCCAATGCTTTGGCTGTGCCCACTTCAGAGGAGTACACCCAGGTGGCTGCTTTCTTCTGCAGCCTTGATTGAAATGTACCACATCTACCACTGAAACAGCAACATTCCTGGTGTACCAGTCCTAAGAAAGAGTCTTTTTCCATGTTTATTCAGAGGTCAGCATTACTGACCTCCACAGGAACCTTACACACTGGAAAACTCTGCTAAATGCAGCAAAATTGAAGTTTATATATTTTTTTCCTTAAAGAAGCTGAAGGAACAAGAGGGAACAGCTTCAAACTGAAAGAGATTAAGTTTACTTTGGAAAGGAGAAATTCTTCCCTGTGAGGGTGGGCAGGCCCTGGCACAGGTGCCCAGAGCAGCTGTGGCTGCCCCTGGATCCCTGGCAGTGCCCAAGGCCAGGCTGGACAGGGCTGGAGCAGCCTGGGACAGTGGAAAGTGTCCCTGCCATGGCAGGGGTGGCACTGGGTGATCTTTAAGGACCCTTCCAACCCAAACACTTCTACAATTCTGGGAAGAGGAGGCAAGCTTCAATTAGCTAAGGAGCCATTCAGATCCATGTGTTTTGAATCTGCATCTGCAATTGCAGGAGTCTGAACCTGCAGGTATCTGAACACACACGTGAGGAGAGCAGTTTTTAATTAAAAGCCCCACCCCACCAGGAAGGTGAATATTTTTACCACTTGTGAACTTTCAACATTAAAGGAGGACATAAGAGCTGCTCCCATGGTTGGGGAAGCCACTGAAACACAAGAGCCATGGAAGCTCCCTGACGAGCCTCTCACAAAATAACCCTTCTGGCAGACCTCCAGCTCACATCCTTCATCTAGTAAAGTATTATTCTGATGTTTCAGAGTCCCTGCACAGCCCCAGAATTTCCTGTTCCTGCAGAAGGCAGGCACAGCCTAGTGAATGTGGTGGAAGCTCAAGAAGGAAGCCTGGCTCTACTCATCTTGGGCCTAAAGCCACCAGTGAAGTCACTCCCACAAATCCACACAGTGCTAAACCTTAATTGGATCCATCACAGGTCCAAAGGCCACACAATCATCAAGCTTTGTTTATGAAATGACACTTAAATGGACTTTTGTGTTCAGACAAGATATAATTGATACTGGAAAGAGCTCAGGGTTATTCATGTACTTGCACTGAATTACAGCACTGCAAGAACTGGCAAACCCAAAACTAAGCCAAATGAGCTTTTCTGGAAGAAGACAGATGTTAACAAGGTTGCAAATCCAGGTTTGTCCAGCTAACTGTGTCATAGCAGACATGTCACATTCATTACAGAATGTTTTAATTCAGCTCGAGGAACTACATTTAAAAAGGTGAGAACCATTCATAAAACAGGATCCTTGGCTTTCTTCCTGTGCCTTGCAGGATAAAACAGGGCTTTTGCTGGATTCCCCTTCTGAAACAAAAGGCAGCCATCTGGCAGGCACAGCAGAGTGCCCTGGGCTGTGGCTGTGACCTGCAGGTGAAGGCTCCTGGATCCTGTTACCAGCCCCAGTCCCAGGAGCCATCACAGAGTATCAGTATCTTGGGAAGTCCTGGCTGTTTGTGTCAGAGTCCAGCTGGGGCTGGAGATATCCAGCAGCAATTCAGGGATATGCAGCACATACTATCTGCAGTGCTGTTTCTCTAGCCCAGCTTTCCCCTCCATCTAGAGGGGTTAGGGAGGTTTCCATCTTCACACACACTCCCTTCAAATGATAATTAAACAGATATTTTAAGGGTCTCTAACACCAGCAGTGCAGTGGCAGGAGCCTGGAAGACAAAAAGGCTTAAAAATAGAAAGAATAAGTGATATAAGGCCAGAATTGAAATTCCCTTTTCCCATCTCATGGCAGGAAATGGGGCTGCTAGCTCTAAGCCAAGCATCACATTAACAGTTTACATATATTAATTGCTATCTCCAACTACCATCAAGATATTCAGAGGTAATCTTTGCTAGCTGGAAAAGCTCCTGCTTACAGCCACTCACCAAATGGAAAAACTGGCTCTCAACCACTATACATTTATTCAGAGAGCCAGAGCCCCCTTCTTTTGCCAATAATCCCTGCGTTAGAAACCTGCCTGGCTGCTGGGAGCTGATCCCACAGGTCAGCAAGTCCAGGCAGAACAGCAGGTCAAAGACTCAGCTTTGAGCCCACAGGGCTGTCAAAGCACTTCTGCTTCCACCACCTCTTTTTCAGCTTTCACTGGATCTGATTTTTTGTTTAAAACATCTTCCAGCCTCACCAGACGCCCAGCTGCCCATCTGCATCCAATTATTTTATCTCTCCCCGCAATGCTGCACAGTGCTCAGGCTCTTGGACTCCAAACACAAAAAGCTCTAGTCACATTCTCATGTTCTTTATGGTCTGTGCAGCCCAAGCAGTGCAGTTTGCCTGGGGGTAAATTCTGTAGCTTCATATATCTTCAGTGACTGAAGGCATGCAAGCAGATTTGGGACTTGCCTGGAGCTCACATGAAGCAACAGCCTGAACTGTGCTCAAATATTTCAAAATCATAAGTTTATACATTTTAAGATTCATCACTCCAGGATTTTCTAAAAAGTAACACATTCTACTAAAAATACTTCACTATTCCCCTGTGATGAGAAAGGAGAGCTGATCACCTCCCAGATCTTTAATTGCAAACAGAGCCTTAAAAAATAACCAGCAAAGTTATGACTGCTGTGTCTATAAAGAACTCACTTTAATTCTTCAATGGCAGCATTACTTGGTTGTGTTCTTCAAGAAAGCTTTCACTTCTGGGAATGACTGCTGTTTTCAGGCTTACTGGGAGAGGAGAGGCAGACAGCTGTGGCTGTGAGCAGCCCTCCCTCCCTCCCTCTCTGGTGAGCCTGTCCATCCTGTGAGGACCATTTTCTGTCCCCACTTCATGCCAGGCATCTATTTTCCTGAGTCAGCTAGATTCTTCATCTAATTTGTATTATACACACCCAGGCAAACATCCAAATTAAACACTCAGCAGGAAATTGGTACTTGCTAAAGGAACCTGCTTAACTTTCACTGAGGCTAAGAGTGCATCAGAGTCAAAGCACCAAGGCAATCCTGTCACAGATCTGTTATTTGCTGCACATGGCCCACGAGAACAATAACTCCATCACTTTTGCCACCTCAGCCCTCAAAGACACGTCACTGAAGCTGTCTGAAGAAAATACCCCAAAGGACTGTGGGGGCTGCAACCCCAGCCACCACTCACCCACGTGTCCTGTGCTGCCAGGATGCCCCAGGAAGGCACCCTCTGCAGCAGCACTGCCCAGGAGCTGATCCTTCTTTGGGGTTTCTCCTGCAAAGAGCACAGCTAAAAGCACAGAGGGCTGACTTTCTGTACAGCTGCCCTTCAGAGAAAGGAAGCAGGAGAGCAATTGCCTCCTCACCTCTGACCCTTCAGGGTGAGCTGCTCGGCCACTCCAAGTGAGCTCTGCCAGCTTCCCTCCCTCCTGACACTCAGAGTGACTCCATGAGCCACACAAAACCTCATTCAGCTGATCCCAGGACACATTTCCAAGCAGAGAACACCCTCAGAGTCCCCTTTCCAGCAGGTGATGAGAACAGATGTGATCCACAACAGGGTTCCCTAGGAAGCACAGTGAATCAGCAGCTCCTGGACAATGTGAGGCAATAAGGAGGTGACACAGCATTTTTGTCACACACTTAACATCTGAACTAATGCTCCAAGTGCTGTCACTACACACAGAATAATTTAGGTTGGAAAAGACCTTGAAGTTCATCAAGTGCAACCTCTGACCTGGAGCATCCTCACAACAAACCCATTTAAGAGCAGTGCAATCACCTTTCTTTCTCTCTCTTCTCTGGGAGCTTCCTTTCAGCTTGGACTTGGCTCACAGGTAGATGCTCCAAGGCTCACAGTTTCCAGAGGTGCTCCATGGAAAATTATTCCAGTTTAAATTAGTTGTCCTTAAAAAGGCATGTGCCTACAGCGAACTTCGTAGAGATTCAGAAGTCCTCTTGCCCATTCTGACAGCCTCTGAGTGGTGTATTTACAAATAATGACTAATTGAACCCCTAGCAGAGCATTCCATGCCAAGGCCCATTTCCAGCACCATGCACAGCTTCTTTCAGGCAGACTTCTGGAGGGCTGTGATTGACAAGGTCTCTAATGAACTCTAATTGAAGCCTCAGCAGTCTGAAAAACCCAACAACAGATGTGGTGAAAGGGCAAACCACAAACTGTTTTGCTAATGAATGAAAAGCGTTTGGGCTGATGAGGGCCAGTGACCCAAAAATTCTCTTCCTCCACCCACCCTTTTACTTCTGTTCAAGTTTGGGCCACTTCCCTTGTCAGCACAACACATGGGGGCAGTCATGGACAGTCCTGGACATACTCCATGTATTCAGCTGGGTACCAAGATGCTCCTGCATGAGCCACAAGCAGCAGAACATGGACAGAGTGAGAGGAACCTCAGGGAGGGAACTTAGTGTGGTTATCCTTCCCAGCAGGAATACCAGCCTAGCAGTGATTTTAAACTGCCAGAGAGCAGGGTTAGATGGGATATTGGGAAGAAACTCCTTCCTGTGAGGGTCTGGCACAGGCTGCCCAGAGAAGCTGTGGCTGCCCCTGGATCCCTGGAAGTGTCCAAGGCCAAGCTGGACAGGGCTGGGAGCGAGGTGGTCTCATGGAAGGTGTCCCTGCCCATGGCAGGGGGTGGGACTGGAGGAGCTTTAGGGTCCCTCCCAACACAAACCATTCTGGGAGTCGGGCAAGGAGAGGCCTGTTCCTTACTGTGTCAGTTTGGAAAACTCTTTACATATAATGACATTTCTGAGCCATCTTCTCTCCTTTCAATGGATCTTAAGCAAGCAGCCACCATCAATCTGGAGATTAAATCCTATAGAAAGACCATGGCACACTGACTTCAGCAATACCCTAACTTCACCTCAAATACTGACATGAGCCTCTGCTTCCCACCTCCTCCACTGTGGCAGAGGACTGAGCAGGAAACCCAGCACAAGGAAGCCAAGAAGTCAGGGTGCCATGTTTTACAATGCTTCCCCTCAGTTTAATGAACGTGCTCATGCTCATTGTGCATTTGGAGTCTGCCCTTTATTCTCAAGGAGGTTATTGCCTGCTAATGGGACAAGCAGCAGACTCAAAACGACAGATGTAAAGGCTGGGATGAAATTTGCCAAAAAAAAGGTCAAAAATCTATTTGCTCCAGTCTGGCTCCTGATGTTTCTGGAGCTACTACAGGTGGCAGAGCACACACTGCTCTTGTCTCACCAGTGCAGACTGCAGGAGGTCAGGCTGAGAGTGGCTGCAGAACAGTTCTACAGGTGTCTCAACAAGAAAGGAATGGTGCTGGATTTAATAAATGATTTCATCTCTGCTCCAGAGGAGGGGCTGCAATGCCTCTTGTGGGGGACACAGACCCTCCTCCTAACAGACCCCAAACTGGTCTGGTTCATGTTACACTATGAAAAGGAGCCCAGGGAGTGTGTTGCTGATGGAAAGCATGTAGAGCACTAATGAGCACCATCCCAAAGTAATTCCAGCATTTAGAGGTACCCAGCAATTTTCTGAGTCATTAAAAAAACCTCAGACCAATTACAAAGTCAAGCTTACCATGGCTGACCAAACAACTCCTTGTTTTGAGTGGTCCTGGGGGCTGCTCAGACCCCGACACCCGCTCAGTCCTCCCAATTTCATCACAAAACCAACCATGTCACACCAGATCAGATCAGTGATTTAGTTACTTGTGTCCTACCTCCAGCCACAGCCACAAAAACGATGCTTTAGGTTGCCAAGGGTTTTGGGGGCACAGATGTAGCCAATTACTAAATGGCTTCAAGAGAGAGAAATAATCCTTTCCTGCAGGGAATAATTTCTTTCCTGACCCCCAGAGCTCTCTTACCTGTACCTTGGCTTATTTAAGTAAAAGAAATGTTTAGAGTTTGATAAATTTAAGTCAGCCACAACTTTTTGACCATAGCTTACCAATATCAGCTTTAGAAGCACTTCCAACCAAACCTCTACCTGGTGAGCAGCTGCTCTTCTGCACAAATTTAGAAGCTCAGGTCAGAAATAAGCCATGTATTTAGAGTGGACAATAGAATCCAGTTTTTCCACAAGCAGACCCTGTACAGATTAAATCCATATTTCAGTAACACCTTCACTCACACAGAGGCAACTGTGGCACACACTGTTTGAAGGGACAGTTGATACTGACCAGGCTATTACAGCCCAAAGGTGCATCACAGGATGTGCAACTTGTAAGGAGCCTAGAAATCCTTCTTACATCAGTTTCCTTCCCTAGCAGTGTGTAAAGGGCAACAAAAGTTCCAGGGACAAGCAGAAAAAAAGACATCAGACACAAGATGGTCAGCCAGGTTTGGTTTTTGACACTAGACTGCAGAACATCTGAGAGAGCACAAATTATAAATAGATTTGGGTGTTCTCCAGATGCCCAGACATTCTCAGCAGTGTCTTTGCAGCGTGTGGGGCAGCACAGCCACTGCACCTCCCAGGGCTCCACACAGCAGGCTGTTTATCAGCAGATAATACCCAGGTGCAAGGGCCTGCATCCATCTGTACACACTGTCCCAAATTCAAACAGCAGCCTCCAAGCTGGCACCTGGGGTGAGTTCATTAGGAGAGCTGCTAATGACTGTTCACAACACTAAGTGTTCCTGCACACACAGCCCAAAACAATCCCTGGATTCCTGACATTGCTTGGCCAATGGTTGTTTGTTCAACCTTGCCCAAAGACAAGGGGACAGACAAACCACCAGACCTTCCAGATGCCCCAGAAGAAGTTCTTACACACCAGGTCTTTGTCAACAGCCACCTCCTGGGACAGCATCCAGTACTCACCAAGTCAATGAGGTCACTGAGATTCTTCTCTATCTGCTGTGGAGGCAGGCGCCTCATCAAATCCAAGGCACAATCCAGCTGCTGGTCACTCTGCAGGAACAAGAAGAGCCCTTGGTCACAAGGTGACAGGAAACACAACACAGCTCTCAGCAGCAGCATGCTTTGCATTAATACAAGTAAAACTCATTACATTTGATTGTGGATTATTGACTTGGCAACTTAACACCGTGCACCGTTGACAGAAAGGAGTGCAGTCCTTAACTCACCAGACTCCTTCCAATGTTTCTGTAAGTGTTTAACGTGCTGGTTTGCCACACTATCTAAATAATAACCCGGGTTAGGGAACTGAAAGCTCCTTCTCCCAAAGCAGGTTTAACACTGCCTTGCTTGCACTGATCAGCTTGAGATAACCAGCATCCAAGACAAACTCTGTTCCACTACAGAGCTCCCTCTGCCCTGCAGCTTTATCAGAAACCAGAATGAAACACGCACATAAAGCACAATCCATTATTTCCCTCTTCCTACAAAACACACACCATGAGCTGCCTGTATCTAAGAAATCAGGGATGTCAGTTGTTTAGAGCTAACACACAGCTTTCTCCAAAGGGTTCACTGCAGCTGGTCTCACACCAATTCTGACACAGAGAAACAACCTTAAACTCCACTTCAGAGTCAGAAAACATGCCCCAGACACTTGAGGAGCTGAACCGTGGTCCTGACATAACCAACAGACACAAACAGACACTTTCCTGCTGACCTAACAGCATCCAAAATCTGCACAAGTTCCTTTGATCCCAGGTCAGGTGAAGCACAACCAGTTTGTTCTCACTGCTCCTCCCCTCCTTTTTCTCTCTGCCATTTCCAGCCACCCAAATCCCACGAGCTGAGGTTTAATTTCACCCTCCCGTGTTCTGTCAAGCTCCTAAAGTCTTATTTAAAAACAGCTTCAATACTAACACAGTTCCATTATCACATTATCCACCTCAGCAGCCCCCAGGACAGGGAGAAACAGGAAGCCAAGTTTCCTGCAATTAAGCCAAACCTGTGGAATGAGGGAAGGAGGGAGTTTTGTGGACATCCATTAGGAGGCTGTTCATTAGATGGTTGTGGGAAGGGAACTCCTCACTTTTAGCTACTGAACCCTCAGACCCCAAGGACAGAGACTCTGGAGGTGGCCTGTGCCTGCCCAGCTCCTGCAGCCACGCCCAGGAGGGGATTTCTCTTCCCAAGCACTGTCTGTACCTCCTGCATCCAGGGAGGAAACCTGGCACACTGTCACAGGGTCGTGCTCCTCACTTGGGCATCATGGGAACACTCAGGGAAGTGCTCTGTCCTCCCCTGCCAGCTGGAATTGTTTAAAAGACAAAAAAGCCTAGGGAAGGATGTTAAAAACCACCACTAAAGCTGCAACCCTGAAGTATTTTACAGGGAGGCAAACTGAAAACAAAACACACAGCATGGAGGAGAACACACACTTGCAGTGTTTATGGATTAACCAAGAGAACCTGGAGTGACCATTTTTACCCAAAATATTCAGTAACAGCTGTAAAAGACACGAGCAGGATTGTTTAAGGCAGAGACCCTCCAAGGGGCTCAGACACAGCTGACATACATGGCTGTGTGCAATGGAAAAACAAAAATATGCAGGCCCATACAGTGTATTTCCCTGCTACAGGAGGGAAAAGCAGGGCTGAGCAGCAGGACTCCTCAGCTTCTCACAGAGCATTTAGGTAATTAAACAGCTCGCCAGCAGATCTCCTAAAGCACCAAAATAAAGGCAGGTTCTGCTGCAGTTGTGTCCCTAAATCCATGGTTATAAAGCCACTTTAATCCAGCATGAATCCAGCTGGAATGGTCAAAAAGGCAACACAAGCTGCCAAATCACAGAGCAAAGTGGTACCTTGGGGTATCAGACACACCTGGTACATCCTATTGCAGAACTGAACAGGGAAGTGAACCAGGATCTTCTGCTCCTGATTCCTTCTCTGCAGGTGAAGATTTAAAAGCCAGGTGTGTGGTCAAACCCAGCCTGTGGTTCAAAGGCTCAGCCTCTGCCCAGCTGAGGAGATGGAGCAGCTGTAGGCAGTGAGGGGCAGAGGGGCAGGGGGGACAGAGGGACAGGGAGCACACCCCAGGTGCCAGCAGCAGCAGCACACAGCTCCCTAGTTGTACAGAGGGTGGATATGCCAGGGATGTGCTGCCACTGCAGATGTGAGGGGCACCAGATCAGTGGTGCTGAAACCCCCCAGAGCCTTCCCACAACTGTGCAAGAGGAAAGTACTCTGGGGGAACTCAGGACATGTCAAACCCCACCTACTTCTCTCAGCTTCACCTGTCCTGGATTCCCATGTGCTTAATTCTTCTGTAGGATCACATGCCGAAGACCAGGTTTCTTAACAGGCCTCCAGACAAAACATTTCCATGGAATCTTTGCCTTTACCCAGGAAGAGGCTCCTGCCCTCTGAGCAGGTGATCAGACAGGCTGTCTCCCAGGCTGGGCTGCTCCCAAAGCCAAGCTCTTTGAGCACTTAATGAGCTCAGTGTTTACCTGACAGGAGGTCCTTTTCTACCATTCCTGTTTCATCCAGCCCAGAACCTCCCGTGGAGGAGCAGGGAGTTCAGACAGAAATTCTAAATGAAGCTTTATTACAGCTGAAGTCACTGAAGGATTTAGAGATCATAGGAATCTCAAAAGACTAAAAATATTAGCTTAGATGAAAGCTCTTTAATAAGTTTCCTTTAAAGATGTTTGCCTATCTAGAATCTCCACCTAAGCACCTGTTACAGCATTCCCATGGCACTGCCCCAGGGTAAAAGGTGATGAGGATGTCTGTACGAGTTATTTTACAGCTTCCTTTGTTGGCACCTCCTCTTCTTTTTGGTCTCTTTGCTGTATTTAACTTATGTACAAAAGAGAAACCCTCTCACAACAGCCACAGGCCTCTGGTCATCTGGGCACTCTGTGTTAAAGCTCAAATCAGAAAAAACAGTGCTGAAAAATTAAAAAAAAATTGTAGAGATGTGCAGTTGTAAAGGGGCACAGCTGTGCACCTTAATTTTAAAGGCTGAGTATGGGCAGATGTCATTGAATGCAAAAAACACAAATAAAACATCCCAGGTAGTTACTATAGGTATGGAAATCACAAAAAATGGAACAGGCAACAAGCTGGACTTCCTCTTGACTCCCACTTGCCATGTCTGGGCACACAGTGCCCAGAGCTCCTTGGGGCACAGGGAACCCTCAGCAAACAGGAGCTGACCCAGCACCAGCCAGAGCTGGGAGCAGAGAGCTGCTCCTGCACAGCCCTGGCACCAAACCCCACCTGCAGCCCTGGCACAGCCCTGGCACCTGCCCAACGAGCTCTTCTGCTCCAGGAGGCACATCCAGAGCCTCTCCAGCTCCAGGAACACTCCCTCTCAGGTTCCCTCCATCCAAGATGACCTCGAGAGTCCCTTTTTCCCAGCCCAATGGTCGAGGAAAGAGTTGGGATTCTTCAGCTCTGGTTCACAAGGTTGTTTATTGTCTATCATCTAAAATATTTTTCTCAGACCCGCAGAGGTCTGATCTGCAGGTCTGTCAAGGGCACACTGCCCACCCCTGGGCTGGTGTCTACATTTTATACTATGAATTACACATACTTTATTTATCATTATTTTTTAATACCTATCACCTATGTTAGACTGTCTGCTTCTATTCTAAACCAATCCAAAGGTGCCACCATCACCCAGAAGACGGAGGCTAGGAAGAAGAAGGAAGAAGAATAGGACAATGCCCAAGTCCCTCCATCTTGCCTCCTACACCCCTACAGCAAAAATCCCCAAAACTCCACTTTTCACCTGGTGATTAATTCATTATTACTCTACTTAAGCTTCTGTGACTTGTGATTCTTCATACAAGGTTGGCAATTTGCTCCATGGGTTAAGATCGAAATCCCAAGTGTCTCTGGCTTCCTGCCAGGACTCCCCAGCCCCCTGCCAGGGACACGTGTCACCCAGGGCACCCAGAGGGGTGTCCTGGGTTCCAACAACTTCCCTGAAGTGTTCACCTGTTTGCTCTTTTCAACAGACACCAGCACTTGGCTGAGTCACTACAGGTATTCTGCATTTTTAGGATGTTTTTACATGTGCTTTGACTGCATACACTTGCAGAAATCCACAGGCTTTATTCCCAAGTTTGGTAACACACAGTTCTCCACTGGCAGGTGGAGATCAACCTATACTCCATCTCCCAGGAGGGCTCACACAGACCTGCAGCTCTCCCCATCCCAAGGCCATTCCACTGAAAGGAGGTAAAAGACTCATTTAGAGCTCCTGGCCTGACAGTCAGCAGGAATTTGCTCCCTTTATCACAAAGCCCTGTGGATTGAATCTCCCTTCACACCTCTGCTGGGACACTCCTGCTCTGAGACTGTTCCTGCTGAGCACAGAGCTGGGCAGTGTTTTCAAACAGAAACCCAGGCTGCTTTCACTTCTGGGCTCTATTTCTGTACTAGCCCCACTTGCAAGCCCCTGAGCCAAGAGCTGAGAGCTCAGTGCTACAGCAGTGGGAGCTCCTCCCAGTTCAGCCTTTCCTGGGAAATAATTCATAATAATAATAATAATTGGGGCCACCAAATCTTTTCCACCAGCAAACCCAGTACAACATTTCTGCCCCAGGCATGACTGTGCTCCCCTTCTCCATCTGTGACATCAGCTGAGAACAACTGTGGGACCCAGAAATTACTGCAGCTGAAAAAGCCACACCCCTGATGTGACAGATAAACAGCGTGCAGACACTTCACACCCAAGTTCCAGTCAAGACAGCATCCGAAAGGTTACCCAAATTTAAAGTACAAGCTGCATCTCAATGTCCAGACAGCAAAAATATGAGGTAAAAACCTCAAGAGACACTGCAACCAGAACATCTGCTCAATGCCATGCAATTCAAAGCAACCACACATCAGATCTCTCTGGTCACTGATCAGTTTGCAGGCAAAATATCTCTGGAAATTAATCCAGGGCCAGAAGTACACAACCAGAAAGTGACTTTTTTCCTTCCTTTCAAGCTGCAGACATACCCAAGACTGTAAATCACATATTTCCTGTCAGTTCTCCCAACAGGAATGTCTGACTAACGTTTCAGCTTTGTGGTACTACAACACTAAGTTTTTTTTTAATTGAAACAGATACCCAGCTTCCCCTCCTGCCTGTCATTTTAATCCCTGCCAACTTCCAGAGCTCCAAGGGCAGAAGACTCCCATTTCCAATTACACAATAGGATAGTATTACTGCTAAAGCTGCAGCAAGGGTTGAATTATTGTAACCCCTGGGTAATAAAAAGTACAGTAGTATGTTAAGTTGCAAGGTTCCCTTCTCAGCTGTCAGCATTCACTTTTTAGGATGTTAGATGGGAACTGTCTGACCTGGGAAAGCCCAGAGAAGTTCTGCACTCATGACATTTCCATCAGCTGCACATATTCCTCGCAATCTGTTTTTCCACATGATTTTTCCCTTGACTATTAACCCTCTTCTGGCAGATCCTATCTAAAACCACTTGTAATGGACTCATAAATCACAGCTCTGTGACAGCAAGGTGTGCTGGGGAGAAACAGCAATAGCACAGTTAGGAAACAATCAAAGGTAATAAAACCTGAACAGAGACTCTGCTGTGGACAGTCATAAAAGGTCAAAGATTATTAAAAAACAAGACACTGATGCAGACCTCATTCTCCCTCTCTTCAGCCACTTTTACCTTTGTCTGGTTTTGGCTGGGATGATGCAGTGGCTTTTATTATCTCAAACACTTCTGCCCACATGGTATGCTCAGGACCGAGCTCAGCCCGATCTGCTGCGGTCAAGACCAAACAGCCCAAGTGCTGACACCACTCCTGCCACGAATACCAAGTGAGAGGGATTAGAGATTAAAATAAAAGCAAGAAGTGATGGATCAGAAGGCTTTAGCAGAAGCTGCTGTGCTCTGGCTCCCCCAGGTCCCCTGTAATCTGTATTTATTTACAGAGCAATTGTACAAGTCACGTCACAGCTTTTGAGTCAGCGACTCCTCCTTGGAGATGTTCTCCTGCATATTATTCATTTCATTCTGCAGTGCTCCATCTTTTAAGTACAACTGAGCACACAGCCCTACTAGCCCAAATTAATGACTGAACACACTCTCACAACTTGTTTTTCTGAGTTCAGGTGTTGGTGTTGTACACACTGCAAACACAGCAAAAACACTGAGCAGCTTTTGTCCTCCACTGCTCCAGGAATGGAACACAGGTGAAATTCAGAGGGACAAGAGGGACCTTTTTAAAAGAGGTTCTCTAGGAACAAGCAGCTCAAACATCTGCCCTGAAGGCTCATGAAGAGGAACTAAAATAATCCATGGGCAAGAGAGAGGCAAGGCAGCTTCACTTTCCTTGGCACCAGAGTGCTGCTGACACGGGACACTTCTCACCATTTCAGGCTGCCAACACAGCCAGGGCAAGTCCTGCACAGATTAAAGAGCACCAATGGCCTTCTGGGGGCAGCTACCAAAGGGATCTTCTCCTCCAGACAAGCTCAAGGATCAGTGTTTTGCCAAATCCTTGGTTATCACTTCAGCCTCCAGCAGCTCTTTCAAGCATCCTTGCAATCAGCTGTACCTGATTTCCTTCCTCATTCCCACCTCCAAACCAGGCCAGTTTTCTGCCCACAGGACAAGCCCCAACACCCCAGCCCAACTCTAAAGCAATTATCAAGTGAGTTATAATACACTGAAGGCACTCCCATCTGTGAGCTCCTAAATAATCCAGAGCTGCCTGCAGCCTGATCTAATGGATCAACCAGTTGTTCAAAATGTTTTACACCCAGGGAGAAGGAACTACAACCCCTGATAGCCTGGAGCAGGGCACTTGTGTGTAATTCCCTAACTGTTTACAAGGAAGGATCAGGCATCTCCAGGAGCACGTTCTGCAGGTGCTTTCCACCCCTGTAGGTGTTCTCTGACCAGATGCAGTTCCTGTTAGCACATCCACAGAGGCCTACAGCACACAGGGGAAAACTAACATTTCCTTGGCACCTCCTTCCCAGCAAGGATGCATTTCCAGGTGGCACATACTTGGGTCTACTCTCAAAACTAATGCATCCCTTTAGTTTATATAAATCCAGAGCAAGTCTGCATCATGTGCCCAAGGAAAAGAACCATCACACACCACCAGAAGAGCAGGATGGAGCAGCACCAAGGCTTTCTGGGAACAGCTACTCATTCCGACCTTTTGCCAGGATCACTAATGATTTCTGCACTAGCATTTGTCTTCTGGGTAACAGAAACAATGTTTTATTTATTAAACTTGTCATTGAACATGACAATGCAATTTACTGGCTTTCATCTGATGCCAAGAATTCCTGTGAAGCATAAAGTTTGCAAAAAGTCACTTCCCAATAAATCGTGGCAGTGAGTGACTATGCAATCTGCCAGCCCCACATGAAAGAGGAAAGTGGGGCTACAGATAAAAGTTGCACAGATTGCAAAAAAACATGCTTAACTTCTAATAAACAGATTAAAGACATTAAACTTGCCTGTAGAACTGACCAACTTTGCCAACAGGTTTCATGATTAATGTTACTGCACAGTGGGGGATTTTCCCCATTTTAAGTCTCGATTTCACAAAAATAAGATTTTCTTTCTTAGCTCTAACTACAGATAGAAAATCTTAGCCAAACAAAATGCAAATAACCCATTACAGCATGGCACTGAGAGAGCAGAACTCAGCCTGATTTTGCAAACTCTTTCTGAGGCAGCTGCAACACCTGGTTTCACTACCAGGAGAGATGAACACAAGCGTGTTTGTGCCCCAGAAGGTTTTGAAATCACCCAGTGCAGCAGGTCTGAGTTGGTTCACAAATCTGGTGACCTGTTTTTCACACTGTCTTCCTGCCTTCCAGTCAAATCTTCTGAGGAAGAGCCCAATCCATCCCTAGAGAAGGGCTGCCTAATTTTTACAGGGGTCACTTCTTTCATTTTTTTTAATTGAAACCATAATTACTACAAATACAGCAGCTCTTGAGATTCAACACTGCCATTTGCCATCCTGACCATCTGCAAACATGTCATTTGTGATGCTTTCTTTTAATCCTGCTAATGCCCAATGACCTTTTCAAATGCTCTTTTCTTCCATGCACTTCTGTTTGCTCCATGTTCCAATCAGGCTGGTCACAGAAGTTTTAGAACTGCTCAATTAAAATGGAGAAGTGTTTTCATGCAGAAAGAGCAAAGTTAGGAAAGTTGGTCTTGGCCTGACAGATCCAGGTTCTCCTTCCAGTCAACTGCAACTTAAATTCAGTTTTGTGAGAAATCACACCAAAAACATTTGAGAAAACACACACTGCAGAGCAGCAGGGAGCATGCACTGTATCTGAAGGTGACAGCAAACATCCTGTGCTTACTGACAGCACAACTAACAGTGTCAACATCCCAAATTCAGGATTTGCTCTACCTCAGCTCTCTGTGGAGCCAACAGCTGCCTGGCTTGAGATGCAAACTCAGCACTTTCCAGCTCCTGGAGGCTGCAGCCAGGGTTGTAAATTCAGGAGATAACTCTGGCAAGTAACCGGATGCCTGGCAAGGCAGGCAGGAGGCAGAGAGGATCTCTCATTAGCCCTCTTCCCTGAAAGTTCTCCCATTCCTCAAAGGTCAGAAAAGTAGGTTAATATGCCTTCTGCTTGGGTCTCACATGACATACCACAGTGACTGCCCTGCAGAGCTCCCACCAGTCCAGCTCTGCCCCAGGAATTCAAGTTTTAAACCAGGAAGCTCCTGGTTTTGCACACCTACAGACCACAGGAATATCACACCTAACAACATAGTCACACCTGCCAGAATTGCTTCCTTTGCTGTAAGTCCCAGACCTGCCCATCCTTGCAGGTTTTTCTTGCCTTCCTCATCCCCTCTGAACCCACCTGACCTACCCTCCACCACACCTGCAGAGCAGCAGCCAGCTCCACAGAGGCTCTGTGACCACTGCAAGCAGGGGTGACATTTCTGTGGCAGCAGGGCTCACCTGGCAGACACGTGCCAGCTTCAATCCCACCACGTTTTTCCTTCCTTCCCACATGAAGTTAGCAGTTATTCCATCTGGCCACTCTGCACCTTCCCAAGCTCTGGATTAGCCCTGCCTGGACTCATGGCTACGTGAAGCTGGTTTTGGGCACCAGTGGGGCACCATCAATGCTGAGCCAAGATCACACCCAAACCTCTCTCGATGACACCTGCACCTGCAGGGTGGCAGCACCTGGTGGATGAATACAGCTGTAGCCAGCACAATGCAGCTGATATTTTACCTCATTCCTCCATTTCATGGCTCTCTCCTCCCTTGAATTAACACACCAAAAGCCCCATCTCTTGTTTCCTGGGCCTGTCTCAGGTTGCAAGCCCAGGCTGGCAGCCAGGCCCCCACTGCCTGGGCTGGCAGAAGCTTTTTAAATCCTGGTATTTACCAAGGCAAAAATGTCCAGGGAAGGCAGGTAACACGACATCACTTTCAAACTCAGCAGTTTGTCTGACGGAAAAGAGAGAAAGTATCACCTAAAGAAACACAAACGAAATTCCCTGAGA
Organism: Passer montanus; assembly: GCF_014805655.1. Taxonomy (NCBI): domain Eukaryota; kingdom Metazoa; phylum Chordata; class Aves; order Passeriformes; family Passeridae; genus Passer; species Passer montanus. Next base: position 261,238 of record NW_024363161.1, on the reverse strand, counting down.
GAATAAGGAGTATTTTATTTATGGTGGCTTCAGGCAACCACTAAGCTTCTGCCTTCAGTGCAGTCTCGAACATTTTTCCTTCCGCATAAAATCCTCTTACTTAAGTGCTGTTTTCAGCCTTGTTTCAGCTGATGCTGCTAAAACTGTGAGATCCTGAGTTCTGCTTTCACCCAGGCTCGTAACACACCCACTTTGCAACAAGGACGTGATTGAAATTCCAAGGCAGTGCACCAGGAAAGGACTCACTTTGTGTGGAGGACATCCCCTTCAGACCTGGGGAAGGACACGCTCTGCAGCAGGGCTGCAACACCTGGGCTCCAGTCCCCAGGGGCTAAACCAGAGCCAGGGCTCCCAAACCATCCCTGCACTGAAATAATGCCACTGATGAAAGATGAACTGGGGAGGCTCCATTTGCATAGAGCAGGAATAAAGTAGGCAACTTCTGAGCAGGGCAGCCAGATAACTCAAGTGCCTGCAAATCCATTCCCTAATTCTGCAGCCCAGCTTGGAAGGTGTGGCACAAAGCAGGAGCTCAAAGCAAGCTGCATATTTCCTTGTAGAGCCTACAAGAGGGAGGGAGGGCAAAACAGCAACACCAGATAACACAAGGAAATGAATCTACTGCTTGGTGCCAAGGCTCAGACCACCACTCCAGGAAACACAGCACCAGGTATTACCTAATGCAACTGAAGTCACTCTAAATAAAAGATAATTTTGGGCACAAACCGACAGAATAGAGCCTGCTTTCAATTCCTCACTCAAAACTCCACTCCATCAAAAACACAGGATTCCATTGCATTTGGCACTCCAGAGGAGAATTACAATGATTTAGCTGAGAAACAAGTAAAGCCTCTTCCTCAAATGATAAACCCTCTCAGATCAACTACCAGAGCTTTAAAACTTCCTCAAAACCACATTCCCCCTCGTGCCACACCAAGGAAGTCTCAAAAGCAAAAATCTCATCTACCACACAGGCAAGAGCCCCACCTCCCCAGGACAGCCTGTTTGCAACATCTGCTGCCATCCTGCTTTAGGACATAGGGCTAAGAAGGGAATTTTGGCCACTGGATCAGGTCCAGGACCCCTGAATTATTCAGCTCAAGTCACAAGAGTTTCACACCCTCGCAGGGTTTCAGTCACACCTTAACCAGGTTTCCACTACAGTACTTGGTCAGTTCTCACAGGAACACCTCAGTCACAGACCATTAAATATTTAAGAAAGCATCACACCAAAGATGAAGAAAAAGATCAGTTTATACTCCAGATTGAAGTGGCCACACCCCCACTACACTGCCCAGCGCTCCTGATCTTCAAGTTAGAGAAGCTTTTTAATTAGCACAACCTATCAGCAAACATGATTTGGGCTAAAGCCCAACTAGAGAGAGCAGGAAGCCTGGGAAAAGCTTGTGTTGGTCAGACATATTAATTACTCCTTCAGGGATGAAGCCTCTGTGCTGCAAAGAAATTCAAATTTAAATCCCATGTTTTTAAGTGAGTTTTTTTTTGCCCTTATTCCTGGAAATGGTTAAGGCTTAGGAAGAACTGAAGCATACACAAGGTTTGGTCCTTTCTCTTTGCATTAAGGAGAGACACAAAGATTTATTTGGTTGAGGCTTTTTAAATTCTTCAGGACTTCCAGCATGAATCACTGGGAATACAGGAAATTTTATATTGCACTTTAAAAATCAGTTTAAGAATCACTTTATAAAGTGATTGACTAAAACATATTGATAAAAATGGAAGACCAGCATCTCTTTTGAGTATCTTCTACTTCTGTAATCATCTCCTTCACCTGGAAAGAAAAGTCATTAAAGCACATTGGATCAAAGTGGGGTAAAACAGAGGGCTGAGCACGGACAGGGCTCTGAGCAGCCTGCCCTAGTGAAGGTGTCCCTGCTCACAGAGGGGGCTGCACTACATGGCACTCACAGGTCCTTCCAACCCAAACTACCCTGGGATTCCACAGCCCTAAACTAGGCACAGGCACCTTTCAGAACCTCACACTTCTCCAGTAAAATTGCTCCCTTCAGCAGGCACTGAAAATAGTTTTATTTACCTTGAGGTGGGTCTATCTCAGTGTGAACCAGCTCAAAGGGGACAAACTGCAGCAAAACACTTCTCTACAAGTTTACCTTGCAGGGTAAGGAGCTCCTTGGATGTGACCAAACATCCCCACAAAGGGCAGGCACAAATACAAACACGGGTACTGGCACTGTCTACAGAAGTATCCTGAGTCTAAATTTGAATTTTAAGCCTTTGGGGTGACTGCCTGAAGGAGCTGACAGGAAGGATGGCACCAGGCAAGGACAAGGGCTGGAGGGACAGGACACAGGGAATGGCTCCCACTGCCAGGGGGCAGGGATGGGTGGGATCTTGGGAAAGAATTGTTCCCTGGGAGGGTGGGGTGCCCCTGGACTCCTGGAAGCCCAAGGCCCAAGGCCAGGTTGGATGGGGCATGGAGCAGCCTGGGACAGTGGAAGGTGTCCCTGCCATGGCAGGGATGGAATGGGATGGGCTTCAAGGTCCCTTCCAGATCAAACCATTCCACATTCCCTGATGCACCAATGGCAAACTGGACCAGTAGAGAGCACTGGGGAGTGCTGGATGATGATGAGCAACCCGAGCTCCCCAGCCATCCTCCACCCAGAGAGGTCAAGGGATGGATGGAAAGCAAAGCTGACAGCTGTGGAAGCAGAAACTGAGAAGGGCAGCATTGTCATTTTTCCAAAGAAAGTAATTTCTCAACTCAACTCCACTAATAAGGACTAAAAATAGTCCCCCAAAAGAGCTGAGCTGCACTTTCATTCTGTTTCACTCCCAGATGTGAACTAGGCCCCTATCAGCACACATATTTACCATATGAGGAAATCCTGTTTGAACAACTTCAGCTGCTGACCGCTCTCCCCTCCCCAATAAACCACAGACAAAGCATCACTGCAATGGCAGCATTCCCTCTCCCAGTGATATCCTCTGACTTGATTATTTTGGGAATTTGCCGTTTAAGATAACATTTAGCTCAGCTCACACACTTGGCTTGCCTAATACAACACAGACTCTACAAAACAGCTGAAGTTGGTGTTTCTCAAAAGGCACAAGGTGCAAAGGACTTGCTGTGGGTACTGAAAATGTCCCCACACCTCCACAGCACATGGTGGAGGTCCAAAAGGGACATGACCAGGTCACAGATGGGCTCTGATTCCAGACAAACAGCTCCTATCCAGAAAATCTCAGTGACCCTGAGCAGCACACGAGGTTTGTGGTGGTGTCACTGTCCCATCACACACCCTGGGCTGTGCTTCACTGCTCCTTTCTGCCTCACAAATCCTAGATGGGTGATGCACAGCCAGCACTACACTAGACAGTCTGAATTTATGGATGATTAAATCATAAATTTTGCCAAAACTGCCCTCTTTTCCTCAAGAGTTGCATAGCAGAAGAAATCCTTGCTAACATGATCAGGCCAGTTTACATAACCTGGAAATGAAGGGTTTTATTTTTACAAAGAGTAACTGGAATCTGTCCATTCACAACCCACAATTCCAGAAATCTCAGCAGATCCACTCTCCCAAGTCCTGCTTTGCCCTGGACAGTGCATTCCATTTATTTTTAGCACAGGAGACACCATCCATCCAGGCAGTTTTCAAGCTTCATGTGTTGCCCTGCCCTGTTTCCCTGAGCACCTGACTGAAATGTGGGCACAGCTCCGAGCTCTCCAAGGAGACAAAGGTTCCCAGCTCTGCTCTGCACAGACACTGGTAACCCTGTGGTGCCAGGAAGGGGTTTCACCCAATATCCTGCCCCACACCAACTGCTCTCTGCAATGGAAGGGCCATTCCATCCTTTCCAGGCTCCATTTCTGGTCTCAAACCCCCAAAAGCAAAGCTCCTGGAAGAACCCTGAACACTGGGATTGCACACGAGTTGAAACTGGAGGCTGCAAGTTCATCCCTGGAGTCCACTCAACATTGGAAACCACCACAAAAGTCTTGGAAGTGCTGATCAAATTCCTCCTATGCCCAGTGGTCTCCACAACTAAACAAGAAAAATCCAGAAGGCAGCAAAGCCTGCTAACATTCAGAAAATTTCCAAAGGACTTGTGCTGTACCTCCTCCAAACAACTGGCACAGCTACATTTAAATCCTGACTGGATTTCCTAACAGCACAGTTTTACATCCCCTTCCAAGAAGGTGGTACCACTGTTGTTATTTTCCATGAAGCCTCCTCGTCTTCTCTGAACTCTTGTCCTGTGATAATTTTTGCAGTGCCATAAGTTAGGGCAGTTTGCTGGAATCCCAGTTTGAGATTCCACAGTCAGGTCTTGCACACAGAGATGTCAGTGTGTTAGAACTGGGCACACAGCTGGAGCAAGATGCTCCGTGCTGCCAGGACCCAGGTCCAGCACCTGCTCTTGTTTGAACCAACACGGAACAGAACTTTGATCATAACTGCTCTTCACCTTTCACCTGACTTTAAAGATCTTTATCCTGCACGATACAGGTGGCTCCAGCTCCAGAGAAAGAACACAAGGCATTGCCTCTGAAATTCCTATGGATGAAGGCAAGAAGTAAAGGATTACACTTGTGTGGTTAAACAGCCTTTACCCTGCTGCAGAGCCAGGCTCTGGGCTGCTCTTTTGTGAACTAAACGCATTTGGACATTGTTGAATTGTCACGCTGGAAAACCTGAATCACAAACCCCAAGAGCACAAAGTGATGTGAGTCCCTGCGTGCCCGAGGCGGCTCGGGAACAGCCCGGACAGGGAGCAGGGCAGGGCAGCTCCTGGAGGTGCTCCCTCTGCACAGCACCGCAGCGAAATCGAAAGGGTTTGCGCCCCGGGCCAATCCACTGGGGAAACAGCGAGAGGGATCACGGCACCCGGCTGAGGACACTGCGGGGACAGCACCGTTCGAGCGCGGTGCGGGAGCACAGCCGGGAGCCGTGGGGCTGCAGCCCCGGCCCGGCTCCCCGCAGGGCCGGGCACAGGACACAGCCTGCCCTGGGGCACGGGAGCCGCACGGGCGGCCCCGCTCCTAACTGCACATCCTTCCCTCGGGGAGCGCCGCCCGGGACCGGGGCCGGGATCGGGCACTGACCGGGCAGCGCGGCCCGGGCGAGCCCCCGGGCCCTGCGAGCGCCGGGCAGAGCCTCCGCTAGCCCCGGCCCCCCCCGGCAGCGCCCTCAGGCCGGGCCACCCCTCCCCGAGGGCGGGGCCGCGGGCGGGCGCACGGGGCCGGCCCGCTCTCACCATGTCGGCTGGGCGGTGCGCGGGGCGGTAGAACGGCGGCGCCTCCCGGTCCGTCCCTGTCGCTTCGACGCCGCGGCCCGTCCGCTTCCGCCGCCGCCCGGCAGTGAACATCCGGGTCAGCGCCGCCGGCCCCGCCCCCGCGCCGCTCCCCGCCAATCAGCGCGCGGCTCGCCGGCCATCGCCAAGTATGGATGCGCGGCGGCGGGGCGGCCGGGGGCGGGGCCTGCGGGGGGCGCGCCCGCCGCTCGCGGCCGGCCCTCAGTCGGGCCGGAGCCGCTGCGCGGGAGCGTCGCGGCTTTAACACCCTTAAACGCACTTGTTTAAGTTTAAATGAAAGGCAGCACGAGGCTGGCGCGTAGCACGGCAAACCCCGCCCGGGAGAGGTAACGAGTAGCAAACTCGTAAGCCTAAAGCTGCGTTTTACACAGGTAAACTGCAGTTTGCACATGCCGGTAACGTATTTGCCAGGTCTGAAGTGATATGGAAGAATGAGCAGCCTCCAGCTGCTTAAGGCCAGGGATAGTTATTAATTCTTTTTGAATGGAAATGGTAAATTACTTTAAGAGGAATGATTAATTCTTTCTGCAAGGAAGTGCTCGGTGTGGGCTGGGCGGTTCCTGCTGGAGGCCTTCGGGGTTTACAGCATCACGGGGACCTCAGGAGACATCTAATCCAGCCCCCACCACGGCAGAGTCTCCTGGAGGTGACTGGAGCAGGATCTCCCAAATCACGGTATATGTACTAATAAAACATTTCTATTTTGCTCAGACTGTCCCAAAATAAAGCATTTTTTCTATTACTGGAGTAATTCCCATTACAGTGGTTTGAGGTAAGACATCCCAATTCCAGGCTCCTGACCTGTCCTCAATAAGGGAATCTCAGAGCTACAGCTGACAATGATCCCAGGAAAACGTGAGGATTCGTTAAGCACCGACAGCTTCCTCTGCTTTTGGAACAGGTCAGGCCGTGTTTCACCCCACTTTTATTGCCAGGACCCCAAAAACCTCCCTTGGGACTCTGTGCTGCACACTTGGCCCTGGGGAGCCAAAAGTGCTTCCCTGGGTTTGCTGTAGTGCTGGAAATGCCAGCATGGGGTGAAAAAAGGGCTTTTCCTTGGGTGCCACAGACACAGGTGTCACAGAGCTTGTCCCTTGGGTGTCACAGACACAGGTGTCACACAGGGTTTTCCCTTGAGTGTCACAAACACAGGTGTCAGAGACACAGGAGTCACACAGGGCTGTCCCTTGGGTGTCACAGACACAGGTGTCACAGAGCTTTTCCCTTGGGTGTCACACACACAGGTGTCACAGACACAGGTGTCACAGAGCTTTTCCCTTGGGTGTCACACACACAGGTGTCACAGACACAGGTGTCACAGAGCTTTTCCCTTGGGTGTCACACACACAGGTGTCACAGACACAGGTGTCACAGAGCTTTTCCCTTGGGTGTCACACACACAGGTGTCACAGACACAGGTGTCACAGAGCTTTTCCCTTGGGTGTCACACACACAGGTGTCACAGACACAGGTGTCACAGAGCTTTTCCCTTGGGTGTCACACACACAGGTGTCACAGACACAGGTGTCACAGAGCTTTTCCCTTGGGTGTCACACACACAGGTGTCACAGACACAGGTGTCACAGAGCTTTTCCCTTGGGTGTCACACACACAGGTGTCACAGACACAGGTGTCACAGAGCTTTTCCCTTGGGTGTCACACACACAGGTGTCACAGACACAGGTGTCACAGAGCTTTTCCCTTGGGTGTCACACACACAGGTGTCACAGACACAGGTGTCACAGAGCTTTTCCCTTGGGTGTCACACACACAGGTGTCACAGACACAGGTGTCACAGAGCTTTTCCCTTGGGTGTCACACACACAGGTGTCACAGACACAGGTGTCACAGAGCTTTTCCCTTGGGTGTCACACACACAGGTGTCACAGACACAGGTGTCACAGAGCTTTTCCCTTGGGTGTCACACACACAGGTGTCACAGACACAGGTGTCACAGAGCTTTTCCCTTGGGTGTCACACACACAGGTGTCACAGACACAGGTGTCACAGAGCTTTTCCCTTGGGTGTCACACACACAGGTGTCACAGACACAGGTGTCACAGAGCTTTTCCCTTGGGTGTCACACACACAGGTGTCACAGACACAGGTGTCACAGAGCTTTTCCCTTGGGTGTCACACACACAGGTGTCACAGACACAGGTGTCACAGAGCTTTTCCCTTGGGTGTCACACACACAGGTGTCACAGACACAGGTGTCACAGAGCTTTTCCCTTGGGTGTCACACACACAGGTGTCACAGACACAGGTGTCACAGAGCTTTTCCCTTGGGTGTCACACACACAGGTGTCACAGACACAGGTGTCACAGAGCTTTTCCCTTGGGTGTCACACACACAGGTGTCACAGACACAGGTGTCACAGAGCTTTTCCCTTGGGTGTCACACACACAGGTGTCACAGACACAGGTGTCACAGAGCTTTTCCCTTGGGTGTCACACACACAGGTGTCACAGACACAGGTGTCACAGAGCTTTCCCTTGGGTGTCACAGACAGCCCCAGTTTCCAGGGAAGTGCACAGCTTGGCCATGGATCAGGTTACAGCCAGAGCAGGACTGCAGCACACGAATTTGCAGCACAATGGAGCCCATGCACACAGAACAGCTCTCAGCGGTGCCAGAAACAAAATGAACCCGGGAGGGTGGAGAGAAAACAGGAGAACGATGTCAGGAGGAACAGGAGCTGTATTACTTCACAGAAACACAAAACCACATAAAACTGCATCCAGAGCCAGTACCAAACAACCCCAAAGGTGGGAAATTATCCTTCCACATCTGGAAGAGCAGCCACATGACCTCAGAAGGCTCGAGAGAGTCCAAATTCAGTTCTTTGCCACTGTTCCCCAGCCTAACCTCCTTCAGTCTGCTTTCTAAGATGGAGCAATCCCAAATGGCTCCTATTTTGCAGTTCCCAGACCCTCCTCCAGTCCTTGCATTCCCTCCGAGCTGCCTCCCAGCAGTAATTAAGAAAAGCAAACCTGTTCATTACACAGGCCAAATTATTCATTCTTTTTCCAGGGATCCACACCTCTAATGCTCCTCAGGGCTGGGAGGCTGGAACTGATAAATTTGAAAATGCCTGTTCTAAAATTCCCTCTTTCTGTCACAAAATTCATGCAAAGCACTCAAAGACGTCTCTACTTGTAGCAGCTTTTAGTTTTGAACAGAAACAGCTCCTGGCTGCTTGCTGGAGCAGCACAGCAATAGCAGAATTAGGCAGCCCAATATATTCCAAACAATTTGAGCTCTAAATGAATGTCGAGGCCAAGAGGATGTTTTTCTTAGCGGAAGAAATACAAGCATCCTGGATTTTGTTCTCCTGCTAATAGGTATAAAGAAGAATAAACAGCTGCTTTTTGTTTCCCCAAAAATATTTGCATTAAGAAGATCTTCAGATTCATTTTGAAATTGATGTCACATCTTTTTTCAAATGAAGACCAGCTGTTTGCTTTGCCCGTTTATAGCAGGCCATGTTTCAGGGATTTTTTGTTGCTTGTTTATTAAGATGTAGGACCAGACAGCTGCGGTTTGGTGTGGGGAGTGGATCCCAGAAGGTCCATGCCTGTCACCACCATCCCACCTTCTGCTGGGATTTGTGGGGAGGCTGACACCAAATGCAGCAAATTCAGGGTTATTCCATAATCCAAGTGCTGAGAGGCAGGTTACCTGTGCCTCAGGCAGTTCCCAAACCTGCTGGCATGGATCACCCACCCACAGGAAAGAGAGCTCCAAAGGGCATTCCCCCTCTCCAAAAGGAGGGTCTGTAAACAAAGGAAGCAAACAATGATGTCAGTTGACATCTTAATGGCCCCACAACATCAGATTCATGTGCAATTAATAACAAAGCTTTTGATCCTGCAATCAGCAGCTCTAAAATCCATGTGCTTTCCCTGTACATTTGATTACATTCGAGGAAGCAAAAGGATAAACACTTATTAGCATTACAAAGTACTTTTCACATTCAGCCAGAACTTCCTGAAGCATTTGTGGTCCAGCACGATGTGGTTTTTATTTTATCCTCCTGCATGTGTGGTGAAATGCTATTTATTTTGTTTATTCCAGCATTTATCCAGGACCAAGGGTGACTGTGAGAACATGCTGAGGAACAAGGTCTGAGAGAAAACCTTCATGCTTCACTGAATAGTCATTTTTTGTAATAAAGAAAGAAACATCTTGACTTTTTCTTTTTCTTTTTTTGGTCAGATTGCCCATTTTCTTTCATGGCACTTGAAAGATACGTAAACTTTTATTAGGAGTTCTCATAAATTGAATTTATTGCTGCAAGAGTCTTCCAGCAATGGTAAAGTTTAGCTTGCTGGGTTTTATTAGTCAGAGTCAGTAAAACAGCAGCATCACTTGGTCTGAGGCTGAAAACCAAGTGTTTCTTGGAAACTAATATAGGAAAAAGGTACCTACAACACTACCCAATGTCTTGGAATTCTATGTTCAAGCCACAGATAATTCTCACTATGGAGATCTTTGTACACAGTGTCAAAATAGCACACAAACAATAAAAAGTCCCTCATCCTGAATCCAAAGCAGCTTTGCTGAGTGTATTCTTGGAATTTAAAAGTTTTTAGAGTTTCCCCATTTCCTGCACGAACTGATGAGTAACTCCAAATACCAGGTTTAATGAAAAACAACATATTTAGTGTGAGGTTTGAGGCATTCCCCTCCCCGCACTAAGAATGTTGAACCAGACTTTTTTCCACTCCACCAGCACCCAAGCAGATCTGCTCCTCTGGTTAATGGAAAGGCTAAACCAAGGTGTCCACACACTGCAGGACTGCTGGGAGCCCTCGTGCTCCAGCACATCCCACTTAGCTGCATATCCTGGGACACTGGTCATTGCTCCTCCTGCAGCTGCTCCTTTAACTTTGTACTTTCAGCTCAGAAAACTCGAGAGTCTTCAGCCTGAGCAAAGAGAGTGTTGAGGGCATTCTTGTCAAGCTTGGTCATTAACTAGCAATAATGTCTGTGGCTTTTCATTTAAAAAGAATCAAGGAGAAGCTGATTAAATATAGCAGAAAGAAACAAAACTTTCCATTCCCTTACTTTTTCCTTGACACGTTGCACTTCATTTGAAGCCTGCTAATATACCAGCCAAAAGAATTGTAAGGGCCTGCCTGGATTCTTTCTTAATACAATGGTCACGGTTCAGTAGCTAGAATCTGTATGGAATTAGCCAGAGACATGGACGAATGGAAAAACATACTAAAAGGCTAAAAACCAGCACTTGTTCATGGGATTATTCATTAGAAAAACTCATCAATACAGCACAAGTTTTCTCTTTCCACTATTCTAAAAAATGATCACAAAATAGTACACAGAAAATAAAGACACAAAATGTCAGAGCACTGCTTTTGCCTGGAATTTCAGAGTTGGCAAAAGCTTGGGTCAGTGTTTCCATGCAAGTGCTTTCCTGCCGAGCTTTTTGGGGCAAACTTGATGTTCACAGTAAAAGCAGCCTGGAGCAGAATTAGCACAAGGAGCTGTGACACATCTTGTCCCATTTCTCCAAGTTCTGCTTCAACAGCCATACCTGACAGCTGGAAGCAGCAGCACCACACACTGAATCCAGCCAGAGTGGCGTGGAAATCCCCCAGCAGCAGCACAGGGCCCATGGACGTGGATGGGATCCCCACGGGAAGCCTGAGGGATGTTGCACTGCAGCACAAGCTGTCCCTCCTGATGCAGGGGAGGATTGCTCACCCCACAGCATCCGACTGCCATCCACAGAAAATCAATAAGGACAGCACAGGAGACTTAATGGAGTTGCTGGCACCTTTCCCATTTCAGGGCAAAGCCCTGCTGAGGAGGGGTTTCTTTCTCCTCAGACTTTTTTTTGTTGGTGTTGTTGCTCAGATAGCTAAAAGGTTTTCAAAGAGAGAAAGAAGCATCAGTGTCTGTTGGTGAATGTGGCTTATGTTTGGAGGAAAAACCCAACACACTGGATGGAGATTGAGATCTGGAGCTTCCCACCCAGGTCTGAGCTCTCTGTAACATGAAAGAATTGTTCTGGAAGTACAGGAAACAGGGAGTGGGGGCCCACACTGAGGCTGTGTCAACCATTACAAGCAGATAACTCCTACACTGCTGCCTTCCTGTGCAGATCTTGGCAGAAAAATAAATAAAAAATATATGTGTGGGAGGTGATTCATGTTATTTAAATCTATGGGAGAAGCTGCATGTGTATTCTTTGGAAAAGAGGAGAGCAAGAGTGTATTAGTATCCAGTGGGGAAATGACACAAGGGATGCTTTAGGAGTCTTTGAAAAAATAGGATAAGAGGTGATATTCTCATGCTGGGGAAGATTCAAGGTTTAAAGAAAACTTGCTGGGAACTTTTGAAACCAAAACTCATCCTGCTCTATGGACAAGCCAGAGGTAACAGCTGAAAGGAAGCTGTTCTGTTGAAAAGGGTTTGAATTCCAGCTGGTGCAGTTCCAGAGGAGCTCCTCACCTCCAATGCAGCTACGGAACCACAGAACCCTTCTGGCTGGAAAAGCCCTCCCAGCCCATCCAGCCCTTCCCCAGCTCTGTTCCCTGCCCTGGACACGCTCCAGCCCTCCAGGTCCTTGTTGTGGTGAGAGCCCAGGACTGGACACAGCACTGGGTGTGCCCTCTGCAGGGACCTTCCAATGGACACCAAGGAAGCAGCAATTTTGAAGAATAATAATGGTACTTATTCACCTGAGATCCCCAGTCCTCTGCCTTATCTGATGCCTTCTGTGCAAACCCAGCCAGTGTCCAACTCCTAGTGAGCAGTACTTAATTAATGACTCAGCCAGGTGTACTGTTAACAAAACTGGGGATATACAAGGGCTGAACCTACTTCAGCTAGAAGGTGACTTCCACCAGAGAAATACAGGGCTCATTTTGAAGCTTCCTGGCTTCATTTCCTCCATTTATTCATACACTTACTTACTGGAAAGAAAGGAGAGGAGAGCACAAGGCAGGGAAGGAATCCTGGGACAGCACATGCTGGGCTGTAAAATGCAAAGAAGGTTTTTGCAAACCGCACGTTCCAAACATCACCTTGGAGCCCCACAATAATAAATACTTGATGTTGCACTGCAAGGGTCCAACTGCCAAGTAACTATAGCAATGAAAAGAAAAGCCTGTCTTTGGACACATTCCCTCCTGCCTTAATTCTTCCCTGGGGTGGGGAAGGGGTACAGAGAATGTGCTCTAGATCCTTAATGGATAACATTTTCCAGAGCCCCCTCTGATCACTCAGTGACTCTGGGATTTAAAAGCAGCAGAGTGATTTCTCCAAAGGAAGCTGAACATTCAAAACAATTACCCTGAACTATTCCATCCCCTTGGAAAGGGTTTAATGCACCAGGTCCTGAGGTGAGGCTGTCAGGATCCATTGAGACACAGCAACACAACCCTTTATGAAGTGCCTCACAATCCAGCTGCTCACCAGTGCTTCCTCCATCCCAAAACCCAGCGTTTTCCAGGGAGCCCAGCAGCCTGAAAATGAGTAAGTGTGAAGTGAGACTACACTGGCCTGCACTGAGCATTTGTTGTTGCCAACAGAAGACCACATTTCTGGGCTGGTTTTAAACACTGCCTTCTGGAATTTAATTTTCAGGATGAAAATTAAAGAATTATTTTGGAGCCTTCAAGTTATCTTTCCCCTCATGATATTTTCCAGAGCTGTTTGGAAACAGGAGGGTGGGGCTGGCACCGCTGGGGCAGTTTCAGAAAGCACTTCTGTAGCTGTTTGGGGAAAAAACTGCTGGATCATGTTGGTATTTTTATAAGTAACTCGATGCATGGTTCTATTTTGGATACCAACTATGCAGCAATGCAGACTGACTTGAGCAAATTGCAGGGGGAGGAAGACAAAGGAAGATCCCCTTCCAGAACAAGGGCTGCCTTCTCCAGGGAAACCTCTTGAACCTCCAGGGGCTCAGCTTAAACTGTGCCTTTTAAGATAAGTTGTTAAAAGCCATTTAGATTTTATGAGGAAGAGAAAATAATGGTTAATTGTGATTGTTCTGTGATATGTGAAGGAATTGAACCAAACCAATGAAAAGTAAAACCTTCCATTGTGACTCTAGATCAAAACCAGTTGTACTTTTAAGATCAATTAAAGACTTATACCAACAATAACTTAATGAAATTTTTGCCAACTTCAAGAATTTTTCACTTCTGTTTGTGGCTTTAGTCTGTAATTGACTTGCAAAAGAACTCCCAGTTTTATGAAGCAGCAGAGCCTCCTCCACCTCGATAAAGCAAATTGAACTTGAAGAAATCAAACCAAGTAATCACAGCTAAAATTGCCTCCCAGTGTGAATGGGGACATTAGCACTTGACAAACACCCGGGGTTTTTTCACAAGGCTTCTAGAGAATGCCTTCCAGGCAGCCTACACACCGTTTGCAACACCAGAATTCATCTTAGCAGGTTTGGAGACATCCAGGGTCCTTGCTGGCTCCACAAAGCTGTAGCAGGCTGCAGGAGGGGCTGAAACCCCTCAAGGCAGTGGGAACTCTCCCCAAAACCACCTCCTCTAAAATTAGGAAACAGATATATATACAGGGGTGAAAACCCCCCTGTGAGGGTGGGCAGGCCCTGGCACAGGTGCCCAGAGCAGCTGTGGCTGCCCCTGGATCCCTGGCAGTGCCCAAAGCCGGGCTGGGCAGGGCTGGAGCAGCCTGGGACAGTGGAAGGTGTCCCTGCCATGGCACTGGATGAGCTTTAATATTCCTCCCAACCCAAATCATTCTGTGATTCTCATTATCAACCTATTGTGTGGAATAACTTCTTGAACAGGACTGAATGATCTTGCTGAAATGATTTGGCTCCTTTTCTCAAATAAACAAGAATGTGGGGGGCCTCGATTGCTCTTCCTGGGATTTTGATAGGGATTGACACCTGTATCTCATTTCAGGCCCTGAAGAGCAGCCGAGGCCAGAGAGTAAAAATCACAGAATTATGAGGGTTGGAGGGCATTTCTGGAGATCATTCATTTCAACCTCCCTGCCAAGGCAGGCACACCTGGAGCAGGTGACACAGGAATGTGTCCAGGTGGGTTTGGAATGTCTCCAGCGAGGGGGACTCCCCGCCCTCCCTGGGCACCAGTTCCAGAGCTGTGCCACCCTCCCGGAGTGTTCTTCCTGCTGCTGAGGGGACGCAGGAGCTGTGCGGGATGTGGGACAGGGCAAACCTACACGGGAGAGTGTGTCCAGTGCTGTACACAACGCTGCAGCGAGAAACTCGGCCCCGCAGCACAGCCCGGCTCTTACCATGGATGAGGCGAGAGCCCTGCGGGCAGGGGCGCGGCGGGCGCGGGCCCAGCCCGGGCGCCTGCGAGGAGGGAGGGATGCTGCCATAGCCTGAGGGAGACGAGGACTAACAAGGACACAGCGGGAGCTGTAGACGGAGAGACGGAGTCCGGGCCGTGGCGAGCCCGGTCTTACGGGGGGAAATGGCGTTTGGGCCCGCTCCTACGGGGAAAGAGGGGATTTTGGGCCGAGCCCAAGGTCGGGCGCGGCGGCCATGACACCCTCCAGTTGGTTACCATGGCAACGGCTACGACATCTCGCGAGATCTGCCGGCGCGGGCGATAGGTGGAGCACCAGGTCTCGCGAGAGTTGCGCGGGGGAGGAGGTGAGGGGACGGGCAAGATGGCGTCGGAGGGCGACCTGGGCAGGAAGTGGGACCGGTGTGTGGCAGACTCCGCCGTCAAGCTGGGTAAGGGCGGTGCGGACACGGCGGAGCGGGAGGGCCCGGGGAAGGGCGGCGGCGGTTCCCCCGGGCTCCCCGAGCCTGGGAGAGCGGCCGTCGGCGTGTCCCCGCCGCGCGAGGCCCACTGTCCCCCGGCGCCCCTGGTTCGCCTCAGAGCGCTTGTGAGCCCGGGAGGGGCTCAGGGTGTCCGGACGATCCGCCCTCATCGCTGGCCCCGGCGTCCGGTAGAGCCGGCGGCCGCGGGCCTGGCAAGGTGACCTTGGCCGCGGGCTCGGACCCGTGCCGGGCCCGCTCCCGGTTCTGCGCCCCGGCCCGGCCCCGGCTTACCGCGGTCCGGGCGCGTGTGGCCTCTGGCTACTCCCTGTGCTGAAGGTAACAGGTTTCCGTGGGAAATGTGCGCTCCGTAGGCAATCTGGGCGGCCTCCGGCGGGAATGAATGAGCGGCGGGCAGGCACGGCCGGCTCCTGGCGTGCCGCGACCTCGGCCGCCTCCGGCTGCGCTGCCCCGGTGGGTTGGGAATCGCTCCGTGCACCGCTGCTCCGCGCTCCCGGTGCCAGGGGCTGCGTTTATTAAAAGCAATAGGCAGCGTGACACGCTGAGGGCTTTGGCACGTGTCACTTGTACAGCGTGTGGAGTGTGACATTGAGCAGCGCCGTCCCTGTCCCAGCCCTGTCGTTTTGCCTTTTCGTCAAGCAGGGCAACAGTTCTGTTGGTTTTCTCCCGTATTTATTTCCTCAAAGTGAGAGTTATGCACACGCCTCGGTGTTGTGCAGCAGAGCATTGCCGAGGTGTCACTGGGTGCTGTGAGTTGTAGGGGTGGTGGTGGCAGCACCGTGCTCAGCCTGTGCCCGGCTGCAGTGACACCAGGCAGAGCTTGTGTCTTCACAAAACGTGTTTACAGATCCAAATCTTCAAATGCAGTGTGCAGAGCAAGAAATGCAGTGTCTGACACCAAAGTTATTCCTTGCATGTCGGTGCAGATGTCTCTTTTAGAACCATAAATAATATCTGGGAAATGTGAATGTTTATTTCTTGTAGCTGCAGTGGCCTTGTGCTTGAAAGCTGATGAGGAACTCGGGGGTTTTAGTTGCTTAATACTTTTCCATTAGAAAAGATGTTTAATAATTTTAAGTAAACCGAAACTTCCATTGTTTATAACAGACCTTTGAAAAGTGTCAAGTGCTCCAGAGCAGTGTTTTTCCGTATGAAATTCTACTCAGGTTTGTCTGACAAACATATCTGGACATGTTTATGTTTCCATAGCATTGGTTGCTTTATCATAAAATATTAAGTATGCCAAATTATAAACAAGAGCTTGTTCCATGCTGCAGCTGTACATGTCAGAGTCCTGTACATCCTCTGCCCTGGAGCTGAAGGAAGTGGAGACGGGGTTGATTTCACAGAATCCCAGAGTGGTTTGTGCTGGAGGGGACTTTACAACTCATCTTGTCCCACCCCTGCCATGGCAGGGACACCTTCCACTGTGCCAGGCTGCTCCCAGCCCTGCCCAGCCCGGCCTTGGGCACTGCCAGGGATCCAGGGGCAGCCACAGCTGCTCTGGGCTCCCCTGCCAGGGCCTGCCCACCCTCACAGGGAAGAATTTTTTTTGCATTATCCAATCATGTCCTGCCTCTGTCATTAGGAAGCCATTCCCCCTTGTCCTGTCTCTCCAGGCCCTTGCAAACAGTTTCTTTCCCTCTTTCCTGTCAGCTCCCTTCAGGTATTGGAAGGCTGCAATGAGGTCACCCCAAAACCTTCTTTTTTCCAGGCTGAACAATCCCAATTCTCTCAGCCTTTCCTCCCAGCAGAGCTGCTCCATCCCTCTGATCTTCCTGGTGCTCCTCTGGACTCTTCCAGCAGCTCCAGCTCCTTCCAGGGCTGGGGCAGCTCTGCAGGTGGGGCAGAGGGGCAGAGCCCCCCCTTCCCTGTGCCCACGCTGGGGATCAGCCCAGGGCAGGGGAGTTGTGCCTGGGCCATGTCCAGCTCTCAGCCACAGCACCCCAGGCCCTCCTCCCTGGGCTGCTCCTCATCTCTCCATGCCTCAGCCTGCATTGATCCTGGGGGCTGGCCTGACCCACCTGCAGCACCTGCTCTTGCTAAACCTCATGGGATTCCCATGGGCCACTGCTGGAGCTTGCCCAGCTCCCTCTGGACAGCCCTGTCCTTCAGGTGTGTGCAGCCCTTGTGCCTGTCCCCTGCCCTCAGCTCGGTGTCTGTCCCCTGCCCTCAGCCCTTTGTGTCTGTCCCCTGCCCTCAGCTCGGTGCCTGTCCCCTGCCCTCAGCTCGGTGTCTGTCCCCTGCCCTCCTGGCTCTGCCTCTGGCCTTTCATTTTGATTCAGGTTTCCCAGCCTGAAGGAGCAGCAGAAGAATGAGAACCTGCTTTGCCTTGTGCACTGGGGAAAGGCTCTAGTCTGGGGATTCCCAGTGTTGGCTTCACGAGGATGTTGAGGAGAGATCTCAGTCTAATTCATGATTTTCATCAGGTTGTCCAAAAAGGTCACGTGTGCTGCATCTCTTTATCTTCCCACCAGACCCAGTGGGCTGGGTTCAGACACGTGTTTCTCTTCATGTGTGAGGGCACTTTTGTGGTTTGTGTGCTTTTCCAATTGATCAGTAGCTGAAGCATTTGTGCTGGCAATCTCCTGCATGAATTGTGTGCTGACAACACACATTTTTCCATGGCATCCCAGTGGGAATGATTGTTTTCTCTGCAGGGACATTAAAACTGTGAGTGGTTGGGTTGATTTGTTTTGTAATATTACTGCAAAGTTTGCTGGCGTTTCCAATATAAATTATCAAGGGTGGTTGTTGTACTGAAAAGAAAGAAGGAAAGAAAATACATTTTTTTCCTTGAGGATTTAGTTGTTACATGGGATACAGGATTTGGTAAAAGTCTTTTTTTGTCAGACTTTTCCCTTTGGAGGCTGCAATTTCCTTCCCAAACACTCCTTTACATCCTTCCCAAGTGCTACAGCCAGGGAGATCTTCCCAGCCAGTGGCTGGGGAAAAACAAACATTGTGATTAGCCCTGTGTTTTCCCATTCCAGACTCTCTAAATAAAGGGAAGCACTGAATTTCGGTGCCTTGCATGCACGACATTTCCCAGTGTCTGTGAGAGCTGTGCACAGATAACTCCTGTGGATTGGTTTGAGGGTTGGTGGGACATGGGAAACAGAAAAGGGGGAGAAGGGGAGGTGGAGCTCCCAGGCTGGCTTTATTAGCAGAAATGTGGTTTAAATTGCAGCTGGGGCTGTGCTGCCTGTCCTTAGCCCATCAGGATTCCCCGTGTAAGTCGGGGTTTGTCCTGAGCTCTGTTTGTGGTTGTGCAATACTGTTTGAGTTGGAGACCAGGCTCCTGAAAAAAACTTGATCTCCTGCCACTAAAACTTCCAAAATAAATATTTATCTTGTGTTGCATCTTTTGAAATGCTGTATTATGTTTTTGAGCTCTTGGTCACTACCTGTGTGGATCTTGTAATTTAGTATTAACTTTTTCCTGTTAGTTCCAAACAGAGGATGTTGTCAGGCGTTGTTAGGACAGGATTTCATTTCAAAGAGTAGGTAAACCTTTTTATGTCTGCTCAGAACATTGAGCCATTGTTAAATGGAGCCTGTGGTCATCTCGTTTTTATTAGCATGATATTTATTTGTTTTGCTAATGATGAGGCTGTATCCAGGTGGTTTTGTTCTCTTCCATTCCAGATGCAGTTGTGAGCTCGGTGTTTGTTTCAGAGGACTGGCTTTGTTTTCTTAGCTGACCAGGGGATTTCTGCTGGACAATCCAGGTCCTGCTGCCTCTGGCTGTGCACCATCCTCAGGCATTTTCACCCAGGCAGTCATTTAAATAATTTAACTTTCTGCTCCTATTTTTCATTCTGATACTGATTTTCCTGCAGAAAAGCTACTTGTTCTTTTCTTACAGAAAACTTGTTTGTTTGGCATGTGCTAGCAGAGACTTGAACTAGCCTGGCTTTCTTTTCCTTCCCAGCTTGCAAACCTTCCTCAGTTCCTGTGTCCTCTCCAGCCTTCACAGCCATTTCTTCCTTTTCATCAGTAGAGCTCTGCAGAGGAGGGGTGATGAAGTAAACACTGCCGTGGTCTTCCTCCATCCTGCAGGCTCCAAACCTTGTTCAAAGGGTTGGTTTGTTTGTTTAACTGATTGATAGTTCATGGCTGTTTATTTGGAAGGACAATTACTCACAGAAGATTGACAGAGGTGTTTTTTTTGTTGAAAGGCTGTAATTTTGGACAAATTATTATTATGTGCTGTTTCCAGGGGACAGAGAGGCAATAAAGAGTAGTGTGGAAGAGAGGGAGGTTTATGTGCCCTCATGCCTTGGTTTGTTTGGAAGTTGTTGTTGTTTTAAATGAGTTGAAGGCTGTAATTTTCCCGATACTGGAAGGTAATCCTAGGGAAGCTGTTTGCTTCTTGACTTGTGTGTGTGAAGTTAATTTTTTTTTCGGGAGAGAAATGTTTTGATGTATGTCTGTGATTGACCAAAATTCAGCCTGGAAGCTTGTAAATAACCCAGTGTAGTGATTTCATTTTCCTCTAATCCTCTGTTTTGACATCTGAAAATAAAATGCTTCTAATTTCCATTTAATAGAGATTTTTTTTAAGGGAAAAGGGCACTTTGAATTCTGCAACTGTTAACATGATTTCTTCTGCCTTTCATCATCTGGCCTGCTTGAATAGCTGTTCTCTTAATGGCAAGGATGAAATTGTATTGTTTGTGTCATTCCACAGATTGGATATTTCAGAAAGAATCATTGTATGGATTGCAATGTCAGTATTTTTAAATAATCCTTCACATGGTTATGAATAGGATAAAGTCAGTCTATATAATGATAAAACTTGATTACACTTTCTGAAAACTGGATTAGACTTTGTCTAAATATACAAAAATCCTGAAATTCCTGTTTTGAAGTGTTTTTTTGCTTGGCAGTTGTGTCATGGCCATCCCGTCTTAGCTACCAGGCCAGAAGGCTTGTTCCAAACTCCTTTGGGGTTTTGTTTTTAGTGCTGGAGAACATGGATCTTATGTGAGCACACAGCTGCATTGTTGTGTGAGCTTTGTTGGAGCCCCAAGTTATTTTTCCTGGTTGTACAGAAGATCCAGCTCCGTGGTTGTGTCTTGCAGCAGACCAAGTAGTGTAAATATGAGCTGCTCATGGCTCAGGCTGTGCAGGGAGGCAGTACAGACAACAAAAAATGTTTTCCTTGGAAGAGGTGGGCAATGCTGTTCTGAGAATGGGCTTTTAGTCAGAATCTAGCAGCAATTTTTAGTTATGATGTTAGCAGAGCTCAGAATACAATATCCATTTACAAATTAAGGGAGTAATATCTTCTGTTGGAAGAAAAAGACAGGAAACTCTTCAGGAATCCAGGTCTCCTGCTAAGGGCATTGTTCCCTGCTGTTCCCTTGGTTGGCTCTGGATGAGTCAGGGAGCTGTGCCCTGCTGGGGTGTGCCCCTCCAGCTGTGCCAGCCTGCTTTTGGTGGCTTTGGGACAAGAGAACCTGAGAAAAGAGCTGTGGCAATCCATCTGCAGCCTCTGCACAGCCCAGAGCTCCCAAGCTCTGCTCCACGGGAAACGAGCCCAAAACGCCCCGACTTCCTGAACCTCGGCACTAGTGCATTGATGGGATGCCAGCTCTGCCTTTTTTGGAGGTGGCATGCAGTGGCAGTGCCCACGGGAAAGAAACTGTAGCCAAGTGATATCCTGGACTTTGGTCCTTGAGAACTTACAGCAGTAGGTGGAAACAAGACTTTGGTTTTTTGTATATCAGAAACAGTTTTCTGAGAAAATTCTTTCAGGGCTGCTGGCACATCCTTGGTGATAATAAATGAATAGCGAGAGGTTTGAGAAGGATCAGGCTCCTTTTCTCTTCACTCCTGCCAGTGAGACACCCCTGAAACTCTTCTTGCTCTCAGTTGCCTCTGCTTCTGAGCTGGGCCAGCAGACGTCAGTACTGGCCAGCCTGTGCTGAGTGGGTGTGGAGCAGCAGCATTGCCAACCCTCACAGCTGGGCTGCAAAAGCCCTGTGTGGTGTTTACTCCTGCTAAATCTTTTCAGCAATGTTACTGTTTTTCTTAGCAGAACATGTAACTGCAGTAAGACAAGGTAATGTTTCCTGTCAGAGGGGTATTTTCTGTGTTAAAAGAGTATTGCTGATCTCTTATCCAGGAGCTTCTAAAGCAAGCACAGTCCTGGTTTGTCTAAAAGCTTGGTGCATCACTGATCTCAGAATCCCAGAATGGTTTGGGGTGGGAGGCATCTAAAGTTCATCCAGTCCAACCTGGCCCTGGACACTTCCAGGGATGGGGCAGTTCCAGCTTCTCTGGGAAATCTGTGCCAGGACCTCCCCACCTTCACAGGGAGGTTGCACTGTGTCATCACAGAGCAGCTTCCACTCCTGTCCCCCTTTTAAAGGAGGGAGAAAACGTTTGTGCCCTCAGGTGAGACAGTTCATTCACCAGTCTGTGGTGTGAGGTTGAAGTCCCTGGTGCAGGGTCTCTGTGCTTCCTTGGGACAGCACAGACCCTTGCTGCTGCTGCCTGTGCCTCTGCAGCAGTGCTGGTGTTTACTTTGAGCAGCACTTGCCCTGACCCTGAGTGCCTAAGGGTGAAAGCAACCCCTGAAAGCATGTTGGGATTTTTGAGTATAATGATATTTGGATATTAATAGTTTGTTAGTCCAATTTTTCTGTGTTACTGCAGTCAGATGCTAGTATAAAACAAAACTCTCTTTTTTTCTGCTTCTTTCTTGAGTACTTGGTATATAATTTCACTCTGTTTTCTTCTAGTGTCCATGCTCATTTTTCTGTCTGCTCTGCAAACAATCCACACCACAGGGGAGATGGGAATGAAAGCTTCAGAGTTGGTGTTTGAAGAAAATCTGATTCCTGCCACTAAGACCTTGCAAAGAGTCTGCTTAAAATTAATTCCCTCCGTAAATAAGTGATTTCATGGTCTTGGATTTCTAACTGGTGCTGAGTGCTGCCCTGTGAAGGCCCTGGTGTACGAAGGCAACTTCCCTCCACATTTTTACAAAGCAATTCTTTATGTATCTTGTCAGAGTGGGACTGGAGGCTGAAGCTTTCCGTTTTGTATTAGTGTGTGTGGAATGGCAAAGGAAAAGAACAGTTTTCATTTTGGGATTAAGTAATTGAAAACCTTCCAGCTGCTATAGTAACAGCAGCACATCTGCCAGATGTCAATGAGCATATTTTAATCCTTCTATTTTCAGTTTCAAGCTATTGAAGCAAAGTACATGTAGGTGTGGCTGTGTTAGTAGCTGCCTCAGCCTGTAGCTACTTGGGTAGCCTAGGAAAGAGCCGTGTAGTATCACTGTTGGAGTGACTGCTGATTAAATTTATAGAAAAGCTTTTCCCAGATGTTCTTACGGGGCAGGAGCCCATCCTGAAGATTTGTGTTCCTCTCTGAGACACTTTTATGATGTCCTGTTGGGTATGCAGCGTGTGCTCTCCTCCTGTTAGATTGATTGGAGGTACCAGGACGTTTTTCTTGGAAGGTGTAAGAGCCAAAAGAGGAGAAAGAAAAAGTTGTGGTGCCTGGGCTTGCTGCCTAATGCCAATTCCGTGTGGCTGTGCTGCATAGTGGGGAGCAGGGCTGAGGTGTCCACACAAGTGTCCTGTCCCCTGTTGACACTGTAAATGAGTTTAGGCTGGAGTGATGAATGTGGGGTGGAAGAGGCTGTTTTTCTAGTTAAACATTTTAAACTGTCAGAGAAGGTGAAAAATGGGTTGTACTCTTTCCTGTGGCCTTTTCCTCCAAAGAGTCTGTCAGGCAAGAAAGGGAGGGAAAATGTGCCTGGTGTGGATCAAGGCCTTTGCTTTTCCGTGTTCGTTTGTTTTTATTGTAAGATAAACCTTTCATGTTTTATTGTTATGAAGTTAAAGGCTGGCCTAGAGGTGCTGATCTTTGGGAGGAACAGCTGGAGCGTCCCTGGTCAGGTGGGAGGCTCTTTGAAGCGACATGTTGCCTCTTTAGGAGGAAATGGAGCATGTGAGAACTTCAACCTGTAAAACTCATCATCAGCTCTGCCGTTGTTTATCTCTGCTGTAACTTTATATAGAATTAAAGTGAAATGCTTTACTTTGCTCCCGAGGCAAGATGGTTTTGCTCCCCCTTGGTCTTGGAGACACAGGAAATGACCACATAACCACAAATACTTTCTAGTGGAATGAAGATGAGTGACAAACTTCCCACAGAAAGAGGTTTTTAACCAGACAGGCTAAGGAATTAAATGTAGCTGAAGGCTCTGGTTTTAAGTTAAAACCAACTTCTAACTGTGCAAACCAAGTAGAAAAGAGCAAATGCTGTCCATGCAGTGGCTGGTGTGAGGGGCAGAGCTGGTGTTCCTGGTGGACAGGGCATTGTGATCACAATGGCTTTGAGCACAGGCTGTGCCCCAGTCAGGAGAGGAGTGACCCAAGCTGCCTGTGAGATTAGGAGAGCTAAGGTGCTTTATTGGCTTTGTTTCTCAGGTTGCCTTCTTGCACAGAAGGCCAGAACCCATTAGCTCTCAGATCTCCTTCACTTCTCTGTAGCATTTTCATTACTTAAAGCAAGGTCTTAGCTATCCTCCCATCAATTTTTGGTACTCACTGTCACTGTAGACTCCTTACAGCTGGAATAAAGTGGAGTGATAGCCTTTAAAATTGCACAAAAATGCATTTGCATGAAGAACAAACCCTTCAAACAAGCTGCTTCAGAAAAAGCTTTCTTAAGACAGTTTTTTCTAAGTCAGTCATGCTGCACCACATCTGTTTAACAGTGGTGTTGGTGTGGGGGAAGGCCTAGTTTGTGTTTTAGACTTAGTCTGAATTGCAGTTGACATAAATAATAAATTCTTCACCTTTAAGTGTATCCTGTAGCTTCCCCCATGGCCAACAGGAAGCAGCATTGATGGCATGTGAGTGCAGCCCTTACAGAGGGGCTGTAATGTGAGAGAACATCTGAAGGAGGTGAAGAGAGTACGAGATAATGATAATTTCTGTAAGTAAATGGAAAGAAACTGTATTAATTATAGCTGCTTCCTTAGTGCAGGGTTGTGTTAAGACAAGACAGGAAGCAGTTCACCACCAGGCTGGTGAGAAGAATGTGGGTTTGACTGGTAAAATGGAAAATGTGGTGACATGAGAAACTGCCCAGGCTGTGCATGGAGATGATGCAGGATTTGTCATCCTGCAAATAATTTCTCATTGATTAGCTAAGCTGTTTGGATTGGCAGAGAGGGTCTTCCCAGGGACAGGAAGCATAGGACAAGGATTGCTCCCTCATGGCAGGGCTCCTGAGCTGGGCACTTCAAACTGGAGCTGTCTGGGCAGAGAGAATCCCCCCACCAAGTCCTCATCAGCTCTGAACAGCCCAAAGCAAACTCAGCACGGGCTGGCAGAGGATCCAGGCCAGGGCACCAAACAGGATGGATCCTGGCACACAGAAATTATCCTTGGTGGCATAAACACTGGGAGAGCCAGCAGCACAGGGAGGGCAGGAAGGCTCTGCTGGGAGGGGCTGGGGGTTGGAGGGTGAGCTGTGCCTCGGGGGGAGCCCTGGTGTCTGTTCCAGGCTGAGGGTGAACATTGCTCAGTGCACAGCTCTGAAAGCTGCTCCAAGCAGTGTCTCTTACTGTCTGAAAGGCACAGAACCCCGAGGCTCTGAGCAGACACCTACGGATCCCAGATTTCCCTTAGCTGTGCAAATGATCAGGGTGAAAACCTGACCTTCCGTGCAGCACTCGGGCTCTGAAATGTCTGGGGGAGTTATGTCAGGATTGCTTGGCGGGCGGTCAGAGCTCTTCCTGCATGTTTTGTAAGCCTACTCCGAAGTTGTAATGACCTGGTAAAGTAGTTACCTCTGGCACAACTGGAACTCTGCAGTAAAATGCAAAGGGTTTTCAAACCAACTCCCTTTTGCAGCTCAGTAAATGCAGAGTAGAGTCGTAACACAGAGTGAATGTGGGGTGCTTTGCTCAGCTCATGTTTGCTTACCTCTGTCCTAATATTCAGGTAATATTCCTAATGTTACCTGTGTCCTAATATCATCACCAAAAAATGTGGGATGCTTAGTTAAGTACAGGGTGGTGCAGCCTATGTACTGAGGATGTCAAGTATTCTTTGAGTAATCTTTTCTACAAGAGAAACTATCAAAGTACTTTTTACAAGGAAAAAATATGAAGAGCATAAGGAAACTTCAAAAAAAAAAAGAAACAGGATCCTGTATAGGATTCCTTGGCATTGTTCTGTACTCAGCCCACTTACATAATGCTTTCAACAGGATCATGTGCTTTTAGGAATATAAAAAAAGGATGTATTTTAATTAACAAACTCATAATATTTAATTTCTTGTATTGAAAGGAGGGAGTTGAAACCTATAACAGGATGTGTTTGCTGCAATATAAACCTGAAGCTGTTGGTTTGTTTTTTTAATGAGGATGTGCATGACTGGTTTATTTTCTTTTTTCAAACTTTTGTACTTCCGTGCCTTATCTAAAATTCCTCTCTTCAGTGGACATGATTAAAGGTAGAATTTGCCCAGTCAGCTGCAAGTTTTCACTGTGATATTTGTTGGGTCTTGAGAGGAGTTTTGCAGACTTGCCTGATGTCTTATACAAAATCAAAAAATTATTTTTAAATATGCTGAGTTTTTTTAGTGATGCTAAATAATTTTGTTTCAACTGCTGCAGTTATCTCTATGTATAATATAAGGATGTGAAAAGCCATTCATTCCTAATGTGTTTAAATATGCTCCATAATGAATGTTGTGGATGTGAAAGATAAGCAGCCTGGAGCTTTCTTTGTAAGGTATAGGGTAACACAAAGCTTCAAAGTTCTGCTGCCCTCGGGACACACATTGAAGCACTTAAAGGAGTGAGATAAACGAAATACAATGAGATATTCATCTGCAGAATCTGAAGCTCAAGGACACAATAAGTTTTCATTTAAAGTGTTTCTCATTTGCTGACAATGAGCCAAATAAATTTTAATTCCACATTGTAGATGGTGACAGAAATTCAGGAACTTTCCCTAGGATGAGAGTCTGTTTTTTCCCCAGATATTTCTGATAATGTACTTATTACATAATGTTGAGATTCTAATGTGAGTTTGCTGCTTACAGTTACTTAAGAAAACAGGAAATTTTTTTTCAGATTTGTTATGTAAGAACTCTCTGGTTTGGTGTGCTGAAATAGCATGTAGCTGGGTAGTCATAGTCTGGTGTTCATAGTCTCATATTCCTCAGTTGGAATAAAGACTTACTGTAAAGAAATAAATACATTTCCATTACTTTGCTTTATCTTTGTTCTCACCTGCTGCATTTCTTCTTACAGGTGCTGGATTCGGACTAGGAATTGTTTTCTCAGTCATCTTCTTCAAAAGTAAGTACACTGCATTAATCCTGGCTGCCTGGCTTCCCACTGTCCATCTCTTGTAGGTACAGCTAGAAGCCTTTGAGGCACACAGGAGTTCATCAGCTTGTTAGACCAATTCTTCCATTGTTTGGCCTGTCTTTTCCATTGAAGTGGAGTTCCCAAAACTTCTTGCTGTTGTGTACCAAGGTTGTTACCCACGGCACCTCCCTGAGCTCCTCCTGTGCTCAGCTCAGATCCTGGAATGCCTGGCAGGAGAGCCTGAGCCAAGTCCCTGGAGCTGTGTCTCAACATTGGTGTGTGCCAGCCTCGCCAGGGCTGTAAAAGTGATCTTAGTTCTTCAGCTGTGCTTTGAAACAGAGTAACTTTCAGTAACACCTTGAATTCAGACATTGCTCTGTTAAATTCTAAACACTTGTTACTGTTACTCTTATTCTGTGGTGGGCTGGTTTGGAGGATTTTAGAACTTGTAACTGTCTACAATGAATCTTTTAGTAATTTGTTCTTTCTTGGTGCTTATAGAACAATATATAACAAACAGCTTTCCTTGACTTCACCTTTTCCTCTGTACTTGCCTCTTCCACAGGAAAGACATGGCCTATTGCATTTGGGTCAGGGATGGGGTTAGGAATGGCTTATTCCAATTGTCAACACGACTTCCAGTCTCCATATCTTCTCCATGGTAAATTTGTAAAAGTAAGTATCAACACATCTGGTTTGACACTGGCCCAAGGCCTGGATTACCTTCCCCTGTCACAGCTGGGCAGAGGAGAGGGGAAAATTAACCAAAGGCTCATGAGTTGAGATAAGGACCGTGAGAAAAACATTTCAAGGGCAAAACAAGTTCAACTTAAAGTTGCACAGTGAATTTATTACTAACAAAATCAGAGGAAGGTAATGAGAAGTAAAAGAAGGCCTTGAAACACCTTTTTCCCCCCAGCCCCTCCCTCCTTCCCGCTGACAGTGCAGGGCGACAGGAGGGTTGGGATCTTGGTCAGTTCATCACCCGAGGTTTTCCTCCCTTGTTCTGGGAGAGGAGTCTTCCCCCTGTGAGACCCTGGGGTCCCTCCCATGGGAGACAGTTCTCCACAAACTTCTCCAGTGTGGGTCCATTCTCATGAGCAGCAGTCCTCCCAAAACTGCTGCAACGTGAATTCCCCCCATGGCAAACAGTCCTGCCAAAACTGCTGCAACGTGAATTCCCCCCATGGCAAACAGTCCTCCCAAAACTGCTGCAGCGTGGGTCACTCTTCGTGGGCTGCAGTCCTCCAAGGACAGGCTGCTCCAGCCTGGAAGCAGGGACCCTCTCCCCATGGGGCTTCCACTGGAACACAGCCTCCTCCAGGCATCCACCACTGCACTGGGAGCACCTCTGCCACGGGCTGGGCATGGATCTCTGCCAGGCATCCACCACTGCACTGGGAGCACCTCTGCCACGGGCTGGGCGTGGATCTCTGCACCCCCCAGGGATCTCCACGGGCTGGGTGTGGATCTCTGCATCTCCACGGGCTGGGGGTGGATCTCTGCATCCCCCAGGGATCCCAGGGGCTGGGGGTGGATCTCTGGATCCCCATGGGCTGTGGTGGATCTCTGCACCCCCCAGGGGCTGGGGGTGGATCTCTGCACCCCCCAGGGATCCCCATGGGCTGCAGGGGCACAGTTGCTCTGTCCTGGCCTCACCATGGCTGCAGAGGAATCTCAGCTCTGGCCCCTGGAGCAGCTCCTCCCCCTCCTTCTCTGCTGACCTTGGTGAAGAAAAGCTGTGCTTTTTTGATTTTCTTCTTAAGTCTGTTATCACAGAGGCATTTCCATAATCTCTAACTGGCTCAGCCCTGGCCTACAGCCTGTCCCTCTTCAGAGCCAGCAGGGATTGGCTCTGCTGGACATGAGGAGCTTCCAGCAGCACCTCTGTGCCCCTCCACTACCTAAAACCAGGCTGTGCAAAACCAGCACACAGTGCTAGCTACCACTGGTTGGTAACTGCTTTATTATAAGTCAGATTATGCATTTACATGGATATTCCTCTGCCTTTCCCAGAGGAGTGCTAGTAGGAAGAAACCTGTGTTGCCAAAGCTGGAATGTTCCCCTGTTCTTTAATATCTGGTGTGTTTAACAGTAAATTTACTAGACTGAATACATGGAATTCGTTTAACAGATCCTGCAGGTAGCTTTTCCCACAGCCTGAAAACACAATAGAAATACATGTCAGAAAAGCAGAAAAACTAAACTAATATTTAAGGTTCTTCAGACTTTAAAAGACATGAGCTGGGAAGAAACTGAGAGTCATGACAGGTAGATCTGCTTGTGGAAGTAGATCTTTGATCTTCTGTTGGGTTTGGGGGTATTTTTTCAATATGAAAACACTGATCACTTGTAAGTTTTGTGGCTTGTTTGTCTGCATAATAAAGTAGTAAGTCTGGAAAAAAATGTACCTTGTAAGCAGTTTTGAAGAGGATCATTTCAATGAGTTCAGTATTAACACTGAAGTAAAATACTTTAACATATTTTACCATACTAAAGTAAAATTTTTAGTAATAGATTTATTAGCATGCACAAGTGGCTGGCTGCAGTGCACCAGTCCACAAACTGACTCCATTAGTGTTTTCTTAATTTCTTCATGTGTCAGACTGGGCCTGTTCTCATGGTAATTTATCACTGTGGCTCCTGGAAACAAAAGGAATGTGTGTGTGTGTTTGGATCCAGAGAGCCATGGCCTGGTTAAATGGTTCCAGTGCCACTGGTGGTGAGGCATCACCAGGACACATTTACAGTTACTTCAGCACTTCAGGAAGTACTGAGGTAAAATACTCTGCCAGGAGCTTCTCGTGCAGGACACAGAGTGCAGAAGTCCCTCGTGTGTGGCTCCTCTGCTGGTGCAGGAGGCCTGCAGGCATTTCCTGGCCTCTCCTGGTGCTTGTAGAGCTGCAAGCTGAGCCCAGTGCTCCTTGATTAACTGGCAGGTGAGCTTTTGCCAGCCTTCTGCAGCCCTGCCACACATACCTGCTTACAGATATCCTCTCTTACAGCTGCCTGTTAAAGGCAAATAGTAACAAGATTGCCCAAGAAATAAAATCTTTGGAGAGCAGTAGAGAGAAACTGACTTGGATGCAGCTGATCAGCATTGCCAGCTACTGCCCAGAATCAAAAATGTCTGGCTCTTCTGGCTGGATGTGTTAACATTAAAATGTGTTAGCACTCCACACCATCATGAGGGTGTTCCTCCAGTTTATGTCTCCAAAAAGTGCTGGAGTGACATATCTGTGGCTTCGTGTGAGTGACAAATGCACTGCTCACATGTTCTGAGGGAGCATTTTCCATTCAAGGATGCTTGCTCCCAGGGATGTTGGGCAGCAGGAAACAGTGTCCAGTCACCCTAGGAAGGGGTTTCTTTGGATTAAGGACTAATCTGGAGCAGGGTGGTCCTTGGAAGCATGAGGTAACTGGAAGGACACTTAGATGCCTGCATGGCACAAGACATACACTTTGCAATGCACTGTCTTCATGGCTTCCTCTGGCACAAAGAGGCTGAGAGAGGGAGAACACAAAAGAAGCCATCTAATGGTTAATGTCATTAATTCCCTCCCAAAAGTCATGTCATGGGTAATGGCTCTGGGATTATTACAACAAAATTACTTTGTTTCTCTTGGTTAGGAACATGGAAGATATTGTTGCATTATTGCTCATCTGGGTTTTTTTCCTAGAAAAGTTTGTTATAACCAAACTTTGTAGGATTTCCTTTGCAAAACTGAGTTCTGTTCAAATGCTAACTTGTCAAAATGATAGAATCTGCAAAAAAATTGGCTTTATTAGAGGGAAATGTAACACAGATTAACTTGGTCAAAATTATTTCTAGTTTTCTGAACCTGTCAAGTTCACAGGATCACAGGAGAACTCGAGTTGGAAAGGACTGCAGGGAGCTCATGGGGGTTCCTGTGAGGTCAGACCAGGTTACTCAGCTCTTTACCCAGTTGGGGTTGTTGATTCTTCAGGATCAAGTTCTTAATTCTAAGTCCTGAGTCAAAATGAGAGAGGACAGAGGACCTTCAAGACACTGAATATTGAGATGTCATAGTGAGTTGGGTCATCACACTGCCCATCCTTTGGGTTAGAAATTCCATCATGAAACCCCAACACCAGTGCAGGAGCTATTTATCTAGACCAAAAAAATACTTAAAGTGCAGAAAAGTTCTAATTTGTGGTCAGACTATTCTGAGGCTTTTTAAGTAATTTGACCAAGTGGTTTTCACTGTGACTTCAGCAGAATTTAAAATCAACATGTCACAATTATTTCAAGGCTTAAAATGCTATGGCTGTGACTTACACAGCCTAGATTTCCTTGCAAAATGAAAATATCCTAGTTTTCAGGTTATTTAGCCTGTATTATCACCCAAACCTCCCAGTCCTGTACTTTGATAGGAATGTGGATTTATATTCATGTGCAAGAACACAAGAAAGCAACTGCAGCCTTTCCTCTTGCTCTTGGTGGCTTTGATCTCAGCCTGATTTCTCTTCAGCCTGTGAATAGTTGACTTGACCAGTAATGAGGGGGTGTTTGAAGTACCCAGTTTATCAGAATGGAGGGTTATGCCTGAAAACATGGCATGCTTCTGGCATGAAAATAGCTGCTTAATTCCTCCATATACAGCCTCTTGCTTTAGCAAAGGCTGAGAATGCTCCCTTACCCTCTGGAAATGTTACAGAGCTCCATGACTTGCTTTACATCCTGCAGCACCTTCCATGTGAGGAACCCAAATGGCTTTTTAATAATTTAAACCTTCTTGCTTTACAGGAACAGTGACTAATGGCTGAGACTATCCCAGTGGGAAGGAAGGAGAAATCAATGATTATTCCTCAGGAATACTGAAGTGCCCCTGGAATAAGCCAACATTCTTCAGTAACGATCACCAGTAACTCTTTATACTCCAACAAACTGTTTCTGTCTATGAAACAAAGTTCTGTTGCTTGTTTTGTATCGTGTCTGAAAAGTGCGAGGAAGAGCTCTTCTGGGAAATAAATAAAAGAAAAATGGCCTTCTCTGGTGTGTTGACTTTGTATGTGAGTGAGAGAGAGGGAGAATGGAAGCAGAGAACTTCATTTGGAGTAGGCAGCAGCTGGGACCACCTGGGCCACTGGGAGAGCTCCTCAGCAAAGGCAGCCATCGTCTGTTCCTCCCCACTCCTGAGAGCAACCCCCATCCACCATCCAGTTCAAAGAAGCATTCCCACCTCATAAATCACCCACTAGACCCCTGCTGCTTGTGTCGGTGTTTGGAGAGGAATATAAATACTCCTATGTCCTGTTTGTACAGTTGCCCTTTAAAATTGGAATTTTGTCCTCTCAGAAGAGGCAGAATCCAAGCGGGTAGATCCAAACTGTGTGATGGATGCAGCAAGGCCCTGCTGGCTCTTGTAGCTTTGGGTCATGGAGTGACCCTGTTTGAAACTTCCCAGGATGGTGGTGAGTTAAACACATCCTCGTGCCATCTGGCTCTCAGCTTACCCTTTCAGCTGATTGTTTTTGCACCCCTCTTCTGTGGGAAAGCAGAGAGGTTTCAGTGTCTGGCAGTGGGTCACAACTACTTAAAGCTCTTCATTGCCTTGGCAAGACATTGCTCCAGCCCTCCCTTCCTTACATCCACCCCAGTCCTTGAGCTGCCTTGTTGGCACGTTGTCTGCTGCTCTTCCCCTGGCTCAGAAGTTGGTCTGCACTGCTTCTTTACTCAGCACCATGTTCTGGCTATGGAGATGACTCTGGAGGAGCTCTTTTCTTTGTCCCACACTTGTGTGTTGTCCATGTAGCACAAGGAGTGAGTGCATGTCTCAAGAGGGAAGGGAATGGCGTAGGTTGATGCAGAACTTGCCTTTGCTGGAAGCCTGTTGTGCTGCATGGTGAGTGCTGCTAGATGGGAGAGTGACCGAGCAGCTCCTCCTATTCTGCACAGCAAATAGGAGAAAGGAAAACAAGTTGTGTGATGGTTGTTGTTTAAACCATGCCAGGAAAGGAAGGGGGTGGACTGAGGGGTAAGCTGGAGTTCAGAGGGCTCGAGAAACTCCTTATCTTCCAGGCCTGAGGTGTGGGTGCTGCTGCAGCCCTGCATCCACACCTCTCCTGGGCACTGCTCTGGATCCTGCACTCTGGAGGAACGTGTTGAGCTGTGCCCAGAATCAACAGACGCTGAGGAGCTCGCCTGGAGCAAAGGACTTGTGAAATAAAATAGCTCCAGTGCCAGAGCAGCATTAAGATTGTCAGAGCATGATACCATCCAGGACCATTGCTCCAGCATGTCCTTGTTTTTCCACCTCCTCCCTTGCCGGACTGCATTCATCAGTCAGGTCAAAACAGCTTATTGAAAACAGGATATCTTTCTTTCTTCCCAATTTTGAATCATTTTATCCAGCCCCAATTTTTAATTTGAACTATGTACTTTGGAGCCATAGCTCCTCTGTGGTTTGGAGCGGGGTTTTATGGAGTTCTCTGTGTGTGTGCTGCAGTCTGGGAAGCCAGTGGGATCTGCTGGAGACAGGAGCACAGCCTGGGCAAGACCCAGGAGAACCCAAGGTGGTGGCAGCCCTGCCCGTAGCGACTGTCAGCTGCAGAGGAAGCTTCAGCTCCTGCTCTGTTGTTCAGGCTGATGAGGAGTTCCATTTTTATTTGGTGTCCCTGGTAACGAGCCATCCTGCCCTTACATGCTCTGCTCCAGCTCCAGTGTGAGTTCCTAGAGTTAATTCCTACCGTGGGCTGCGTGGCCTGTGATCAGGTGTTCTGGCCCTGGAACCCAGAGATATCCATTGTAGGTGTCAATTCCCAGTGTGTCCTTTACTGCTAGAGTGAGAACAATCAGAACAAAGGTGTTCGAGTCAACATGGGTGAGCGTGGAAGAAATGCACAATTCTAAAAGTGGAATTTAAGTTTGTCATTGCTCTTTAAATAGGGTAAAAGCTTAACCTTTTGGTTTTCTTCACAGCTGCCTTCCTTCTTGTTGCCTGTGTTAATGAATATATATATATATATGTATATGCACATATAACTACCACATGAAGAGTCTGTATCTGTTTTGCTTTATTTAATTAAAGATGTATTATCCCAAACCTATTTTTGAACCTGTCCATGTAAGCTGTGCAGAATATCTTGTTGTGAGGACAGCTCTCCTTTTCCCTTCTGTGGGAAGAGCCTGTTCCCTTCCCAGCTGAGGCTGGAGTAGGAATGGTTTCCTGCCGCTTAATTTCT
This sequence comes from Passer montanus, assembly GCF_014805655.1. Classification (NCBI taxonomy): domain Eukaryota; kingdom Metazoa; phylum Chordata; class Aves; order Passeriformes; family Passeridae; genus Passer; species Passer montanus. The sequence continues at coordinate 227,602 of NW_024363161.1, read as the reverse complement.
AATTGCATAAATGGAAGGGGGAAAAGTGGAAATTCTAAGTACCAAAAGGCATGTTAAATTTAGTATAATACGCTCATCTGGAAACTATCACATTTTTCCTTCTTTCTTAAGCCTGCTGAAATCATTGCTTCGTCTGTGGCGTGATTTGGATTGGGACCAAAAAGTGCAAACAAGATAGGGCTGAAAAAGGCAGGTGTCCCTACCCCAGCTTAATGAGACCTTTTAGGAGAGAACTTGTATCCCAATTGTAATTGGAGTATACGGTGAGTAAGGAAACCATATCACTACCCAGGAGAAGGGGAAAAAAAAAAGAAGCTGTTTGCTGACTAGAACTGGTTTTGAACGTTTAACAACTCCCCAAGTGCTCGACTGACCACAAATCTGCCTCTTTAACAGCTTGATTAGATGTCTGCTGAGGCTTTGAGATGAATAAACAAGTCACGGAAAAGCAGAGACAGCGGGGAAAAAAATATCAAGCTGCTTTTCTATTGTTTATCCGAGTTGTTCATGTTTGATCAAGATACCGTCATTGCTTTGTGTTCCAATCCTGCCTGGAGCCGTGGCCAAGAGCAGGACCTGGCTGTATGTGGTGCTGTACACACAAATAAAAACCAGCCTCTGCCCTGGAGAGTTTACAAACTAAACAGATGGGCTGCAGGGAGGTAGGAGGGTTTGTAATTCCCATTTCAGAGATGGGAGAAGCTGTAGGCAAGGTCAGGGAGAAGTCGTGCAGGGAATGTGGTGTGCAGCCAGGACTCTGACTGGAGGCCAGCAGCCCATCCTTCCCAACTGGTTTTTCACGTGGTGGTGGAGTCTCAGGGAAGGCTGCCCTTCACAGACTGGGAGACTCCAAAAGTATTTGTGCCACCCTTTGCTATTTTCAAATTGCCCCAAATTCTTACTGGCAAATCCCTGAGAAAGTTAGGAATGATGTTTTACTGGCCAGAGGCTGATATCTTATGGAATCACTAGTAGGTGTAAACCACCGTGATCCTCAATATTGACTTTGGTGATAACCTGAATCTGATAAGGAGAGAAAATACTGAAATATATTCCCAGTCCTTTGTGCCTCATGGACGAGGACACTGCTGTGCTATCAGAACATAAATACAGTACCAGGAGAAAGGTAATGCCTTAGTAAATCTACCTTGAATACGAATTTAGGCAACAGATAGAGAAAGAGGGAAGATTAAGGAGAGCAGCATTCCAGTACCATTGAATCATGGATTGGTTTGGGTTGGAAGGGACCTTAAAGCCCATCCAGTGCCACCCCCTGCCATGGCAGGGACACCTTCCACTGTCCCAGGTTTCTCCAAGCCTGGTCCAGCCTGGCCCGGGACACTTCCAGGGATCCAGGGACAGCCACAGCTGCTCTGGGCAGCCTGTGCCAGGGCCTCACCACGCTCACAGGGAAGGATTTTGCCCAGTATCCAATTTAAACCTACTCTCCTCCAGTCTGAAGCCATTCCCCTTGTCCTGTCGCTCCAGGCCCGTGTCCAAAGTCCCTCTCCAGTAGTGGAAACAGAGCAGTGATGGTGTAACTCAACTCTTCCAGAGAGTTCACAGGGATGATTCTCCAAAGGAGGGGGAATTGGTTTCCCAGCTGTTTTTCTTGGGTTCCCTCTGAGTTTGGGAGCAATGCAAAAGAAATTACAAAGGTGCTGGTTTGCAAATGCAAATAGTGGGTGACAGGTGGACTGAAGGTGACAGGTGATGTGCCACGAGGTGCAGGTGATGCTGCAGCTGAAAGGAGAGGCTTGTGGAGCTGGGGAGCCCCTGATCCATGAGTGACCTGTTGGGAGAAGCCCATTTTTCAGCAGGTTCTGACCCAGCAAGGCACCGCTGACCCTTCTTTTACTCCAAGCCAGCAGGGTTTGGTACCTACCCCACACACCCCCCAGTAAGAAATAAACTTTCTCCTCATCTCCCCCACCTTTGGAAGTCGGACTGGTGCAAATTTTGGCATGCCAGCTCTGCAGGCAGCTGGATGCAATGTGCACTGTGTCTGTACTGCTCCAAGAGTCCAGCCTATAGCCCACCCACAGTGAAATGCTTAGCTGAGATTGAAACTAAATGGGAACATAGTTTATGGAAATTCAGCTGTGGATGGCCGTGCTCTCGTGCCTTCTGGCTGTCAGCACTTTGCTGTGCTGCACTGCAGGCTGCTGGAGCTGCATTTTCCTCGTGGTGCTGGATACCCACCTCCTGGAGCTTATAAAGATGCTTCGAAAGTTGCTGGTGACTAATAAATCACTCTTCATCTCTAGGCTTTATTGGTGGTGCTTGTAAAGCCTCCAGCTCTGCGTTAGGAGTGGATGCCCCTTCCTGGAAAAGGTCACGCCCTGATCAGTTCAAATTCAGTTCATAAATCTTGCAAAGGAGTGTGTTTCTTTTTAGAGGTTTTAGAGGATATTCTTCCTCCCCCTCGGTGCTGCACTTGAAGCTGTTAGCAGTGATAAACAGCTAAACCCAAACCCATTACTGCTCCCCTGGGCTGTGCATTCCCTGTGGATTGGGACTGAAGGACCTGGAGCTGCTGGAGACAGTCCAGAGGAGGCACCAAGGGTATCAGAGGGAAGGAGCAGCCCCACTGTGGGGAGAGACTGGGAGAAGTGGGATTGTTCAGCCTGGAGAAGAGCAGGCTCCAGGGTGACCTAACTGTGACCTCCCAGCGCCTGAAGGAGCCAGCAGGAAAGATGGAGAGACTGTGGGCAAGGGCCTGGAGTGCCAGGACAAGGGGGCAGGGATGGATGGGATCTTGGGAAGGAATTCTGCCCTCTGAGGGGGGCGAGGAAATGGTGCAGGTTGTATTTGTAATTTTAACTAATTGTCTGGAAGTAAATATAAAAGGCTGGCAGACAAACAACTGCTATTGGTTGGGATGCTGTGCAAGTGAAAAGGAAAGTGGGGCAATGTAGATTTTGGCCCAGACAAATGTCAAGTTCAGCATCCAGGAGCAACAAACACTGATAATACCTGGAGATGGCACAGCCTGGGGGATTATGGAACCCTGGGAACTGAAGGGATTGCTGCAAACAGGGAGGGGCACTGTGAGAAGCAAGGGCTGGAGGCTGAGCCTTGACCCATGCAGATGAACACTGAGGCACTGAATCACACACTGGGATGAGCTGGGAGAGCCATGGGAGGATTTTCTAACTCCCAACGTCTTAAATGGAAGTTACTGAGCTCCACCTGGGAGTGACTGGGTGAAATCAAACGACTGTAACACACATGGATTCAGAGCTGGTGATCCAGCTGTGTTTGTTGGCTGTAAATTCTCTGAAACTTGTAAGGCCACAAAGGTTGCCTGCAGAATTCCTGGTCTCTGTCCCGTGGCTTAATCCGGTCTGAACTAAAGGCAGAGTGTTTTTAGCTGGAGGACTCTGCTCGTTGGACACTCCCTGAAGATGTCCCTGCTGTGCACCTCAGAGGGAAGATAACCTATTTCTGTGCTGTTCCTGCTGCTTTGTTCCTCAGCTCCTCCCCTTTGGACTGTTTTCCTTGGGTTTGTTTGAGGGAATGGCTGATGGTGTGTGCTTCCCTTGCTCCTTTTTCCAGGCACGGGGCCCATTTTTTGTTTCGTTCTCTCTGAAGATGCCATGGTTCCCTAGATAATCTGTCGAGAGATGGGGTGTTTCATGTGTCAATAAATACATCTTTGGATGACGGATGGAAGCCTGGGGCTGGAGCTGCAGGAGAGTTATTGGGATGGAGTGGAGGTGCACTGGGATGGCTGCAGGGAAAGCCACATTGTCCTGCTGTTTGCACCACAGGCTGGGCAGGCAAAGAGACTGCACTGGGTTCTTTTAAGGCCTGAGAAATAATTCCTTTAAATCTTTGGGAGCATCCTAGCAGGCCACATGCTTGTGGGAGGCTCCAGTTTACTATCTGCAAAGTCATGGATTTTATATCCATATTAGGTATAAATAGAGGTAGGCTGGCAGATAGAGGCAAGGTCACTGTGACTCCTCCGGATGAGCCCACGATTATTTCACTGGGGCTCCACATTTAACTCTTGTCGTGCACTGCAGCAGCCACTGCTGCCAAAATTAAAACCTGAATGATGCAAAGTTGGTCTAAACACAGATGTCTGAGCCTGTTCAGGGAAGCTGTGATAAGCTGAGAACTCACGGCCACTTTCATTTTATTCCTCATCAGCTGCAGTAATAGTCCCAAAAATCCCAATCCTGCTCCTGGGCAGGAGGAGAGGGAGGCAGTAAGCAGATTTCTCACATTTCTGATGTTATGAGCCAGACCCTTTAAATTATGAAAATCACATTATCAGGTTAAGAGTAGTATTTGTAATTGTACTTTGGAAGGTGGGGGGACTGTGAGCTGAGGGCTTTAATCTGCTAACAAATGCATATTTATTATTTTCTCCTTTTTTTAGTCAGCCTAATTCTGAACAATGTTGACACTTGCTGTAGCAGGATTTTGACAAACTGGCACTTTAAGACATACGATTTTGGGTGCTTTTCTTCAAGGCCAGAGAATTTGTGTATGAGGCTCTTCCCATGCAAGAGCAGTGCAATATTGCTCTGTGAGTCACCCCGTTTCAGGCGGGTGCTGGTTTCCTTTCAGTAATGTGCAAAATGTTCCCTGCACACATGTGGATGTTCTAAGTTTGTCCTGCTGGTTGACAGTTTGAAGGAGCTCTGGTGCCAGAACTTCTCTGAACACACACAAGCACCTATTGTGACGAGGTCTGAGCTTGGCTGGGGCCTTCAGGCAGTGCTGCAAGAAAAATAATTAATATAATAAGAGGTTCTGAGTGATTGCAGCAGGGGGAAGTTGTGCAGCAGAGAATAAGATGGTTATCAGAGGGGATTTAACTGGTTGTAATGGAGGTGGAGGAAACTGGTTATTTTTGAAGTGGAAAGGAAAAAAAGCTGTTTGAACTCGTAGGGATGAGGGCACCTGCAAATGAAGGTTTTCCAGCCCTGTCTGCTCAGAAGTGCCCCTGCAGACATGAACTGAATGCGAGGGGGACTGAGCATGACCTGGCTGCTGGGGGAGGGAGGGAGGGAGGGATGGAGGGGCCTGGGGTGCCTGGGAGCGATCGGGCAAGGTGGAAAATGGAGCAATAAACACACTCGGACTTGCTCGGGGATGGGAGGGGAACGTCCTTACTGCTGCCCCAGGGCCCCAAAACTGGCACGGCACTGGAGAGAATCCCCTAATCCCGGTGACCAGGGAGGGAACGGGGCTCGCTCGGCAGCCCGAGGAAGAGGAGGCTGATGGAGTGGAGGAAGCAGCTGCGGAGGCGCAGCCTGCGGAGCCGAGCTCGCATTGCCGGGGCCGGGAGCAGCGCAGCACCCCGCTGCCCGGCCGCATTCCAGGTCATTTGCCGAGCCCAGATGTTCGCTAATGGGCAAAAGAGAAAAGAGAAACCCTTTTCCTTGGCTGCCGGGCAGCCCCTGCCAGCCAGGCGTGTCCCGGGTTTGCCCTGCAGGGCCAGCCGGGTTCCCTGCAGGGCCAGCCGGGTTCCCCGCAGGGCCAGCCGGGCTCCCTGCAGGGCCAGCCGGGTTCCCCGCAGGCCGCCTGCCGCTCCTCTGCCCGCACGGGGATGCAGCTCCAGCCCGGCTCCCGCCGCCCATGGAGGGGCTGCTCCACCTTCCCTCCGTGGCTGACCTCCCCTCCAGCCTCTGCCGTCACTGTCCCTCCCTCCCCCTACCTGAGGTGGAGATGGGAATTCATCCCTCAGCTTTTTCAGTGGTTAAATCTTTGTGTCTCTCTTCTGGCACAAGCTGCTCCATTCACCCAGGGTGTGTATGCCCTTACACACAGCAGTTTGGGGTCTTGGCATCTTGGAGATGTGTTCTTGTTTATTTAGGAACCAAAAAGTTGGAGTTTAACCCCAGCAGGTGATGGTCTGCTGAGAGAATCATGGAATGGAATCCCAGAATGGCTTGGGTTGGCACAGACCCTAAAGATCACCTTGCCCCAGCCCCTGCCAAGGGCACGGGCACCACTCACAGTGAATCAGCTACTCCAAGCCCAGCCTGGCCTTGACCAACTTTGATCCAGCCTCCCTCAGAGGAGAGCTGATAAAGAGCTGTCTTTATTTTAGGGACCAGCAGTGCAATTCTGCACCCATTTGCAGATCAGGTACAGAGATGAAAGGAGCTGCTCTGACATGGGTGGTCCACGGCAGACCCAGACATGAGGCCCCCAAGTCCCTCATGGGTCATGCAAGGGGCTTTATGCCCTGAGAGCCCTTCCTTGGACCCTGTGTGCTTTATCTCAGGGATAGTGAACAAAACACCAGCGGGGAGGAGATGGAATTCAGGCCCAGCTGTGGGATATGTGCAGGGCCATTCTCCCCACACTGCAGCCCTTCATGGACACACACACTCTCTCCCCCCTCACCTCCCACCCACCTTCCCCCCATGTGTTTTCTGGCATCCCACTGTGAGAGCTTTGGACTCTGCACTGACACAAATAAAAGAAATAGTTTTATTTTTAACTTACACATACACCCTTTTAATTCCCACACCCACAGTGCCAGGTCCTGTCCTGACAAGCGGGGAGCCCCTGGCGCTGTGGGCGTTTGTCAGCAGCCCAAAACAGCAGCAGTGGGTGAGGAGGGACGTCCTGGGTTTCTGCTGTGCCCCAGTGCTCAAAGCCTTGGTGATCCAGCAGCAGGGAACGGGCTGAGGGGAAGGCACTGGGGAGGCTGTGGATGTTTTGGGCACAAAACATCCTGTACACACATCCTGTGTGTACCTGGTGGAAAACCAGCACGGAGTGGGCTGTTGTTGAGGGAGAGAGAGGAGTTGTGTCACTGTGGGAAAACATCACTGTGCTTTGGCACGGCTGTGCAGGGACAGGCAGCAAACTGCCCCGAGCCTGAGGGGAGTGGGAGCTGGTAAACAGCCGGGTGATGAGTGGAGCAAGAGCCTAAAGCTGCTGCTGAAGGCAGAGCCCCGGGCTAGGGAAGAGCTGAGCTCGGGTCCTTCCCTCCCTGCAGAGCGGCTGCCGCGGCTCTGTGCCTCAGTCTGTCCAAACGACATCTGCAGGCACCAGGTCACCACTCCTGGTTCTGGCTGTGATATCACATTGCCAAGGAGAAGGGAAAAAGTCTCGGCCCAGGGCTTTGACAGCCTTTCAGCAGCTTCTTTCATCCCCCAGCCAAGCTGCTCTGTCCTACAGCACCTCTGCTTGTTCCTCCTGACACCAGAAAACCTGAACCCTGCTCCTCCTGCCTCCCCACCCCCAGATCCACTGATTGCTGTTTCCCTTTCATGCTGTTTACAGAACTGGAACAGGGATGAATAGTAGGAAGCAGTGAATGAACTGCATGCTGGCTCACAGCTCCTTGCAGAGCAATCACCCCTCAGTGCTGAGGATCCCACAAATCCCATCCAAATACTGAACCACGGGCCCCAAACACTCAGCTGAATTTCACCACAATGCCCATGGTCTGTTGCTGTGTAGCTGGTTGCATCTACATCTTACTTTTCCTTGTGAGAGCTTGCTTCAAAGTCTCAGATGTCTCTTATTTCACTCATATTATTCAGAATAAAGCAGCCTCCTGGGCAGGAGTTTACTGCTGGTCATGCTGGTCCTGGGGAGCAGGTAGAGCATTGGTCAAAGGCCTGGGTTCAGCAGTGGGTGAAAATGCTGGGAAGCCAGATTTTTGGCTCCCGTCGGTGTGTGGTCGTGGCTAGAGGCAGTTCCTCTTGTTGGCCCTTTTGGGGTTGAGCGGTGAGTGCAGTACAGGGGCTGGGGAGGTTGCATTTAGCAGGATAAGAAAGTGATGTTGGAAGCAGCTTTTTGCCACCCTGTTTACAAATCCTATTATCCTGGAGCTGGAAGGAACCGGGCAGCAGGAAACCATTCCTTCACTGGCAGCCTGCAGCCTCCTCCAGCAAACAGCCAGCCCCAAAGCCTCTCCCCACAGCTGCTGCCAGGGCACTGCCAGCACTTCCCCCAGCACAGCTGCTGCTCCTTGCCCTCTCCCCTTCCTGCTTCTCTGATCTCTATGCAAATCCTCGCACCAACAGCAGCCAGCAGAACCCAGCCAAGCCTGGCAGGTATCTTTTGATTTGGGTAGTGTTTAATGTGGGGGCCTCTTCAGATTAATTGTGCCTTAACAGAAACAGAGCCCGTGGGTCTCCAGCAATTATCGTATCTGAAAGATGTGAATGGGGCTTCACTGAGGTGGGGTTTGGCTGGTTTTAATGGGAAAGGGAAAGAGGGAAAGAGAAAAGAAAGAGAAAAAGAGGAGAAAGAGGAAGGGAAAAGAAAAAAAGAAAGAGAAAAAGAGGAGAAAGAGGAAGGGAAAAGAAAGGAAAAGCAAAAGAGAAACTCGTGCTCTCTAGTGCTGGAGAACTTTCCCAAAGTCTTTTCTGCAGCCAGGACTCTGCCCCACGGACTCTCTATCACGAATAATGTTTAAATAAGAGTTGTTGGCGTTCAGTGAGCCCAGTCCAGATTGTTTATGCCACCGCAGAGCAAGTGCTGGGACATTCCCTCGGGCTCTCCTGGCCGAGAGAGCCCCCTCGTTTTGTGCCCGGGCGTTTCCAGCGGGCTCTCCCCGTTAGCCCGAGCACTTGCCGGGGGTTCCAGGGCCCAGGTCGGTGGGTGAGCTCCGTGCCCGGGGTGTTGGGGTTCCTGCTCTCCTCTCCTCTCCGCGGGGCTCCCGGTGCGCCCGGCGGGGCGGGCGGGCGCTGCCGCTCCCTCCTCCCGCCGGCCGGCCCTGCCTCCTTTCCCCTCCTCTCCCTTCCCAGCCCGATTGTGCAATCGCGAGCGGCGGGGCCGGCGGCACCGCCCGGAGCCCGGCACCGGGGGGAGGGAGGCGGCAGCGCCCGCCCGCCCCGCGCCTCCTCCGTGGCCGCCCCGCCGCGCCGGGGATGCGGCAGCCGCCGGGCACCGCCGGGCCCCGCACCCCATGGGATGCGCCCGCCGTCTCCTGGCTGGTGAGTAGCCTTGGCTTTGTGTGCCCCCCACCCCCGCCCCGAACCTGCTGCTCTTTCCCCGCACCAGATTTTCCGTCTCTTTCCCTCGCGCTTCTCTTCTCTTCTCCCCCCCGCCGGTGATGGATGGCCGGGAGGATGAGGATGTTGCCACGGGCAGAAATCGGTTGCAGATGAGGCGGACTTGGGGGGATCTGCTCTGCAATCGTTAAACTATTTCCACCGCCGCTTTAGCTCGAGTGGAATAAAAGCCTGGGAGCCGGGGAGCCGCGCTGTGCCGGTCGCACATCTGTGGTACAGAGTTCTTCCCTCCTTCCCATCCCTGCCGGGGTTTGAAACAAAAGTGCCGAGGGAAGAACGGGAACGCTCGGTATCGATTAACCGCACCAGCAGCGGACGCAGGGTAGTTCAACGATCATAAAAGAAAGAAGTTTTCCCGATGGCAAGGCAGTAAACTTTTGTTCCTTGAAAAGTTCATCCCGGGGATTAATTTACATCCTTGTTTCATGGAAATACTTTAGATACTTACTGTAAAGCTTATATCCAATATATCCCTACCTGTTTTTTGAACCCCAGCACAGCATTTCAATTTGTCTCAGTATTTGCAGCAGTTTTTATTCGTTCCATACAATAGCCTCTGCATTTTAAGATCAGTGGGGATTTCTCTTTTTCTCTGGTAGGTGTTTTGGGAACAGAACATGCTTTAGCTCTCTTTTGGGCTGCATTAAAGTTGATCTGGACAATCCCTTATTGCCTACTAACATTTCTCTTACGAGGACACAAGCAAGTTCTGCTCCACTCCACAATTTAACTTTTACATATAGGATTAACCCCATCAAATTAAAAATTCAGCCTGTGTGAAGTGTTGGTGGATTTAGGACACGGTAGCTTTTCCGTGCCGGTTTTTTTTTGAAAAATCTGCACCCTGCTGAAACAAGTGGGAAAGATCCTAGTCATATGGAGAGACCCAGATTTTCCCTTGTGTTTTTAGCCGAAGAACTCAGTGCCTTCTTTGCAATGTCCAACCAGCCAAAAATCAGCTGCACACACTGGGCACTTCTGCCTTTTGAAGGCAGTCTCCCATCTCGTAAAAGGCTGCTCGCCTCAAATTTGCAAACCGCAGGATGGGAAATGGAATTTGCCTTCAGTATAAAAATCCCAAGTGTTTGCAAACAGCCCTGAGAAGAATCCGGGCTCTTGGCGTGACCTCCCAGCGCTGAATTCCAGCTCGGGGAGTTTGCGGTCTCACAAAAAGGGCAAACGAGCAAAGGCTTCCCGAGTGCCCGCTCGTCTTTCCGGAGCAAGGAAAACAGTGGAGCTGGAGGGAATTTTGGGTGCTCTGGAGGTGCAGGATCGGGCCCTGAGCCAAAGTGCTTTTCAAGGAGCCTTGAAGAGCTGCCCTGTTGGAGTGACTTTGCTTGTGGCGTGCATTGGCATTGCCGAGGGCGGATTAAGCTGGTGCAGCCATGGGAAACCTGCCCAAGGAGCAGAGGAAACTCTGGGCAGTTATTCCTGCCCAAACTCCGTGCTGTTCCCATTAAAGCTTTAGCAGTTCTTCTGCCAGATCCCATATCCGACCACGGGGCGGGCAGAGCCAGGTTCTTGCTCCGTCCTTGGGCCTTGCTCCTGCTCTTTTTGTTTTGAAGTCTGCTGGAAAAAACCACCCTCCTCTGTGGTCGCATGGGCTCGGAGATCCCCTGTGACAAAGCAAGTCAGTAACAGGGGTCCAGCACGGCTGAGGGGCTGGAAAAAACCACCCTCCTCTGTGGTCGCATGGGCTCGGAGATCCCCTGTGACAAAGCAAGGACACAGTAACAGGGGTCCAGCACGGCTGAGGGCAAAGAAACTTCACACCCGCTCAAATCAGACTCTTAAAAACCTGAACAGCTGATAAAAATTGTCCTTCTGGGGGAGTTCTGGAGCGAGAGCGAGGGGTGGTCTGTCCTCTGTTAGCCCTGGCAGGGCTGTGCTTGCTGTTCTCCAGACCTTTGTTTCTTGTGCAGCGCTGTTTAGGGAGGGAGGGCCGTGGGGCCGTGGGGGCCAGGGCTTTCCTGGACATAAATTAGCACCGAGGGTGGGAAGGGAACAGCCCAGCACCCATGGCAGCAGTTGTGGGGCTGGGCTGGGCTGCTGCCCCGCTCCAGCCAGGATCGCAGCCCTGCGGAGCTGAGCCTTGGAAATGGCGTCACGATGGAGCCCTGCTCGGGCCACTCTTAGATGTGGTTTGAGCCTCCTTCTCTGACACAGAGCTCAGGCAACCTGTCCAGAGCGGGGAAGGGAGTGCTGTTGGGGTCATAGTGGGATTTCCTTGTGGGCTCAATCCTGCAGTTTTAGGAGAAACTTTCTAAATGTCAAGTGTGAGGTCAGTCCTAGTGAGACTGAAAATACCAGCTGGGCCGTGAGCTCTTACATTACCTCCAAACCCCTCTAGCATTGCACTTCATGTGTTTTTCTGCTTTGGCCAGTGCCATGGGTAAATAACACAGATGTTGGGTTTGTGCCATCAGAACTGAGGAGGCTCCTGTGGTGTAAAGCAGAGACCAAAAGAGGACAAAGGCACATCAGGTCATGAATTTCTGCTGCTGTGACCAAGAGATGGCCTGAACGGGTATGAAGGGAGAGGGAGACAGCAGGGAGGATCCTGAAAGATCCACAGCTCCGTCCACAAGCTCTTTTCTCCTTTGCTCTTTCCCCTTCTTGCTCCAGCAGCTGGGAACCTGATCCTGCAGGCGCAACCCCGCTGCGCTGGGTTTTTATGCAAGTTTGGTAATGAATGACCGAGCCAGGCGAAAGCCAGAGTGGTTGGCATCCGAGACAGCTCCCCTCGCTGCCTGCAGGAATTAAAAAAATCATCATCCTGGTGGCCACTCTGCACTGGAACTGGTTTTATCTGGTTCCAGTTAGGCTTGTTTTGAGTAAGACGAGCGGTGCCAGATTCTGATCTCATTTGCACCAGTGGAGTCATTCGGAGGAGCCGGTCCCAGTTTACCTCACTCTAAGCGAAAGCAGAACGGGCCCTGCCGGGAGCAGCTGTCCCCGGGGCAGTGCCCGGTGCCTGCCCGCAGGTCCCGGCCGGGAGAGCCAGCGGCTGCCGGAGCCGCCCGCGGGCTGCGGGGCCGGGCTGTGCCTGGGCGCGGGGACCCGAGCGAGCGGCCCGGCGCTCTGGGGAGCTCCGGGGCCGGGGGTGCTGCTGGGGCTCCCATGGGGGATGTGGGGGGAGGAGCAGATCCTCCCTGCCCAGCTGGTGGGAAACTCGCAGGGGTCAGGGGTAGCATGGAGAGAGCAGCACAATCCCTGTTATCCGTGGGGCTTTGGAAGGAGCTGTTGGACACCTACCCTGGATGGCCTCGGCCCCAGGCTGGCTCTGGCACGGCTGTGTGGGAACACCAGCTCCGGGAGAAGCAGCCGGGCCCCGCTCAGGTCCGGGCATGCGAGCGAGCCTGGGGCTGAAACGCTGCTCCCAGCTGTGCTCGGATCAGCTGCGCCGGCTCCGACCCGGCTGGGAATGCTCCAGGCACGGCTCCAGACCGGCCCTGGCCCGTGCAGGGCTTGGGCAGAGCCTGGACCCCCTGCCCAGCGAGCTGGGGCTGCCAGCCCGCTGCTCCCAGAGCCGCCGCCGCTGCTGCAGGCTGGTCCCAGGCTCCTTTTGCAGCTCCCCACACAGCTGATCTGGTCCCAGGCTCCTTTTGCAGCTCCCCACACAGCTGATCTGGTCCCAGGCTCCTTTTGCAGCTCCCCCCAAAGCTGATCCTTGCTCCCATCCCACTCCTCCAGCTGCTCTTGGGGGCTGCAGAGCCCCACATGCTCCAGGAAGAGGGGGAGTGGAGGTGTGGGGCCAGGATGTGTTCCTGAGCTTTAGGTTGATGCATTTTCCTGGCCGTGATTGTTTTTAATGCTAAAGAAATTGAGCAGTTGAAAGAAATGACCAGAAACTGTTTCTATGACTCTTGCCTCTTCTACAGGCCATTAGTGGGTCCCTTTTCCAGCAGAGCTCCTTCAGAGCTCCATCCTAAGCCCAAGTCCAGAGGTAGTTTTCCAATGACTTCTGTAGGTAAAGCATCTTGGATTTTTTTTTTCCAGCTGCAAAAAATGAGTTTCCCAAGAACTCAGTGCATGGTTGAGAAGCAAGATTAAAACTCCCAATGTACCAACATCTTTTCACATTCTGGCCAATGTGGGGAGTGCAGAAGGCTTTAAAAAATGCTGCACTGCTTTTCTTTATTTCTGCAACTTGCCCAACCATGCTTGAGTGGAAATTAATATGTTACAGAAAGGGAAGCTCTAACATCTGCTTCTGAAAGGAGCAGACACAGCCAGGTCCACAGTGAGAAACGACACAGCTTTTGCTCCGCTATCAAAAAGTTCTTAGGATGGATTCTTGTGGTTGTTAAATATCAAATGTCTTCCTGTGGTAGTTCCCTGTTTATTTTTTTGTAATTTCTCCCCAGATTTTGCAGCTCAGCGAAGCAAGATTGGAGCTCTGAGCTTGGGAGAGATTTCTGTGCTCAGTTAAGCACTCCTGTGTCCTGCTGTCCTGAAGAATTACCTCCAGACATTCTCAGTGCAGAGTTCTCTTCCCTCTCCCCTGCCCATATCATACCTCAATCAGATTATTTTGGGCTGTTACAGTCACTACAGTAAGGGTCCCCTAAACTGTAAAGTTTTAGCTAAATGCAAATTTAAAAAAGGGGGAAGTATTTAATAAGAACAGGTATTAAATAACATCTGTTGTTTTGATAGATGTTTTTCAATACACAGTGACTTTTCTATTTTTTGCAGTTGAGATTTAAGCTTTCCCTCTTAATAATGCTGGCTTATAAGTTGTTTTGTTCCATGTAAGCAAATATTATTTGAGTTCAGTTTCCTAAGAGCCAATCCCCAGTAGTGTTCAGAAGTTACAGACCTAATCCTGTGCCTGAGGAGAGAACTGCCCTGGATCTTTCTGGGATGTTTCTTTCCAGCTGCCACCAAGCAGACACTTTACTCCGGCTTTGTGTCCTTTTAGGTGCCTCAATAACAATTTTCCTTTTAGCGTTTCCTGCAGTGAGATCTCTCCTGGCCACCTGCACACTCAGCAGCGATCCCACACGAGTCCTTGCGGAGCTCCCTCCCCTGCCCTGCAGCGCCGTGTCCTGCTGTGACTCCCCCCCACGCTGTCCCCACCTGGCTCCCACCTGCCCTGTGCCTTCCCCCTGCACTTTCCACCCAGGAATGTGGGCTGAGGGCTGCTGGCAGCCAGCCCTCCCTCCCTCCTCCCGGGCAGCCCCTTCTCCCCAGACACCTCCCTGTGCTTCCCACGCTCCCTGCGCCCATCCGCTCACCTGTGCTCCCCTGCCCCTGCTCTTGCAAGCAGGGAAACTGAGGCACAGAGCATCTTTGGGCCCTCCTCTGCTCCGTGTGGCAGCTCTTGTCAAGCAGCACAAATAAGCAGAGGCATGCAGTGTGCTGTGGCTCCTGTCCCACGCCAGCCTGGGGTCACTCCTGGCATCTGGGCCCAGCAAGGGCAGAGCCCGGCTCGGGGGGGAGCTGGAAAGGAAGGACAGCCCTGTGTCCAGGGGGGCAGGACAGGGGAGGGGATCCCAGCTCTGACCCAGACCAGGAGCCAAAGCCTTCCCCTTGTCCATGTCTGCTGAGAGCTCGTGTGTCACAGAAGGGCCTGGATCCTGAGGCACAGCACGGAGCGAGCCCTGTTTCTGTGCTGTGTTCACAGCCTGGGAGCCTCAGCCCAGTGATGTTTGGAAAGCTTTGGGGGTTTTTGTCTCTCAGAGCCTGCGGCGCCTCGTGTGTGGCCATGAGCACAACCTACCTGTGTTTGTGGTTCTCTGTATTTGGCAGAATTGCAAGATCCTGGATAAGAAAAATACCTATAAACACATTAAACAACTCGTGAAACATTCCCCATGTCCACCTGCAAGCTTGTCTTGTGTTATGGTGTAAACTTCCCACTGGAAAAAGAGGGTAAAACTGATTAGATCTGTTTTATTTTCCTCCAGAAGTGTTTGGTTTCCAAATGTCTGGGAACAGCTGTGGGCTGGATGGTGGGAACGTGGCCTCCGAGGTAATTCCAGTGATTGTCCTCCGGCCCATGGAACGATGGAGATTTTCCCAGCTGCTCCCAGGCGCTGGTATTGTCCTGACAGGGGGACTCCTGAGAGTGCTGGGATTGCTGGGATGGGAGGAAGGAGTTCTTCTAGGTGACACAGAACATCTGAGGTGGTAGCAGAAGATCTCCACGCTGTCGGGGACCCCCGCTCTGCTGGGGTGGTGCCCTGGCCCAGCTGCCCCTCAGCTCCTTGGGCACGGGCTGGGAAGGGGCTCTGGAGCACGAGGCTGCAGCTGTGCCTGCGCTGAGGAGTTGTTTGTGCCGGGAGCTGGGATGTGCCAGGTTCAGGGCTGAGTCATTTATTTCCCCAATGCTGCCGGAGGGATGGCGAGGAAGCTGCCATGCGGCTCCCTGCAGAGGGAGCGGGGGGAGACCCTCACGGGCCGGTGGCTCTGCCGGAACTGAGCTGAACTTTCTGCTTGAAGAGCTTTGACTAGCGGGGAAAAAAATGTGCCTCGGTTCGGAGAAGAGAAAGAAGCCCCTGTGTGCGGGGAAGTGGCTGCTCCCGCCGGGTCAGCTGGGGAACACACTTGTTCCTTTCGGGCTGCAACGTGTAATTTAGCTTGTCACGGAGGAATGTGCTCAATGCCTTTATTTAATCGGGAGTTTGCAAACCTGCTCGGGTGCCTCATCTTCCTTTTTCCCTTCCCTTCCCAGCCGGGGGGGAGAAGGAACACGGTGCTTTTGTCTCGGTGGCTGTGGCTGCTGTCAGATGAATGGTGTTGGTGGCAGCTCTGTTCGCATGACTGGTTTGAGCTATGGACACGCTGCTCCCAGCCCCGGCTCCCTCCCAAACTCAGCTGCATCAGATGTTTTCCTAGGCACTGGCATAAACCTCGTTACTTACTAGAAAAGTAGCCCTGCGGGTTCCAGGACATTCCTGGGAGAAGGAAAACACCATGTGCTGGGGATGTGGTGTGCTCGAGGCTGCAGGTCAGTGGGGGATAGCAGTGCTGGGGCCAGGGTGCCCTGAGGAATGGGGCACTCTTGGAACTGCTCCAGCTCCAAAGGGGGGCCTGCTTCCCCTGCTGGGAATTCCCCAACTCCCCACCCTCCCACCACCCCTTGCACAGGGAATGGCGGCCGTGGGGGCCCTGGTTACAAACACACCCTGCTCAGGAAAGGAGAAGGCTTCAGCACATGTTTAAGTGCTTTCCTGAATCCAGGCCAGGCCCTGTGCTTTAGCAGAGAACAGCCTCACTCATCTTCACGGGAGCCCAGATGCTGGGAGAGGATCCCTGGTGCCTCTGGCAGTGGGTCTGCTCTGAGCAGCAGAAACTCCTCCATGGACACAGACCCCAGGAAACAGGACGTGCCAGCACAGACAGGAATTTTGCCTCTTTGAAGCTTGGTAGAGATGCACAGAAACCTGGAAAAAAACCCCACCTTTCTTAGGAAAAAAGGAAATTGCTCTGTAATCGGGCATGTGGAAGTGAACTTGTGTGCTGACTCCAGAGGAATTTGGGTTGTTCCCCGGGGGGTTGTGATTGCTCTTTGGGTCACATCCCAGCTCTGATCTCGGACTTGCCTTGGGGAGCAGGATTCCTCAGCACAGAGCCGCTGGCATTTGAGGAATGAGTGATGCTTGTTTCGGAAAGCAAACCAAGTATGAGTCTGTGTGTGCAGCTTAGCCATGTTCATCCTTCAGAAATTGCAGAATTGCCCCACTGAAATGGGAAAAAAACCTGAGGCACAAGAGTCCTCTTCAGGACAGATGCATTTAACCCCACAACTCTCATTAGTGGTAGTGCAAGCTCAGGAGTTAAAACCCTCTGTTTGTCTCCAGCCAACACCTGCAAAGTCTCCTTTGTGCAGGTATTCCCACCAGGGAGCCATGGGATCCACATCCCACAAGTGCTGGGGGGATTACAAAGCCAGGGCTTTGCAGGTGCTGCTGCATTATATTACCGTGGTTCTTGTGTCACCAGAAAATGAGGAAATTTAGCAGAGACCCCACAAGATTCCTCCAGAGATCCCGTGAGTGAGGAGTGCTTTTCTGTGTGCCATGGGATGGAAAACGGAAGAATCTTTCTGGTCAGTCTCTTGATTCAGACCCAGGAGGTTGAGCTCAGTGGAGGGATAACAGGGCAAAATCCCATAACGACCTTAAAATCCCTGAGTGCTCAGGAGGTGTCTCAATCACTTAGGTAAATCTGATGGTCCTGCAGCCGGGGGGTGTGGATGAGGACTCCAGAGGAACAGGGCATTTTCCCTCTCCTTCCCAGCAAGTGTTAGAGGGCTGGGCTCAGGAGCCATGGGAATCAACAGCAGTCTTTCCAGTGTGGGCTGTGGATCGTCGTCTGGATAAATAAATAGAAGGAAATAACAAATAACATGGTTCTAACAAATATTTTAGGAAGTATAAATGCCTTTCACCATGACTCCATCCAAACCCTACACAGGAAAAAATTTCCCTGTTTCTGTGCTGCTTTTCCAGCTGCCTTTCCTCAGGGATTTGGGAGTGTTAATTCAGGCACCCCGGCTGGAGAGCAGAGCAAGGAAACCTCGGGGGGATTTCTCTGGGGTGGGCAGTGACCTCCAAGCCCACCAGGTTTGCGAGCGAGGTCTGTCCTTGTGACAAGGCCCCCCCTTGTCCCGTCCTCGGAATAACCCTCTGCAGAATTCGAGTGTCTCTGTACAAATAAACGTTGTACTGTTCTTTCCTGCGGGTTTCCAGCCTCTGGGCTGAGCTTTCCCCGTGCTGCTGCCTTGCAGCGACACCTGCTGCGCGCTCCCAGAGGAGAGGGGTCCGGGCAACGCTGCCCTTGGCTTCCCAGGGGGGAGAAAAGGAACCGGGAAAGCTTGTTCCTTCTTCAAATAAAAACATTTTTGTGGTGTGGGACTTCTCCAGCCTGGCTCGACTCGTGGCGGTGACACTTTTGGTTTGCAAACTTCTCCCAGCCCTGTTTTGGGTGGGAAATGAGGAAAAGCTGCTGTTGTTCCAGGCACAGAGCTTGCGAGAGGCAAGGCAGGTATCTGGCTGGCCCAGAGCTTGTTTGGAAGAGGAAAGAGGCAGAGCAGCACATCCCATGCCCCGGGCACAGTTCTGGGAGCTGTTCTGGCCCCAGCAGTGGCTGTGGAGGGGGATCGTAGGGATCTATCCAAATTGTCTGTGAGAGAGTGCTTTTTCCAGATCACAGATGAAGACATTAATTAAGCCTTCTGCTTAAACTCCCAGGCAGGCTGACAAAAGAGCAGGGCCCTTGGCATCATTAAGGAAGGGAAGTAAAAGAAAGTGAATAGGTTGATTAGCAGAAGTGAGAAACTGGTTATACATACAGCAGTGTGATCTAATTACAACAGAATTTTACAATGAAACTTGCAGTGTTGAGGACATAGCATTAGGAAATAGCATTAATACTGTGCAGCAAGAAATCCAGCTTGCATGCTGCAAGACCAAAGAGGACACACTAGGTCCAGTGGGGCTGGACCTGTGCTTGCAACAACCAAGAACTTCCTGGGGGTAGGAGAAATGGGCTGCTTTGCCAGTTTTCTTTGCTGCTAACGTTTTGCTCTTTGTGTGCAGGTGTAGGATTTTGGCAGAGCTGGCCATGATGTTATGGTTCGTGGTGGGGGCCCTGTTCCCAGCACTGCTCCTGGCTGCTCCACCACCCATAAACAAGCTCGCCCTCTTCCCGGACAAGAGTGCCTGGTGTGAGGCCAAGAACATCACCCAGATCGTGGGGCACAGCGGCTGCGAGTCCAAATCCATCCAGAACAGGTACAGCTCTGCCCTCAGGCCAGGGCTAGAAGCAGCTGGTGGCTCTGGAGTGCCTCTGGGGACTGTCACTTGCACAGGAAGCCAGGCACGGTGTCCTGCCTCTGTCTCAGGGGAAGGTCAAATCTCTGCCCTTGCTGGGAAGAGCAGCACCTCCCCTGAGTCCCACCCCTCCTGCTGTCTTTGCAGGGCCTGTCTGGGACAGTGCTTCAGCTACAGCGTCCCCAACACCTTCCCCCAGTCCACAGAGTCCCTGGTTCACTGCGACTCCTGCATGCCAGCCCAGTCCATGTGGGAAATTGTGAGTATCCTGCTCTGCTCCATGGGGCCCCAGCTCTGCTGTGACACCACCTCAGGGCCAGTCCTTCTCCTTCTCTGGGCTTTTCCCACTCATAGTTTCCTTCCAGGGCATCTCTCAGGTGACTGTACCGTGTCCTGAGATGCCTGGCTAGAGGAAGGAGCTGCTGGAAGCTCTGCTGAATGATCTGTTATCCCTCTATTTGCAGAACCATCCCTGTCGTTACCTGTATTATTTGTCCCTATGCTTATCCACATTCCTGCTCCCTTTGTCCACCTGCACCTCACTGGGAGATCTGGCTGTGTTTGATGTCCAGAAGTTCATCCTTAGACCTCACAGTTCTGTGTCACCTCTGATCCTGGCAGAGCCATAAACCTTGGTCCAAGAGAAGCCCAGAGCCCAGGGAACTGGCTCTGCTCTCTGCCTCCCTTTCAGCTCACATTTGATGAGAGGGTTTAGCCCAAACTGTCCAGGCTGCTTGGCATCACCTCTTGTGGGTGGCCTTTGCTGTCTCACCGATATTCCAGTGCCAGCAGTGCCTGGGAGCTGAGTCCTGCTGGAGTCAGTGCTGAAGGGTGGGAGTGAGCTGGGGGTTGGTCTCTCCTGCCATGTCTCACGTGAAAGGAGGAGAGGAAATGGCCTCAGGTTGCACCAAGGGAGGTTCAGATTAGATATAAGAAAAAAAAGTTCACTGAAAGGGTGGTCAGGCTTTGGAAAAAGTTCCCCAAGGAGGTGGTGGAGTCCCTGTCCCTTGGGGGTGCCCAAGGAATGACTGGACAGGGCAGTCAGTGCTCTGGGCTGGATGACAAGGTGGGGACGGGGGTTTTGGAGGTCCTTTACAATCTTAATGATTTAGTAATTCCATGGTTTAGAGGTGACTGTGGTGGTGCTGGGTTGATGATTTGACCTGATGAGCTTGAAGGTCTCTTCCAGCCTTGATGCTCCTGTCATTTTCCCTGAGTATCTGGAACAAGACATTCCCAGAGAACTTCCACTTTGTGGACTGACCAGGGGTTTGCTTCTATGGATAGAAACCCATCATATCTGGCCTAAAACACCCCAAATCTGCAGGGTCTGGGGCAGGTCACCCCTCCCACAATAGGAGCCTGAGCACTGACCCGCTGTGTCCTTGTCCCACTGCCCAGGTGACACTGGACTGCCCAGGCAACGAGGAGATCCCCAGGGTGGACAAGCTGGTGGAGAAGATCCTGCACTGCAGCTGCCAGGCCTGTGGGAAGGAGCCGAGCCACGAGGGAGCCCTGTTCAACGTGTACCTGAACGCCGAGGAGAACATGCCCCACGAGGGGCCCGCGCCCCACCACTACCCGCACCACCAGCAGGAGCTGGAGGAGCCGCCGGCCTCCAGCCACCACCACCACGAGGAGGAGGGCGAGGAGTGACCTGTGTGGACTGTCCTGGCAGGGCTGGGCGAGGGCTGGGGCCAGGCTTTGGGGAGGGAGGGGGGTGCTGCAGTCTTTCCCGTCAAATCACTGCCCTCGCGTCAGCCCCGACACCGCGGGGCACAGGCAGGGCTGAGGCTGGAGCTGCAGGCTGAGACACGAGGGCTCGGCCTTCCTGGATGCACAGAGTAATAATAATAATAATAATATATTGAGAGGAGTGGCACAAGGGGCTCTGGCTGAGAGCAGGCGCTGGGCCGGGCTCGCAGGGCTCTCTGCAGGCTCCCAGCCCTGGGGGGATCCCTCTGAGTCCTGCCGGGTTCTCCTCATGCCCAGCGTGGAGGAGGAAGGGAAGCAGCCTCTCCACAGTCCCAGGAGGGATCCACATCTCTCTGGGGTGGTGGGATCAGCAGCCCCCTCCTGCCTCCTCTCCCCCTGCCTGCCCACAAGGGCTCAGTATGGACACGCTCCTGGCACCCACTGGATCTCGGTCCCAGCCCAATCTTTGTATCAGGTGGCTCTTGGGCAGGGTTTTGCCCCAGGATGTGCCTCTGGGGCTGTACGTGAGGGCACTGGGAACCACAGTAGTGACAACCCTTACCTTGCTGTCCCCAGGGCCATCACGTTGCTCCCTGGGGAGAAGGGACTTGGATTGTGAGCGCTGGGGCTTCACATTTTGGGGCTGCAGGGGAAGGCCAAGAGCTGGGGGGGGGTCTGGGGGAGGTTCCACCCCTGTCCCCCCTTTCCCTGCTGCACTTTCACGGTGGTGGAGGGAGAAGGGGCTGGAACGTCCCTGTGCAGGGAGTGCTTGGGCAGGGCTGGGGGTCGGGGTAGGCATGGCCTCTGCTGCCCCTCTCTGTTGTTTAAAGCCGATTCCTTGGCATTGTCCTGACAAGAGCTTCCAGAGCTTGTAATCGAATGCCTCCCCCTCCTTTTGACAAGTTTTGGTTTTTGGTTTTTTTTTTTTTCCTTAAATAAATTAGTTCTGAGTTCCACTGCTAAGTGCTCTGATGCCTGTCTGGTTTTTGGCAGAGCTGACGCCAGGACAGGCAGCAGTGCCAGAGGCTGCAGGGCAGGGGAGAGCCGTGGTTGCCACAGCTTTGAGCTGCATTCCAGCTGGGAAAAGGAGGAGAGAGATGCTGGAAGGAAAACCGAGCCCGAATCCTGAGCGTATGGGCTGCATGTGGCTGGGGGAGCCTGCCCGGGGAGCCTGCTCGGCAGCTGCGGCCGGGAGTGCTGGGTCCCGCTCCTGTGGGAGGATCTTGCGGCCTCCCCGCAGCACGCGAGCCCGCGGCGCTGCCGCCGCTAGAGGCCAGCCTCGGCCCGGCCTGCCCCGGCATCCATCCCGGCATCGCGGCCCGGCCTGCCCCGGCACTGAGCTCAGCTCTCACTGTGCCTTTATTGAGCTCAGCTCTCACTGTCCCTCACCGAGCTCAGCTCTCACTGTCCCTCACCGAGCTCAGCTCTCACTGTCCCTCACCGAGCTCAGCTCTCACTGTCCCTCACCGAGCTCAGCTCTCACTGTCCCTCACCGAGCTCAGCTCTCACTGTCCCTCACCGAGCTCAGCTCTCACTGTCCCTCACCGAGCTCAGCTCTCACTGTCCCTCACCGAGCTCAGCTCTCACTGTCCCTCACCGAGCTCAGCTCTCACTGTCCCTCACCGAGCTCAGCTCTCACTGTCCCTCACCGAGCTCAGCTCTCACTGTCCCTCACCGAGCTCAGCTCTCACTGTCCCTCACCGAGCTCAGCTCTCACTGTCCCTCACCGAGCTCAGCTCTCACTGTCCCTCACCGAGCTCAGCTCTCACTGTCCCTCACCGAGCTCAGCTCTCACTGTCCCTCACCGAGCTCAGCTCTCACTGTCCCTCACCGAGCTCAGCTCTCACTGTCCCTCACCGAGCTCAGCTCTCACTGTCCCTCACCGAGCTCAGCTCTCACTGTCCCTCACCGAGCTCAGCTCTCACTGTCCCTCACCGAGCTCAGCTCTCACTGTCCCTCACCGAGCTCAGCTCTCACTGTCCCTCACCGAGCTCAGCTCTCACTGTCCCTCACCGAGCTCAGCTCTCACTGTCCCTCACCGAGCTCAGCTCTCACTGTCCCTCACCGAGCTCAGCTCTCACTGTCCCTCACCGAGCTCAGCTCTCACTGTCCCTCACCGAGCTCAGCTCTCACTGTCCCTCACCGAGCTCAGCTCTCACTGTCCCTCACCGAGCTCAGCTCTCACTGTCCCTCACCGAGCTCAGCTCTCACTGTCCCTCACCGAGCTCAGCTCTCACTGTCCCTCACCGAGCTCAGCTCTCACTGTCCCTCACCGAGCTCAGCTCTCACTGTCCCTCACCGAGCTCAGCTCTCACTGTCCCTCACCGAGCTCAGCTCTCACTGTCCCTCACCGAGCTCAGCTCTCACTGTCCCTCACCGAGCTCAGCTCTCACTGTCCCTCACCGAGCTCAGCTCTCACTGTCCCTCACCGAGCTCAGCTCTCACTGTCCC
The DNA here is from genome assembly GCF_014805655.1 of Passer montanus. NCBI lineage: Eukaryota > Metazoa > Chordata > Aves > Passeriformes > Passeridae > Passer > Passer montanus. Next base: position 204,675 of record NW_024363161.1, on the reverse strand, counting down.
TCACCGAGCTCAGCTCTCACTGTCCCTCACCGAGCTCAGCTCTCACTGTCCCTCACCGAGCTCAGCTCTCACTGTCCCTCACCGAGCTCAGCTCTCACTGTCCCTCACCGAGCTCAGCTCTCACTGTCCCTCACCGAGCTCAGCTCTCACTGTCCCTCACCGAGCTCAGCTCTCACTGTCCCTCACCGAGCTCAGCTCTCACTGTCCCTCACCGAGCTCAGCTCTCACTGTCCCTCACCGAGCTCAGCTCTCACTGTCCCTCACCGAGCTCAGCTCTCACTGTCCCTCACCGAGCTCAGCTCTCACTGTCCCTCACTGAGCTCAGCTCTCACTGTCCCGTCACTGAGCTCAGCTCTCACTATCCCTCACTGAGCTCAGCTCTCACTGTCCCTCCCTGAGCTCAGCTCTCACTGTCCCTCACTGAGCTCAGCTCTCACTGTCCCCTCCCTGAGCTCAGCTCTCACTGTCCCTCACTGAGCTCAGCTCTCACTGTCCCTCACTGAGCTCAGCTCTCACTGTCCCTCACTGAGCTCAGCTCTCACTGTCCCTCACTGAGCTCAGCTCTCCCTGTCCCCTCACTGAGCTCAGCTCTCACTGTCCCCTCACTGAGCTCAGCTCTCCCTGTCCCCTCACCGAGCTCAGCTCTCACTGTCCCCTCACTGAGCTCTGCTCTCACTGTGCCTTATTGAGGCCAGCCCTTATCACCCCTTCTTGAGGCCAGGTCTCATTGCCCCGCTCCATGAGGCTCTGGGGACTCTGCACAGGCTGGGAGAGCAGGTCTGTGCTTTGGGAAGTGGGAGAGGGTTTGCATTAGGCAGGAATTGCCACAGCAGAGGGGCTGAGCTGACCAGGGAGCGCCTGGCAGGGCTAGAGGTGCTCTGTGTGTTACTGTAATGTTTTTAGGCTGTGAAGTGTCTTCGCAAGGAAGGGAGCCAGGCAAAGGTGGAGAAACCTGTGGTGGTCACTGAGCACCATCACGGGGCCTTTTACTGGTGTACAGTGGAAACAAGCTGGATTCAGCAGGGGGCTGTTCCTGGAAACTCCAGGAGCTGCATTTCAAGGTGTTTGGAGCAGGATCTCTCCACCTCCATTCCACTCAAGCTGAGCTCCAGCAGAGGCAGGCAGTGAGGGCTGGTGTGCAGATGAAACCATAAATCGAGGTAATTAGCCTGGCTCTGCCCAAATTCAAATCCCAGTTACAGCCTGGAAAGACATCTTGAGAGAACACTGCACAATGGGACATTTCTGTGTTCAGCCCTGGACTGCCTGGATGTTCTCACTGAAGTGTCTCAGCTCCCAGTTTGACTCTGCCTGTCTCAGCCTTTTTTTTTTTTTTTTTGCCACGTTGACACTTGGGTGGCTGTTGACAACCTGGTTTTGCTTTCCCTGCTAGTGGTACTGGAGAGCAGAGCTGGTCCTGGAGTCCATGATCCCTGCAGATGTGTCCAGAAATGCAGCACAGGGAGAGAGCACAGACAGGCCAGGACAGCTGCCAGCACAGAGATGCTTTTGCAGGGACAATGGTAGGATTTGGTTTTTATTTTAAGGCAGGTTTTTTTTAAAAACACATTTTGTTTCAATCAGTTCAGATTCACTGCCCCAGCAAACACATCCAAACCAAGTGTACAAACCTCCCATGTGTGGAGGATGTGCTGTGGATGTTGGGAAGAGGCTGCCCAGAGCAGCTGTGGCTGCTTCTGAATCCCTGGCAGTGCCCAAGGCCAGGCTGGGTGAGGCTTGGAGCACCCTGGGGTAGTGGAAGGAGGGTGGAATGGAATGAGCTTTGAGGCCCCTCCACACCCAAACCATTCCATGACTCCATGATTCTGACCCAATCTCCTCCTCAGAAGCAAAAGCTCTGGAGACAATCTGGGATGTTCCTGGTGTGCAGCAGGGCTGAGAAGCAAGGCTGGCTTTGCACTGTGGCACCACTTCCTCACTGTGCATCCAGCTGGGAGAAGTCTGTGCTGCTCCTTCACTCATCCTGCTCAGGGTGGGCTCGGGGTGGGGTTTCTCTCTGCTCCCAGCACAGATGGGAGATGAGGGTTTCCTGGGGCAAAGACTTTTCTAAGGAAACCTCCTGCTGCAATCAGAGCCTCACGTGCTGCTGCCCTGGGACTGCTGCCAGCACACTGTGACACTGAGGTGGCTGGGGAGGTTTGGCTGGGAGCATCCAAGGAGAGGGTCCTGGGGCAGCAGAGGGAGGGCAAAGCCTGTCCTGGCACACAGGTGGCAGCAGCTGTTTCCCAGTGGCAGCTGGACACAGAGACCCTGGGGGATAACCGTGTGTCATTGTTTGGGGCCCTGCCTTCCACCTCCCCGTGCCTTGCTCACAGATGGTTTCCAGGCCTGGAATGCCCATTCAGGCACTGGGAAAAGCACAACAAATTTGTTGGAAAGGTGACTGGAAGATCAGGACGTGGTAGAGAGGCTGATTTCTGCCCCAGGGTGGGTGGCTGGAGTGTGGTGCTCACAGCTGGCTCTCACCCACACATCTGCAGCACAACTGCCCAGGGAGGCGTGTTAAGGAAAGCTTTAGTGGGAATTTGGGGAGGAATGGGCAGCAGCTGCAGGGCCTGGCCCTGGGAGCACAGGGTGGGTGCCAGGAGCACACCCTCAGCTCTGGTCTGTGCTGGAGCCACTGTCCTCAGTCCCAGTCTCCCCCAGCAGAAATCACAGCCATTTCTTGGGAAAACCCCACCTTTGGGTAATTAAAAAACCCCAAGCAGTCCCTGCCCAGCCCCCTGAGGTATTTGCCCTGAGTGTGGAGGTGGCAGTGTGGAGGGCCCAGCAGCACACAGAGACTCAGAAGGGCTTTCTGAGCTGGCTCCTCTCACAGGTTGCCTCCCACTTGCTAAAGGGCAGGTTGCTGTGGGGCCACCCAGGATTGCCCCTCAGGCAGGGAGCTGTGCTGCCCTGAGCCAGTCCAAATAACACAGGAGCAGAGGGGCCAGGCGCTCCCTTGTCTCTGCTCCTCCATCCCTGGCTGCAGATTGCTGGAAGATCTGCCAGCGAGTCCTCTGGCTGCTGCCTGAGGGCTGTTGTGTGCAGCTGATTTTTTATTAGACTTTGCAAAATTTTGCTTTTTATCACCCAGTGTGGAGGATGGAGCCTGAACTCGGAGCTGCCGGCTGGGTTTGGCCACTGAGCTGCTGACCCAGGTGCCTCCAGCCAGGGCTCCAGCGCTGGCACGGATGGCAGGGATGGCAGAGCACGGGGCTGTCTCTTTAAGGCAGAAACGGGAACTCTCTGGCTGCCACTTTGTGGAGTTTAGCCCAGCTCCCTGTTTTCATTAGCGCTTCATTTCATCTCCTCCTCTCCCCCCCAGCCCCACCTCCTCGATCGGCATTTCTGCATCCTTTGTGTGCATCCACAGCAGCAGGTGAAGGTCGGGCTGGCACCTGCACACACCCACTCCCACACCTCCCTGTGGGCTGGACGCTCCTCCGCCGCGGGAGAGATCCCTTCCACCCTGCGGATCTTCCTCCTCCCGGGCGGGCTTGGCTGCGAGCATCCCGGTCCTCGCTTGAGGCTGCTGTGCCGCTCCTGACGGCTCCGGCTGCAGCAGCTGCAGCAGCGGAGGAGCTCTGGGACCCCGGGGACAGAGCTCTGCAGGGAGCCCAGCTCAGCTGGGGAGCGACAGCTGAGCCTCGGGGGGCTGGAGCATCCCCAGCATTTGGAGCATCCTGGAGTCCAGAGCATCCCCAGCGTCCAGGGTATCCTGGGTACAGAGCAGCCCTGGCATCTGGAATATCCTGGGATGCAGAGCATCCCCAGCATCTGAAGTGCAGAGCATCCAGAGCATCTCGGCATTGTATTATCCTTTGGTCCAGTGCATCCAGAGCATCAGGGTATCCAGAGCATCCTGCCATCCCTGGTATCTTGGGAACCCTGCCTTCCAGCTCATCGCCAGCATCCAGAAGCAGCATCCAGAGGCATCCCAGAGCAGGGGGATTTACAGGAACTGCTGTGAGTAATGGGGAGGGAACCTTGGTCCTGCTGATCGGCTCCTGGGAATGTCATCCTGCCCTGAGTGCCAGTGAAGAGAGACAGTGGGGAAAGAGAGGGAGAGAGGAGAGGAGAAGGGAGGACAGACACAGAGTGCAGAGAGATGATCCTCCTTCCCCTGCCCCAGTGATGATCACATAGCACAGGCCACGCTGGAGAAGGTCCCCAGCCCAGGGCCAGCCCTGCCCCCGGCTCCTCATGGAGGGGGACCTGGGGGCCCCCAATGCCAGCGTGCTGGGGGAGCACTCCCTGCTCATGGGCAGCAGCTGGGTGGCCGCCTTCCTCTGCTTCATCATCTTGCTGACCACAGCAGGAAACTTCCTCCTCATCCTACTCATCGTCACGCAGCGCTCCCTCCGCAACACCTCCAACTACTTCCTGGTGTCCCTCTTCATGTCGGACCTGATGGTGGGGCTGGTGGTGATGCCCCCGGCCATGCTCAACCAGCTCTACGGCCGCTGGGTGCTGCGGTGGGACTTCTGCTCCCTCTGGGCCTCCTTCGACGTCATGTGCTGCAGCGCCTCCATCCTCAACCTGTGCGTCATCAGCCTGGACCGGTACCTGCTCATCACGTCCCCGCTCCGCTACAAGCTGCGCATGACGTCCTGCAGGGCGCTGGCGCTCATCCTGGCCACCTGGAGCTTGGCCGCGCTGGCCTCCTTCCTGCCCATCAAGATGGGGTGGCACGAGCTGGAGTTCCAGGTGCGGCCCCTGAACGTCACCGGCCGCGGGGACGAGGACCAGTGCCGGCTGCTGGTCAGTCTGCCCTACGCCCTGGTGGCCTCCTGCCTCACCTTCTTCCTGCCGTCCGCCGCCATCTCCTTCACCTACTGCCGCATCCTGCTGGCGGCGCGCAAGCAGGCCGTGCAGGTGGCCTCCCTGGCCTCCAACGTGGCCACCACCGACGAGGCCACGCCACAGGTAAGGTGCCCACAGGGACGTTGCTCTGGCAGATCCCACAGTTTGGGTGCCTGGGCTTTTCTGCTTCCTGGATGGCCTCAGGGTTGGAGCCAGCTTTGACAACTGCAGGGAGGGAGATTTTGGGCAACATCCACCTCCTTGACATCCTCTGAGGTGCCCCATGCCTCGTCCCAGCAATGGAGAGCTCTGAAGCTGCTCATGAGCACAGAAACAGCGTGAGCAGAAGCAGAGAAATAAATAAGATTCAGGCAAAAATGCTCAGCAGTGCAAAATAAATGCAGTTTCCCCCCTCTCTTGGCTGGCGTCATCCCCGAGGGGTTTAATCTTATCTGACTTTCCACTCATAAATCTTGGCCGTGGTGGGTGTGAGACATATGGGGGAGAAGGATTTTAACTAATAGCAAATGCCAGATTCCCAAGAGCACCTTATTTTGAACAGAAGCTTCTATTTTTGTTACCTGCTCTATAACAGGAGCTGCCAAACCCCTCCTCGTGTGCTCGCCGGTGGAACCGGAGTGTGTGGGTTTTATAACAAAAACGTGGCTGCACTTGTTTGTATTTCTCCAGGAGAAGGTAATTGCCACTAAATCTAACAGCTTTAATTCCCTGTAATAGGCTTTATTGACCTCATATCCTACAGGGAAAAGGCAAACTTAATTGCCTTTAAATACTTTGATTGAGTTTATTCTCTCCAAAAGCAGAGCCAGGACTCTGGCCAGCTCTCCCACACGTGATAAGCTGCACCAGACGGTCAAATGAAAAGGACAATTAAAGAATAAACACACAATATGATAAAGTATTTATTTTCTCAAAGGATGCCAAGTTTTGGACTCCACAGAGTCAGGGGATGTTTCAGGGCTTTGCTGTGCCATGCAAGAGCAGCACCCATCCCCCTGTCATTCAGCTGAGGCCCAAAAGGTTCCTTGAAGACCCAGATTGGCTGAGGAAAAAGGTTCCCTTGCTGGCACCCCTCAGATTCATTTTTTAACCTTTTTCACCTTTATCTAATTTTAGAGACTTTTTGTTCTCTTTTTGGGCCGGAAGCTGAGTTGCAACAGGGCATCATTTAATTACAGGGGAGGGCTGAGATAATCACTTAATTTTAGATTGCAGGAGGGGATGGAGGGCTGGGTTATGGTGTTTGGAGGCTGACATGTTTCATGTCCTCATTTTAAAACCATAATTAGTTTGCTGCTGTAATCAGCAGCTGGAGCTGCCTGTTTAGGACAGGCTTTATCCTCACATGGACTGAGCTGGGTTTTTCTCTAAAGAGCAGCCTAATGACAAACACACTATTTTACAGTAAATAAAATCATACCCTCAGTGTTGAGGGTTGCTATTGCTTCCCCTTCCTAATTTGTGCTTCAGCAGTGTGTGCCCAGCTCCTGCCCCTCGGAGAAAGGAATTCCTGGCAGGGTTTTTGCAGGATCTGGAGCACCAAATGCCACTTTTCTTGGGCAGAGGCCAGTGCTGCTGCCAGGGAGAGTTGCCCACCACTCCCTGTCTCTGGCCACAGGTCCCACGCACCCCGAGCCAGCCCCTGGCCAGCAGCGAGAGCAGGAGGTTCACCAACAAGCACAGCAAGAAGGCTCTGAAGGCCAGCCTGACCCTGGGCATCCTCCTGGGCATGTTCTTTGTGGCCTGGCTGCCCTTCTTCGTCACCAATGTAGCTCAGGTAAGAGCCTGTGGGAGCTTTGTGTCGGGTTTCCAGAAGTTTTCCCTTTGGAATCCAGCTGGGTTCAATTGGAGGCACCAGAAGGTCTTGCTAGACCTCTGCGGCCAAGGTTGCAATTCCCCAGGGAGCAACAGCAAGGGAAAAACCCTTCAAAAGGGATTGGAAGGTTTCCTCTGAAAGGGGAATGTTGGTGTGCCCGAGAAACCCCTCTGGGTTGGGGCTGCGGTGGGAGGCTGCTGATGCCTGCTGTGTCCCCCCAGGCAGTTTGTGACTGTGTCCCGGCCGGATTCTTCGATGTGCTCACTTGGCTGGGCTACTGTAACAGCACCATGAACCCCATCATCTACCCGCTCTTCATGAGGGACTTCAAGAGGGCCATGGGCAAATTCCTGCCCTGCTGCCGGCGCTCGGCGGAGCCCCGGCCCAGCGCCATCTCCCTGTCCATGAGGAATTCCAACAGCGGGCCCCGCGCTGCCACCTCCCTCAAGAACGTCCTGACCCTGCAGGCTGAGACCGACTCCATCGACTCCGGGGCACCGGGCAGTGAGCCCAGGCTGCTCCCGGCGCCGCGGGGCCCCGGCGCCCGCTCCGGCAGCCTTTGGGACGCCGAGCCCCCGGACACGGAGCTGCAGCTCGGCACGCCCGTGGCCTGAGCGGGCGCACATAGCTCGCTGTGACAGAAGGATCCCCTCACAAACCCTCTGGGAGCTGATTTGCCACAAGCCATCTCCCCGGCTCCCTGTTCCAGCACACAGTGCAGCTCATGGAAGGGATGGTGGCCCCGGGCGCTACCACAAGGAGGATCAAACCGTGCAGAGCCAGGTGTTGCTGCTGAATTAACCAGCTTTGTCTCTCTCTCTTTCATCCCTCCTGTGCTCACCACCACCACCGTCCCCTAACCCTTCCTCCGGCCTTCCCATCTCTGGTGAGTCTGAACCTCGGATTCCAGACTCTGTGTCTCACTAACCTCAAGCCAAGGCTTGGCTTTGCACACACAGAGCTCAGCAGATCTTCTCCAAGTGCACTGAGGGGAGTGGTGGAAAAACATCCTGTGGCTCATGGGCAAGAGGTTTAGAGCTGCTTCAGCAGGAACACTGAGGTTTGGGGCTGCTTCAGCCCACGGAACATCACATCTTCCTGGAGCTGGGGCTGGATCTCCTCCCTGGAGTCGTGTCTGTCTCAGGTTCCTGTCACAGTGCACTCCAGCTCAGCAGCACCGCCGTGCCTTGTCATGTAGAGCTGCACTGCGGGGGCTGAATTTGGTGCAGAGTGTCCAACACTGATTTTTGGATGTTCAGTGGGGGTGTGGGGTGCGACTCACGGTGGCTCCACGCGTGTCTCACAGTAGTAATGGGATCAGCTCCTCCCACAGGCTCCATCCCACAGCTTCCCACTCCTGCACATCCCATCTCGCTTCCCTCCGACAATTCATCATGTCCTCGATGATGCAGTTAGAAAATACACTTCAGCTAAGAATCTAAAGGAAAATTGTATTTTAAATGACAATGCCAGCCCCCTTCCCAGAGCCATAAGCAGAGGGAACACTGAGTAAATGTGACAAGTGGGCACTTCAAAAAAATCAATAAAATAAATTATTTTAGTAAAGTCTTTCTCAAGTGCCTTTGGGCTGGCAGTTGGCTGCTGTGCCCTCCCTGGATCCTTCACTCCAAGCCTTCTGCCTAATTCCAAGACTGTTTTCCTGGAACTCCCTGATACCCAAATGGACACAGAGCATCCCCTGGATACAGCATGCTGCCAGAAGCAGCCACACACCAGGCCACTTTCAGTTTTCTTTCCACATTGCCCACAGCTCTTCCAGAACTGAACAGGAGTTTGTATGACCAAGCCAGCATTTCTTTGCCACAAATCCCTTGGGAGCCAGGGATGGGTGAGTGGGACACACTGAGGGCTGAGCACAGGCTCAAACCTCAAACTGTTCAGTGCATTTTGCTGCAGATGGAGCTTGGGGCTGGTGTTGAGCACCCAAATCAAGATGTGCATCTTCCCCCAATGGCTTTGTATAAATACAAGTTTGGACAACAACCCAGGTTAAAAAGGAGCAGAAAAAGATACTGTGGAGTCTGGAAGTTTGTTAGGTATCAAATCAGCCTCTGGAGATGGACAGAGAGAGAGGGAGAGTCACCTCTTCAAGCCAGATGTTCAAAAGCAATAATTCCTTCCTGTCTCATGCAGGCAGTTCTGTGTAAGTAGGTGTTTGCTTGTGGACAAACCCTTGGATGAGCAGAGGAATCCCATCCCAACCCTGCAGCCAATGGCACCACCAGCAGCTGGCTGAACAGCCCCATCCCTGTGGGATCCCACAGTCAGTCCCTGTGGTCTCTGCAGTGAGGCACCCCTCCAGGTCAGAGCTGGGCAGCTCTGAGCCCCTGGGATGCTGGATTTAGGGAGAGCAATTGCCAGGCACTGCATCCAAACCACGGTGCTTTGCTGGGTCACAGCATCACCCCCAAAGCCAGCTGTGTCTGACTCCATGAGGAATGATCTGCAGGTAAGGTTTGCAGGAAGCTGGGAATGGGAGGGGGGATTAACATGGCTGTTGGCTCAGTGGGGAGGAGGAGGGGGAGAACCCTGTGTGAACAAAATTGGGAAGGTATTTTCCCTCAGTATTTTCCCTCTCATAAGTCAACAGGACCCCCCAGATGGAGGTGGGAGAGTTTGAACACTCCCTTGTGGCAAAGCATAAAACCCCAGAGGGGATTACCCTCCTGCCACACTCCTGACTGGTGCACTTGCCTGGGCTCAGCAGCAAAACTGGCCAGAAAAGGGGCTTTTATGGAAGATGTGGATCGTTCCCACAAGGCTCTGGAGCTGTGCTGGCAGGGGATGTAGAGCTGGGTCCTTTCCTCTGCTCTGAGACTGGGGATGAAGACAGTGGAGCCAACACACTTTTATGGAAGGAGGTAGAAATCAAACAGATCCATGTTTATTCTGTGCCAAGTATTGGCTTTGTTCTAAGCCAATTAAAAATATGTCTGGATGGAGCTTTTAAGGCTGGAGACATGTGTGGGACACAAAAGGAAAGTCTCAGTGGGTTGCTGGCTTGGAGAACTTGGGAGGAATTTTCATAAACCATCCAAAACCCCCTTGGTTTTCCTGCTGCTTTCTCCCAGGGTCCCAAACATGTTTCTAACAGGAATAGGACGTCAAACACCCACCAACCTCAACCTGGACACAGGGAAACCATCTTGGAGATGGGAAAGTGCCCGAGCCCTGGCAGCAAACCTGCAGCAGGTGGGGGAAGAAACCCTGGCAGCCCGAGCTTTTACCCTCCTGGTCAGCAGAGCTGGAGAGCAGATCCAGATCCGTCCAGAGTGGGGCAGGTAGAGCCTGGAACACACCTGAGATCCTCAAACCAAACTCATCTCCAGTGGAAAAATGGTTTTAATTTCCTAGTGATGAACCCCTCTCTGTGAAATGCTTAAAATCCCCTCAGAGCCACCTGCTTCCCCCAGTCGCAGCAGGGACACGGTGCCGAGGGTGCAGCTGCTTCCTGCAGGGATTTGGACGGGATCTGTCTCGGATTCCCGAGGAGCAGTGCAGCCTCGGGCAGGAATCAGCCCTCCCCGCCTCGGGGAGGTGCCGTGGGCGGCGGCTCCAAGCGCTTTGATCCAGTGCCACGCCAATGCCACGTTCTTCTCCGGAGGGGCTGGAAACTGCAGCTGCAGCTCCGCCAGCTCCATCCTCTGGGAATCCCAGTGCCACGGATGTGCTGACAGCGGTTTGTGTGCTGGCTGAGCAGCTCTGCCCTAATTTGCTCCCTTCCCCACTGCCTGGTCCGTGCTGTCTGTGCTGTGTGAGCACTCTGGGCAGGGTGGTGAGGCTTCTCCCAGGGCAGAGCTGGAGGAATTTTGTCGGTGAGCACAGCTGGCTGGGAGAGCCTCACTCCCAGCCTCGTCCTCCTCCTTCCTGGTGTTTTCCTGTCCCCGAGCCTCGCTGCCAGCTGCCTGCTGGGATTTCTTGGCTTGAGGGGAAAAAAGGCTGCCCTTCTCTTCCAGCTGGCATTCCTTGGTTTTAATGCCCACGGCTTTTAGGATCGTGTCCATCTGCTTCATGTAGTCCAGGTGGCCATTCACCTGCAGGGAACAAGAATCCTGTGAGGGGCAAAGCCACAGGAATCCAGCTCAGCCCTTCATCCCTTCAGCCACCACCACCGAGAGACTTGGGTTTGGCTCTGACAGATGGAAAGAATGAGGTTGGGAAAAAGTCACAGAATCATGGAATTGTTAAGGTTGGAAAAGATGTTTATGGTCATCAAGTCCATCATGTCAAGGCCACCACTAGCCCATGTCCTGAAGTGCCACATTCACATGTTTTTTGCATATTTCCACCCCTGGGTTAGTGCAGGTGTCCATCGACCAGCCTGAAGTGGCTGCAGTGCTTAGGGCACTCTGGTGCTGGATGACTTTTTCCTCTGAGAGGTTTAAAAGCCTGGCTGAGTTCCAGCCCCCAAATCCTGGGTGCCAGGAGGGTAAAGGAGGAGCTCTGCCATGGGGAGATACACCCAGGCAGGAGAGTTCTCTTAGTTCAGTTGCCTGCTCTTGCTAAAGGTGTCCTCCAGGTGCCTCAGCTCCCTTGTAAAAGCCAAGATTATCTTATTTAAATTAAGACAGAGTCATTAAACCTTACACAGCTCCCAAGATGAGATGCTCAGCTGGAAGCTGCACTGATCTATCCCGCCCTGTATAAAACTGGGAGCCCAGGAGTTATGGGTTCACATACCAAATAAAGGTCAACAGTATGTGTAAAAACCCAGACAGTTTAATTGTAAAATGAATTCCACGACAAGATAACCCTTTCTGAGATGGATGTTGGAAACTTTCCTTCCAATCAGGGCACAGGAGGAGAGGAAATCTCCTCTGCAAGTGACTATTCTTGATGCTAAAGCCACGTGGCTGGAGAGGCTGAAATTCCTTCCCCATTCCAGGTGTCCCAAGCTCTTGACTTACCAACAGCATCTCCAGATACTTCAGCCTCTCTGGTAAATCCAACTTTTAGCAGTTTAAAACTTCCTGACCCAGCCAGAGAGCAGTCTTGGCCTTTTGTTTTCCCAGACCTTGCTAGTAATTAGGGAATTTCCATGGCAGAGAATAGCCATAACCTCAGTCCCAGGATTCCTGCTTCTCAGACACAGGGGTGACACCCCCAGGAAGGGATGATGATGGTAAGAGCTTTTCACAGAGCTCTGTAAAGACCCCAGCCCTGGGCCCTCTGCTCATCTCCTGCTTGCTCCTGCCTGGTGCCAGAGCAATCCTTCAGCTGCCCTGGCAGTGTCCAAGGGCAGGTTGGACAGGGCTTGGAGCAACCTGGGATAGTGGAAGGTGTCCCTGCCATGGCAGGATGTGGCACTGGGTGGGCTTTAAGGTGTCTCCCAACCCAAACCACTGTGGGATTCATGGCTGTGCCAGCACCAGGGATCCCAGCACACCTCTCCCAAAGCTGAAGACAGCCTTTTCCCCTAAATCCAACCCCCTGAGGTGTTTGTGTGAAGCAGCTTTGGAGGGGCACATTTGGCTGCACTGAGGGCTTGGAGCAAACGGAAGGATTTAATCAGCACATCAGGAATACAAATATGTGACTTGAATCCGTCCAGATGGCTCAATGGGCTCTGGATGTTTTGAACAGATTAGTTAATTAAAATAATTAACCATGGAAGGGCTGGGAGCTGTGGACATTGTCCTCTGGAAAAGTACAACCCTTTTACTTCTCAGCCAGGGGGGCTGGAGGAAGGAATGAGCATGGCCTTGGGCAAAGTGGGCAGAGACAGGAAGGAATTGGGTTACTGGGAGCAGGGGCTGAAGGCTCTTGGTTTGCTGCATTCAGAACCTCTCCAGTCACACCATCTGCCTGCCCTGCCTTGGGAATGATCAGCCTGTTGTTACTGAGTCATTAGTCAGAGACAACAAATTTCCTCTGCCACCCTAAGGACTGATTTCATTACTCCTCAGTATCCAGCAGCTTCCACTAAAACAACAGGGAATTCCTCTTCTCTGAGCACCATGATCCCTGAGAGAAGCTGGGTATGAGCCATTCTGAGGAGCTCATGCAGCTGAAAGAAAACTGAGACCTCGTGAGAGTCTGTCCCTCTTGCAGCTCTGTTCAGTCCCTTCCAAGGAAACTCACTCCTGTCTGTAGGATAGCAGAGGAGAGGATTCCATAAAGCTGGACCAGAGCAACCCCTGGGAGGGTAAGAGGAGGGAGGATGCTTCTCTGCTGCACTGAGCCACCAGGAAAAGAACAGCAAACAAACTGTATTGCCTCTTTAAAGCCATCCTGGTGGGAAAACCCAGCAATTCCAGCTGACTAAAGCCTGTTTTCTTCTTCAGTCTGAAAGCCTGAATTCCTCTGCTGGGCAGGTGGTGCTGGAGATGGGAGGGGAACACCTACAACATTGTCAATAAAAACTTAAAAGGCAAATAAAGAATTATTTTTATATTTGTCGGAACAAAGTGCAGGGGAAATTTAGGACAAACGGAAGTGTGCTTGGCACCAGAGCAAACATATTTTTGCTTGTTGTATGGAAAGCAGTGGGGTGGATTTATTGGGATTGTTTAGGTGACCTTCCTCAGATACATTTGGTTGACTGATCCCAGTCAACCATTTGACTTTATGGTTGCTTTGACTCACTGGGAGCCACGAGCCAGGTGCCTCTGGCACTGCTGCTGCAGGACTCCAGTGCCACGCTGGGGATCTCCACAGGACAAAGCTGATGGCTTTGCCCAGGAAGATCCATCAGCCGGTCAGCTCAGCATGTTTGGAAAGCTTTTCAGGTGCAAATTCACCAAAAAGTATCAAAAAAGTCCCTGAGAACAATCAGTTATGGCAATTAAACTGCCAGGGCAGTGTTTCTGTTGGATACAGAGGATTAACAATCCTGGCTTCTCTCCGGTTTGACTGCCAGGAACTCGGCGTGTCCTGGAGCAGCTGCTGCCAAGGGAAGGGCAAGGAAGGGCAAGGAGGAAGGAGACATTTCCCACAATCCTGGCTCTCCACTGACTCAGGCACAGGCAGGACTCAGTCACAACATGGCTATCACAACACTGATGTCACAGCAATGACATCACAGGGACAAGCTCGGTACAGCAAGATAACACTGCATTGCTCACCCCAGAGCCAAGAACCTTCAGATCCTGTCCAGTGTCCTTCAATAAAAGCTCCTCCACCTATCCCAAGCAGCCAACACAGGAGTGCACATGGCTCCAAATGCTCTGCAGGGCTATGGAACTGTCAGAGCTCAGCTGAGTGGCCCTTGCCCCTCTGCTCCCTGTGGGCAGGGGAAGGACAGGGCAGCTCAGCTGGGCCTTCCTCCTGCTCCCCCTCAACAACCCCCCCATGGATTCTCAGGGAATCACTGTGGAGGCAAGCAGTGTGGTGGGGAATACACAGGTCACTCATACACCTGAGAATTTCACTGCTTTGATGTGTTTTAAGCCCATCAAGTCCACAGAACAACTTTATTCCACAGCAAAAGATCCCCTCAAATTCAAACACCTCTGCAGAGCTTGGTTATCTCAGCAGGAGCAGCAACAACCTTGGAGGGGATCCTTCAGGATTCCCTTTTGGCTAATACTGTCTGTTTTCATAGCAAGTGGTATTTTATGGGGAATGAAGGAGTTTCTGGAGTGAGCTGAAGGTTCTGGAGCTCAGTTGACAACCACAGCTCCCAGGAGCCCTCACCTCCCTGGTTGTCACACAGAGAGTGAAACCAAGCAGCAGAGCCAGCTCAGCCCCTCTGGGTATTGCTATTTTTCACTCTCCCTTTCCCAAAGCTACAGTGAATGTGATGTCCAGGAGAAGCACTGGAGCTCAGCCCTGCTCTGAACTGAACTGCCAGGTCTGGAGCTGTCAGTGCAGAAGGGAAGAAGCTGAAATGTCCCTGCAGCTTTAAAGAACTCCTCAGCTCTGGATGCTGCCTCAGAACCCACACAGCCCAAATGGTGGCACAGGCTGATGGATTGCAGGGCTATCCCTCAAAATCCAGTCAGCTCTGCCAAGCTTCTCTGGTCACAGATATTCCCACAGGTCAGTGAAAGCCTTCATTCTGACTGGCTACATCCTGCATGGCAGAGGGCATCCACACAAGCCCAGAGTGGCTTGGGCTGCAAGGGACCTTGAAGATCCTCCAATTCCACCCCTGCCATGGACAGGGACACCTTTCACTGTTCCAGGCTGCTCCAAGCCCATCCAGCCTGGCCTTGGACACTTCCAGGGATCCAGGGGCAGCCACAGCTGCTCTGAGCACCCTGTGCCAGGGCCTCCCCACCCTCACAGGAAGGAATCCCTCCCCAGCATCCCATCCATCCCTGCCCTCTGGCAGTGGGAAGCCATTCCCTGTGTCCTGTTCCTCCATGCCTTGTCCCCAGTCCCTCTCCAGCTCTCCTGGAGCCCCTTTAGGCACTGGAAGGGGCTCTGAGCTCTCCCTGGAGCCTTCTCCTCTCCAGGCTGAACAATCCCCTCTCAGCCTGGCAGAAAATGGCCTGGGTTTTCCCACAGTTCCTCATATCAAAAAAGTCCCTGAGAACAATCAGTTATGGCAATTAAACTGCCAGGGCAGTGTTTCTGTTGGATACAGAGGATTAACAATCCTGGCTTCTCTCCGGTTTGACTGCCAGGAACTCGGCGTGTCCTGGAGCAGCTGCTGCCAAGGGAAGGGCAAGGAAGGGCAAGGAGGAAGGAGACATTTCCCACAATCCTGGCTCTCCACTGACTCAGGCACAGGCAGGACTCAGTCACAACATGGCTATCACAACACTGATGTCACAGCAATGACATCACAGGGACAAGCTCGGTACAGCAAGATAACACTGCATTGCTCACCCCAGAGCCAAGAACCTTCAGATCCTGTCCAGTGTCCTTCAATAAAAGCTCCTCCACCTATCCCAAGCAGCCAACACAGGAGTGCACATGGCTCCAAATGCTCTGCAGGGCTATGGAACTGTCAGAGCTCAGCTGAGTGGCCCTTGCCCCTCTGCTCCCTGTGGGCAGGGGAAGGACAGGGCAGCTCAGCTGGGCCTTCCTCCTGCTCCCCCTCAACAACCCCCCCATGGATTCTCAGGGAATCACTGTGGAGGCAAGCAGTGTGGTGGGGAATACACAGGTCACTCATACACCTGAGAATTTCACTGCTTTGATGTGTTTTAAGCCCATCAAGTCCACAGAACAACTTTATTCCACAGCAAAAGATCCCCTCAAATTCAAACACCTCTGCAGAGCTTGGTTATCTCAGCAGGAGCAGCAACAACCTTGGAGGGGATCCTTCAGGATTCCCTTTTGGCTAATACTGTCTGTTTTCATAGCAAGTGGTATTTCATGGGGGATGAAGGGGTCCTGGAGTGAGCTGAAGGTTCTGGAGCTCAGTGGACAATCACAGCTCCCAGGAGCCCTCACCTCCCTGGTTGTCACACAGAGAGTGAAACCAAGCAGCAGAGCCAGCTCAGCCCCTCTGGGTATTGCTATTTTTCACTCTCCCTTTCCCAAAGCTACAGTGAATGTGATGTCCAGGAGAAGCACTGGAGCTCAGCCCTGCTCTGAACTGAACTGCCAGGTCTGGAGCTGTCAGTGCAGAAGGGAAGAAGCTGAAATGTCCCTGCAGCTTTAAAGAACTCCTCAGCTCTGGATGCTGCCTCAGAACCCACACAGCCCAAATGGTGGCACAGGCTGATGGATTGCAGGGCTATCCCTCAAAATCCAGTCAGCTCTGCCAAGCTTCTCTGGTCACAGATATTCCCACATGTCAGTGAAAGCCTTCATTCTGACTGGCTACATCCTGCATGGCAGAGGGCATCCACACAAGCCCAGAGTGGCTTGGGCTGCAAGGGACCTTGAAGATCCTCCAATTCCACCCCTGCCATGGACAGGGACACCTTTCACTGTCCCAGGCTGCTCCAGCCCTGTCCAGCCTGACCTTGGGCACTGCCAGGGATCCAGGGGCAGCCACAGCTGCTCTGGGCACCCTGTGCCAGGGCCTCCCCACACTCACAGCCAGGAACTTCTTCCCAATATCCCATCCAGCCCTGCCCTCTGGCAGTGGGAAGCCATTCCCTGTGTCCTGTTCCTCCATGCCTTGTCCCCAGTCCCTCTCCAGCTCTCCTGGAGCCCCTTTAGGCACTGGAAGGGGCTCTGAGCTCTCCCTGGAGCCTTCTCCTCTCCAGGCTGAACAATCCCCTCTCAGCCTGGCAGAAAATGGCCTGGGTTTTCCCACAGTTCCTCATG
Source organism: Passer montanus (assembly GCF_014805655.1). Taxonomy (NCBI): domain Eukaryota; kingdom Metazoa; phylum Chordata; class Aves; order Passeriformes; family Passeridae; genus Passer; species Passer montanus. Next base: position 187,841 of record NW_024363161.1, on the reverse strand, counting down.
GCAAAGTCCTGATGCTGCCTGGGCAGAGGAGCTGGAAAATCCAGGGACAGAGCAGATTGCACATCAGGAAACAGAAAACATTCAATATACCTTGACACAGGCTGTGCTGAATGTAGTTGGAATAGGAATAAAATTCTTCTGTTTGGATCCTCAGGAAACAATGTCAAAGTGAGGACAGTGAATACATCCAATAATTCAGAAGTTACAATTTAAATGGATTTATTAAAAAATTTATTCAATTCACCAATTGAATTTGGCACCTGCAGAAGTAGTGCATCCTGGGCACCAGCAGTCTTTGAGAAACCAATAAATATGTATTTGAGGAAAAATTGATAGAGCTGAATTTATTTTGGAAATCTTGACAATGCCATTTGCGTTATTCCTCTTTAATGTTTCTATTTCTGCTCTGCCAAATTGAGGGAATAAAGACTTATTCTGCTGAGGCTCAGAGGCTTTGCTTTCACAGCATCCCTTTGCACAATCACAGTCCTTGTGGACAGAATAAGGCATTCAATTCTTATTTTTCTTCTCATTTCAAAACTCACTTGACTGGTAAAAGTTCTCCTTTCACTGCAGTGATATTTTTTTTAGCCAGACTGTAATTTTTCCCTGCAATCATCTTTCAGCCACAACAGATTGATCCAGTCATTGTCACTTCTAGGGTAGTAATTGAGGGATGTTCCCCTCAGACACCCGCAGGCAATTCTACACCAAGGCAAGAGTCTGCAATCATCTTTCAGCCACAACAGATTGATCCAGTCATTGTCACTTCTAGGGTGGTAATTGAGGGATGTTCCCTTCAGACACCCGCAAGCAATTCTACATCAAGGCAAGAGTTTTTTCCAAGAGTTTTTTCCATCAAACTTTGATATATTTTGTGATCAATGTTGAAAATTCTGAGTAATCACTGGCTTTTGCTGGATTCATCCATTGCTGAAAATCTCTGCCAGCTTTATTCTCAATTTACCTTCAGCAATTCCAAGAGGAAGATGGAGAAGAGTAAAATACAGAATATAACAAGAAAATCTAGGAAGCAAATGGAGGAATCAAATTCTGGAGATCTAAGGGACAAATTGAGAGCAGCTGTACATTAGTGACAACAGACAGCACAAAATTGGGAATTAATACTCTGAATTAGTAAAGGACTCCTTGAAAGAGTTTCAAGAGAAATGTGCCTTCACAAATGTCCCTCTGTTGCCAGTAATGCACTCCAAGCCACCCCCTGAAGGAAACAGCTCTTCCATTTGTTTTTCAACTGTTTGTGGAGCTGCTGTTGACTGTTTTTTGTTGATGCTCTCCCCAACAACTGCCACTCATTTATAAGGTAGCTACACTTAAATAATCATTTTTTGGTGCTAATCCAAGTGAAAATATTTAAATTTAATGGTTTAAGGAGTGTTTTAAAAGACCCAGTATAAACTGTGCATATAATTATCACTGAGAAGTAATTTGGACATAATGTCTTGGGCCATGGAGGACAAGAGATCCCAAAAATAAAGACTGGATTGATACACTGAATGGGAGTGTTCATAGAAAGAGCTTAGGGGATCCAGGTGTCTGCCACTAGAAACCACAGCAGGCCACTAGTGACCCAAAATGGCTCATATTGGACATATTGGTCACTGGACATATTGATCACACCAGGATTATGGAAAAATCTTCAGGATTCCTCACAAGAACACTGAGATGAGGTTTGGTGTGCATAACCACAGGGATGCATCAGGACCAGCCTGAGGCAGAGGGTGACTCCTGTGACACCCAAAGGGATTGTCACCCTTCTCTCCCCATCCTGTTCCAGGAATACACAAGATCTGGCAGCTCAAACATTACCATCTCTGCTGATTTCAAACCAGGTTCTCAGCCCAACCCCACAAAACAAGGTCACCTGAGATTAACTAAAGGGATTTTTGCTGATTTTGGGGACAATGACCTGTTCTGACTCATCCCTCACGAGCTGATGGCAATAATGTGTCTGGGCAAGAAGTCTTGGGCATTTGGAAAATTCCGAGAGCTGTGGAGCAGTGCCATGTCTCTCCTCAGCAACGTGATATGCTATAAATCCACCTCATGGGGATCTGCAGTAGGTTTAAGCCCTCCCCTTCCCCCAGTGTCACCAGGGCAGTGACACCTTCGTGGTATTTCAGTGACATTCAGCTCCTATCAATAATTCAGCTGCTCTAATTGCAGCATCTCAAACACATGATGTGCACAAGGTGTCAGCAAAGTCAGCCTTCCCCCTGATTAACACTTCTAATTGGCTGTTGCACTGGGATTTTGTTTCCATGTTAGCTGAGAAGGTCAGAATGGGAGCTCAAAGGGAGCAGAGAAATAATACAGAATCAGTGTTCATGTTCCAGCAGAAGACAGGAAATTAAAAGCTGATTTTTTTTATCCTTAATTCACCTGCCTGGGCTCTGTGCGGCCATTCCTGAAGAATCCAGCTGAACAGTACTTTGGGAAAACTCCCACTGCTTTGCTCCAAGAAGGGCTGGGATGGGGAAAGCTGCCTGCAAAGTCAACAGCTACAGACCTGCCTGCTGCAAACCAGGAAAGAATAGGGGTGCAGTGCTTGCACTTGCAGGAATTGTCCCATTTCCACATGCAAAGTGCTCTGAGGGGGAATAGAAAATCTGTCAAAGGGGATTTGTGATGTCAGTTGTTATGTTCCACGGGAGAAAGATGTGCTGGCATCCCAACTTGCTGGCTCTGCAAAGGAACAGTGAATTTCCTCTGCTGGACTGTGTTTGATGGAAATACAGACCACCTGTGAGTCACTCAAACGTGGCATTGGTTCCTTCAGCTCTTCTGAAGGAGAAGCTGCAGTGCCAGGAATTCAGCCCTGCCCAGGGTAGCTGGGGGCTATGAGCACTCTACACACCCCACAGATAACGTGGGAATCCCCTGTGGAAGGATACACACGTGTTCCAGGCACCATGGGGAATGGGAAAATCCCTCCTGTGGATCTGCAGGAAATTGTGGCTCTCTGCTTGTTCCAGTTGTGGGAATTTGGGCACCAGCCTTATGAAATATGAGTCCTATAAAGTGGCTCTCTCTGCCTTTAGAAGCAGCTGAGCATCCCCAGGCTCCCACAAAGCACATCCAGCTCGAGCAGTGAGGAGGGACACCGGCCTTTGAGGTCTGTGAGCCACAAAGCAAAAACAAACTGCAAGTTATTAATGGCCTCCTTTGCACTCTTTTGGAAAAGCTTTTTCAGTTTCTTCCTCTGTTCTAACACAGTGACACTGCCAGAACCCTCTGCTTGTGTCCCAAGGGGAAAACCATATTGAATATGTATTTAATGTGGGATTCTTGGAGCTCCCAAATCAACAGCAACGAGGAGCACAGAAGATGAAACCACTGATGATTCCAGGGGTGTGGAAGCCATCCCTGTGACCTCACAGCCTAACAGACAGATGGAATTGTTTCCACAAGGCCCTGCATGTTGCCCTGAAGCTCCAGCTCCCAGCTCCTCCAGGCAGCTGCCTGAAGCTGAGCTCTGCTCCAAGCTCCTGTTCCTCTGATCCTGCCCTTGGGGAGGTGGCACTGCTCACTGGGAAGAAGTGAAACAAAGGAGCAATGAACACTGGCAACCTTTTATTGCCTTTCCAACTCCCCAGGGTTTTTAATTAATCCACATTTTGTAACCACAATTAATTCTTTGCTGCAAGTCTTGGGAATACAGTGGGTAAAACCACAATTTAATGTGTTTGGAGAAAAAAAGCCTGACTCACAGAAGTGCCAAATCAATGGATTTCACAAAGTGCAGACTTTCCATCTGCTTATGATGTACCTGACTGCCTTGAATCTGTCTTCCCTCATAATGGGAATTTTGGTCCCTTTTCTGAGAGCTGACAGGAGGGTGGATCCAGGTGGGGAGTTGGTCTCTTCTCCCAGGTGACAAGTGGAAACGGCCTCAGTCTGTGCCAGAGGACATTTAGATTGGATATTAGGGGAGATTTCTCCATGGAAAGGGCTGTTCAGCCCTGGCACAGGGCAAGGATGGAACTCCCTTTCTCAGAGGGATTTAAAAGCCATGTGCACTCCAAGCCAGGGGACATGGGTTAGTGGTGGCCTTGGCAGTGCTGGGGGAACAACTGGCCTCAATGGTCTATTGAGAGCCTTTCCCTGCTCACAATTTCCATGATTCTAAGATCCATCCCTGCTCTCCCCTGGACTCCCAGCCATGCATTCTCACTGCCTCTAAACCTGCAAGTTCATCCCTATCTGCTGCTGCTGTGAAACTGTCCATTCCTGACTTGTTGCTGACTCCTGAGCCTCCTGAAGGTGCTCCTTGAGCAGTTCTGCAATATTCAAATATTAATTCAGACTGCACTGAACAAACTCCCCTGGGAATAAACAGCAATCAGGATAATCCCCTGCAGCTCCACAGCTTCCTTGGTCTCTAACAGGTACTGTCAAATAAATCCACAGAATAAATCAGTCCCTTTGTAACCACGAGGAAGGATTTTATAACTGCATTTGCTGAGTGGGAGGACATTTTTCTCTCTGCTTTTTTACTGACAGTCAGATAAAACCACACTAATCAAAAGAGACATGAGACAGAGGCCTTGGAGGTGAATTGCTGTTTATACTGAGGGCTCCTAATCCTCCACTCTTTTGAGGATTCTAGTGCTACCACAGCAAAAGAACCAAGCTGTTTGGATACAGACCAGTTTTCATTATGGATGGACCAGGAGATGCCAAAAATACTGATGGTGCCTTCATAATATTTTCATGCTGAGCACCTTTGTATCAGCTATACTTTATTCTTCTATCACAGCTTTCCTTCTCCTGGCAGGACACCCACAGGGACCTCCAACAAGGGCAACTGCAGGGGTGGAGCTGGTCTCCAGAAAGAAAATACCTGTATCTCTATTTATCTCTAAATATCACTTTGGGGTTTTTTTTTTCTTTCTGTTATGCTACTGCACTGTACTCACAGCAAAATCCATCTTTGCTTTCCTGCCACTTTAAAAAATATTGCTCCCGGATATTTCCTTCCCCATTCTTGCTCCTTTTATTTCTAAAATGTTCACCAGAATGCACTGTATTCCTTCCCATGGTCTGGAAAATGGATCAAGGCAATGACACCTACTTAACATACATTTTTCCTCCCCAAAGCTTTGCAGTGAGATGAAGGAAGTGTCAATTCCTTCTGAAGGAGAGCAGCACTGGGACTGACTGCTGGCAGCAGGCAGCCAGGATGCAGACACACAGCCCTGGGAGATGAGCAGAGAGCAGCTCTGCAAACCTTATTCATTCAGCTGAAATGTAAATCCTGCTCCTCTGAGGGGAGTGGAGGAGCTGCTGTGATCCAGGCAGGATAAAGTGTGCAGGGCTCCAGGGGGTTTCATGCTTCAGGAGGCAGAGGGTCATGAGAAGGAGGGTCTCTGAAGAGAACTCAGAAAGAGAGGGGTGACATGGACTGACTGACAGGAAACGTCACCCCTGTGCCACCACTTGGCATCTTGGGCCATTTTCATGCCAGCTACAAATGTCAGAGAGCAAATGAGTACTGGCAGCTCTGGGATGGTGAGAAAATGGGTGTGGGAGTGTGGAAGTGCTGACAACCCAGAGAGATGCAACGATGCATGGGCCATGTTTAAAAGCCTCCACTAAACCCCTTCCCCCTGGGAAGCCCTGTTTTGTTCCTCCAAGTGTCTGTTCCCTGTGCTCAGCACCAAGCCCTGCATGTGCTGCCAAGGGCTGTGCACAGCTCAGTTATCATGAATGAAGTGAGTTGAGAACAGTTGGGTATTTATAGGCTCAGCAAGCTGGTGCTCCAAAAAATCTAAAAGCTCTTCAAAGTGCCTTTAGCTCCAGAGCAACACTGACAGTGCCTGCCAGCTTGTGGGAACACTTGGGAAGAAGAGCCAACCATGGAAGTATCCTGAGCTTTGTGCTGGGCATCTTCCAGTTTGCAGAGAGTAAACAATAAATTAAAACATTAAGATACGGAAAAAACACAATGGCACATCCAAGATTTCTGTGAACATGGATACACAAGATAAGCTCTGCCTAGTTTTCTGTGGAAGAGCTCACTTCTTCTGTGAGAGACAACAACGTGGTGATGAGTTTAAGTTAATTGAGTTGAATATTGCTTAGATATATTGCCAGATGTTCTAACAGTGGCTTATCACTAATGACACCAGACAGCTTTGAGGAAGCTAAATGTTTCCCAGATATACCAGTGAATCTCTCCCTGTTTCCTGGAGACAAACACTCCAAAAAGGCAGCAGGACCTGGCAAACCAATCATTGCTATCACAGAGCTTCTGTAATTCCAAACCAGTTCCGGCTCCTGCAGCCCTGGGGACCAAGGTACAAGGGCCAGGAGCCTGTCCCTGGCTGAACCTGAGCAGTGTGGAAGGCTCCACCAAGATAAGATAGTGGGCTGCACCTGCCGTGCGGGCGCGTGTTTGGGATCCACGTTTCCCAGCTGCTGATCCCACCTCCCTGGGATCCACACTCACAGGGCTTGGGACTCAGCTCTTTCCAACCCAAACCATTCCATGATTCTCTGACAGCAAGGCCTTACTTGAGGAGTGACAGCATTTTCTATCTCCACTATGAGATATGTCAGAACCAAAAAACCCCAAACATATCCAACAGGAGAGATGGATTCTCATTGTTTTGCTCAGTGTTGAGTGCTAGCCAGGCCAACAAAATCCAGAGGGAAGTGTGGATAAGAGTTCTCTCAAAGACAGGAAAGAGGGATGCACCTAGAGGGGCTCTCTTCAGTCCCCAGCTCCCCCAGAACAGTCAGTGTGGCATTACAGTGCTGTAGACAAAGCATGATGGAGAAAAAATGAGAATAAGAGAACTTACCACAGAGGAAAGGTCCATGTTCACCATCCTCCTGTCATCCAGGTCAACTGGCTGGAGGCCTGCGACGTTGAGCTGGACAGAGGAGGTTCTGTAAACAAAGCTCAGCAGCCAGTCCCCCCTGGAAGCAGAGAAGAGTGGGAATAATCTTGTTGCCCAGCCAATGCCATGTGGAATCAAAGAATTCCAGAACAGTTTGAGCTGGAAGGGACCTTAAAGCTTATCCTGTTCCACCCCCTACCATGGGCAGGGGCACCTTCCACTAGACCAGGTTGCTCCAAGCCCTGTCCAACCTGACCTGAAACACTCCCAATGTGTTACTACTCAGACCACAAGGAGAGTGGATGTGCTGGGAAGCACAGTGATGTCTGGACCAAGACCAGCTGCAGGTCTGTGTGATGAAGCAATCACACCAGGAATGCTTGCTGGATTCAGAGAAGGTTCCTGGGACACAGGGGTGTAAGTATGAACTGAATCCTGATCCATGGCTGTTGTCTCTTTACCTGCAGTGAGTTAAAAAATCTGACCCTTCTGTTTATTTCTGTGTTTGCTCAGGGTTTGCACATTGACGTACTTCATCTTTTTAATGTACTGATAGGTTCTCCAGGCCATAAAGCTGTAAAAGTGACGAGACCTACAACACTGATGTTGTGACATAAATATTGACTGGGAAGCTCCTGGGAGTGCTCCTGATTTATAGGTAATGTAGAAATACATGGCTTCAGTGACAGAACTAGGAAGGGTTTGTTCCCACTCTAAAGCAGTGCCATAAGTCACTGTGACAGTTTCAGGGTAGATTGTAGCGTGAGGAGAGGAAATACAAAACTCTTCTGAAGTGAGCAACAGCATAAAATCTGGGTACTGAAATGCCACTGTACTCTACAGAGCAGATTTAAGTGCATGAGTGAGATTGGTGCTCTGTGATGGCAGCAGGTGAAAAGCTCCTGGCAAAGGTGCCCATTCCTGGCTACTCCAAATAATCCACAGGAGGAGTTGTAAGTCTACGCAGAGCCCTGCAAAACCTTTACAACACATTCACACTGCTCAGGTGTGGGTTCTTTCAAAAGCTGAGCCAATCCAACTGATTTGGGTGAGGTTTCCCACTGGGAATTTGCAGCTCTGCTGTTTAAGTGAGATGGGGCAGCTCCAAGAGCTGACAGGGCTCTCACTCACCCTGTACTCTCACATTCCAAAGCCAAAGGAGAACAAGGACTGAAGCTCAACAACTGGGCTCAAATCTGATCTCACAGGAATTCTATTCTGTGTAATTCATCCAACCTAAATAGAGTTACTCCTGAAGTGACAGAATGAGGCCACCCTTTGTGCAAGCAAGAGACCAGAGAAATCAGAATCAGGTGAGGCCTTACCACAAAATGTTTGTATAATCTTTCTCTCTACCTCAGTCCTCACAGAAATTCCCCAAATGTCTCAATTCCCTCCTCTAGTTGCCCCTCATGTTGCCTGAATAACCCTCTAGACACACACACTGTATTTTATTCCAACAGTATAGGCACGCTTAGAAACTGTAACAAGATCTTTTTTGTGTGTGTGTGCGTGTGTTATAGGAAATGGATACACTGAGCAGTGATACAGTGAATTTTTTTTTTGTAGAACATAGATAGGAACAATATTTTCTGGGTAAACTCAGTTATATCCAACAATTTCTATAATTTATGGCTTCTTGGAGGAACTCAGAGCACTCCGAGGGAGGCAGCTTTCCTTATGGCACAGGAAGAAACATTGCAAGTGGTGTTTACATCTGGCATCCTTGAAAATCCTGAGATCCAAAGAGGACAAAAGCAACAATTCCCAGCCTAGCTCAAAGATAGGATTGATAATTTGTTGGTTTAACCTTGAATACTTTAAATTAATTTATTTAATTATTCTTTCTAAGTGAAAACACTCTGTTAGAATCACATCAACTCTGTACTTCCCCACTTCCCAAGTACGTGTGTAGGTATCCCCATGGATTTGTGCATGGAAAACACCAGCAGCATTTTCACCTGCCCTTGACCCAAGGGCTCACAGCTTTATAAACTGTCTTGACTTGCAGGTTCTTTGCTAATTTTCTGGCCTGGTTATTTCTCAATTTATTTCCCCATGTTCTTAGTCTTTCCTGCTTATTCCTTGGTTTTAATTTCCCCTTATCTACTTGTGCTGGTAAGCAGTGTTCCTGCCACAATTATCTTCCAAGACACAGTCATTAGGTTTGAAGCTGTCACTTGACTACTTAATAGCTTTTCTGAGATTGCTTCAGCTGTTTCAGGCCTCTTAACCTCCCTCTTCTCACCCACCAGCTCCTACAACTCTGCACAACAGTTGTCTGCTTTTATTTCTAAAATGTTTTTCAATGTGGTTTTAAAGGACTGGTGTTTGTTTGGAAGACAATCTTTGTATTCTTTCATATTCTTACTAAATTTTCTATAGCTATTCCAGCTATTCTTCCTTTGCAAGTTAAATATCTTGCTCATGTGGACTATCTTGACCAGAACGCCACTCCAGATATAAAAGCCTTCAATTTGCTTGAGCTCCTTCCCTTCCATTGTGATTTTCACATCTTTTTCCCCCTAAGCAGCCACAAGTGAACTTCACCTTAAAGCTTTTATAGATGCTAATTCCCATTCTTTAAGTCAGCAAACTGAATGCTGTATTTACTGCCTTCACACAACGCTGAGATTTAAAGGGCCTTCAGAATATATCAGATTAGCCACACAAACAAACTGACCCAGCTGCTTTAGGCTGTGAGTGGTAGAACATGGTCCCTCTATGAACATGGGCTTCCAGTGGCACAAAGAGCCAAGAGCTGCATCAAACAGCCTCCAGGTGCCTCCTGAAGCTGCCATCTCCAAGGGATCTGAGGCAGAGGCCTGGAGGGACGAGGCTCTGGCACTGCTCAGTGTCCTCACCAGCACTCACAGAGTACTTGAAAGGGATAAATGCCCCAAACCATTTCCAGGCTAACAAGGCCGGGCACTGAGCTCACACTGACCTGCAGAAGCCATTGATGATCCTGCCTGACACCACTCTGGTGAGAGCTCTCCAGTGCTTGGCTTCTCCTTCCACTGGAGCTCCCAGCAAGACAACGTCTTCAATGATCCCTTGTGAGTCTGTCGAGGTGAAAGCAGAACAGTTCAGATTCAGAAGATGGATCAGAAAATATTCTTATGTGAAGTGTGTTCAGATGTGCACTACACAAAAATCAAAATTTAGGTGGCTTCAATTTGAAAGACAGAAACAATGGAAAGGAGGATCATAAATAAAACTGCACACAACTTAAGTGTCCACTTGGAGTTAGTAAATGTGAAAAACTGAGATACTCAGACAGTGCAAAGGACCAAGCTGATGGCAAGAGGGAGAAGTGGCTTGGCCTCTGCCCAGAAAGGTGCTGTTCAAGCAGAAACCTCTAGAAAGGTCTGGAAACCCCTGGAAAGATCTTTCTGCTGACTCCTTGATGTGGGCTTGCACAGAGCTTTGAAAGAGCCCCTCTGTGAAAGCGTGTGAGATCCCACAGAGTGAGCAAATGTTGCCATACGTGAAGCATGAGGAATTCTTCCCACAGCTGATTCTATAAAAAACATTCTGAACATGCAAGAGGAAATCCCAAATTGTTAATATTGATTTGGAAGTAGCAACAATGGAGGGACTTGCCAATACCCAGTGAAGATCCATCAAACTGCTTTGATTTCCTTCTGCTGTAACCTGAATGCCCAGGGCCTGATTTGCTGAACAGCAGTGTTGACTTTTAAGCATAATAAATCTTCCTCACTTATCAGAGAGCTGCAGCTGGGCAATTTCAGGAGGAATAATGATGGAATAAGAAATATTGAGCAGCTCTGCTACTTTCCTAAACTCCTGAACAATATATCAGTATCTTCCATAAATCTTTGTAAAGAGAAATGAAGGCTGTGATGCCACAGCAGTTAAATGGAAGACTCATGAGCAAAACATTCCAAATCCATACTCTGCACCTGTGGGAGACCAGGTCCCACAGACCTGGGCTAAACTCAGCATTTGAGGGAGAGCTGCTGCCTGGGCACTTTTGAAATGCAAATCACTTAGCTTCCTTTCCCTGATAGCAGTAAAGGACTGGAGCTGCCTGCAGTGCCTGCAACCTTCTCTGCTGTGCAAGTCCCATGCCTGACAAATCCAAATGAGCACTCCTGGAATTACTTCTTATTGCAGAGCAATTTTTGCACCAATCAAAAAGAGCAAAGAGCAATTCAATTTTGTGAGTGTAATCTGTGAGCAATAAAGCCCTGTTCCCATAATTATGGGCAATGAAAAGGAAACACAGAGTCTTGCAGGAAGCTCATCCCAACCAAGGTTCTAAATTCCATGTCCATGGTGTGAGCCAAGTGAATAAACAATCAGCTAATTCATCAGGATCCTGAATATTTGGGCAAGGTGTTAGAAGCTTTTTTCTCCAGTCCTTTGTCCAGCTTATTGCTTGCTCAGAACAAAAAAAAGTTTAGCCTTGGCTGAAAAATGCTCATTTTCTTTGAATGTTGACAGGATAGAAACCTGGGAACAGATCATTAGCCTGCAGAGCAGCCGAGGCTCGAGATAAATGAAATCTATTTCACAGTTTGTAAATCTTTTAGATGATGAAGAACAATAAAGTCTGTAAAAGCAGTGAAAAGAAAAAATTAATTAATTAACCATTTACCCTCATAGAGAGTGGCTAATGAATAAGGAATTTTATAAAGGAAAATTTCCAATCAAGTCCAAGCAGGTGAGAACAGAGTGAGAATGAGAGGCCAAAATTCAAACCTGATTAAGATGATTTCTCCAGAAAAGGTGTGGAAGAAAGAAGCTGTCCCAGAGACCATAACCAATCCTGGGAGCTGGCCTTTGCTGTGCCCTAGGGATGCAACCACTGGGAAAGGGAAAGCACCTCAGCACATCAGTTCTGACTGGAGGGAGAACAGCACTGGAATTCAGCTCTGGCTGTGTACAGATGTTCCAGGGCAGAGCTGGCAGCAGTATTCCCAACAGGGAGCACAGCCCAGTGGGATACTGGTCACATGAGCTGTGATCAGTACCAAACACCCAGTGTGTGACACCTCACTCCTGTCACACACAGCTGGGTGTCAAGGTTTGGTCTCTGGTGGTAACAGCCATTATCAATTTGCATTAGTTTGCTAATTGCTAAGTATTTTCTAAAAGGCATGGGAAGCGCGATGAAGAAATCAGAGCAATGATCCTCCCACGCAGTAACGTGTCTCTGATGGCTCATTTACTCCATATTGTCATTTTCTGGAAACCTACTGAGCTTTGGCTCCCGAAGTGATCTGTCATGAAGTATCCAAAGGTTGTTCCATTGCTTTGCAGAGAGGCATTTGAACAGAATCTGTGTTCCTGCCATGGTGTTTCACTGGCCAACCCATCATTAGCTCTTTGTCCTCAGAAATGCCAGTGCCATCTGGATACAGGGCCCTGCACGACAAGGCCGTATGTTCCTTTCGTGTGAGACATCCAAGTCCAAACCCAAATCAGTCTCAGCTGTCCCAGGTCCCAGCTCTGCTCCTTCTGTGGCTTGCTCTGGAATGTGCCTGTGAGAACGCCTTGGCAATCTGTGCTGAACATGCTGCTTTTCATCTCACAAACAGCTCAGCTTTCAGAATTCAATTAAGGAACTGAAAAATCAGTGTATGGTGGGAGCTGTTCTGATGCATCACCACGATACTTGGATTTCTTTGGAGTGGCAGCCAACCTTCCAGACCCCTAAGGATTTCCTCCCTAAGCTATGGGCTCATGTTGTTCCAGAGCCTGTAGACTGAAAAAAAACCCTGGAAATACCTCAGCCCTTGGCATTCTCAGGACACAAAAAGTGTAGATCTAGGGCCAGATTAAGATCTGGTTCTGGCTCCAGTGTAACTCCATAAGGATTATTCTGGATTTGATTATATTTATTTTGAGAACAGAATTCCTGTATTTGAAGACTTTTATCTTAAATCAGAAGTGAAGTTCTGGCATACAGCTGTCAGTCCTGACCTTCTCTATGCTCACTTGACTCTGTTCCCACCTGCTTGGACTTTACTGGACATTTTCCTTTATAAAATTCCCTAGTTATGTTTTACTGTGAAGTAAGTGGTTAATGAGTTAAATTGCTAAGTGGGGGGAAGGCAGGCTGCACACACTCACTGCTGACTCAACTCCAAGATACAATTTCCATCAACTGATCATAACGATTTTACTCTTTTTTTCCCCCTCAATTAAAAATAGAAATCTATTAATAAAGAGAACCACAATGGGTAATAAACTGGCAGATGGTTTTATACTTGACTTTGGGGGAAAATTACCATTAAAATAGCAGATGACAGTGGCATTTCAGAGACTTAAATGGAAGGCAGGACTCAGGGAATCAGATACAAGAGCTGCAGAGAGCTCCCAAGAAAGGCAAAGCATCCTCTGCTGGGATCAGGCAGTGCACGGGCAGCTCCAGACTGATCACAAATGTCACTGGTTGTTTACAGACCAAAATGACCCACTGAAACCCCTCAAGTGAAGACAGTGGATTTTTTCTGCTGGACTGGGGAAAATGACAGAAGAATTTGGCTCCAAAGGCATTTAAACCTCGGGGTTTTGTTTGTTTGTTTGTTTGTTTTTTTCATTTTCATCCTGTCCTAAAAGAGCCAAGCTATATTCTTCCTCTTGGAAGAAAAATTTGCCCACCAGGAGTAAGGAAAATAAAAGAAAAAATGGTTAGAAGGTGAATGTTACCTTTCTCCTGAGCCATTTCCTGCAGGCAGAAGTAAATCACTCTGGCACCCAGGCTGAAGCCAATCAGTGTGACAGGTCTCTGGCCCTGAGAAAGAATGAGAGGAAAAAATGTCACCAGATGGTGTTTTCTCTGGAAAGAGATCAGGCTGGGGATCCCTGAGAGCCCAAGACACAGAGCACCTGCTTGTGCATCACCTTTGAAAGAGTGGAGCAATTTGGTTGGTTTCAAAGGGATCAGGTCTCCTCAAAGTTATGCCCAGTTCAATGTGGAGAATGTATTTTGTATGTTTTGATCTTCAGAAAATCAACTGAAAACTAGTGATCATAAGTTACAATGAAGGGGATGTTTCAAACAGAACCAAAACAGATGTTGCCCTTGGTTTGAAATTTCCAAATTAAAACCTTATTCAAGGAACAAAATTTTCCTAGAAATGTTTCAATACACAGAAGAAGAAGCCATAATACAAAAATACTGACCACTTCCAGATTTCATGCTGAGTGACAGCAGCAGCATGCAATGGTTATAAAAGATAATGTGGCTTCTAAGCTTTAAGCTTTTATTTTGAACAGCCTAATAAGATTTTCTGTAAGATTAAAGGGAGCCTAATCCCAACATCAATGAAAAATGGTCTTTGTAATATCCAGGGAGCAGGTGTGCAATGACACCCCAGACATCTCATTAACTAGTTTCAGACTCTCCAGCACACTGGAATGTGTTTTCACAACACCAAATGCTTAACAGACAAGAACAAATGCCCCATAGCAAAAGAAAGGGCTTGTATGAAAAGAAGTTTATTGAGTTTTCTAGGATTGGGTTTTTATGAGAAATCAAGTTTGCTCCTCCTCTGCTGTTCCACCTTGCTGGGACACACAGCTCTGGGGCCACAGCTCCCCTTGGGCTCCCCTATGATCAGCAGTGCCTGGTGTGAGACAAACACATGGCCAGCAAACCCCAGCTCTGGCCCACCAAATAATGGCAGGCTCTTGGGGGGGCAGAAATGTCATTTTTCAAGCCTTTTCAGAGAGACTTCTGTCACTTCTGTCAGTTGTGTTCCCTTCTCTGCAGGCAAAGCCACAGCTCACTGGGCATTCGCTGCCACCCACTTTTCTCTCAGGTTGCTGTGCAGGTGCCTCTTAATGATCCATAAATATTTTTAAAACTTTGTATTTTCCTTTCCTTTTCACCCATCCTCACCTCCTGCTCTCTGACTTCCACTAGGTGAGTGGGCCTGGCTGTGTTGTGACATGGTTAAGCCACAGGTCATTTATGACCTGGATCTCTTCTTCCTCAGTGAGAAAAGCTTTAGGTTAAATGGAACAGATCTCAGCAGGATTTCTCTGATCCACTTGGAACCTCCTCCTTTTCCCCAGCAATCCAGATACCTGCTGGTCACCTTCATGCAGCACTCTCTGTGTGTTTGTTTTATTAATTTTTGTCCCCTTAGAAAGACACCATTTAACCAGCATGAGTATAAAATGTCACCTCCCCGGGCAGCTCCCTTCCAGCTGTTACTCCTGGATAACTGTGGCCAGTTACTCCTGGCTAACTGTGGCCAGTTACCTGCTGCCTGCTGAGCAGGATGTGCGCCAGGTGTTTGCCCACTTCGGCAGAGCGGTGCAGACACACTCCCCAGGGGTTGTCAATGACACTGGCAACAGTCAGGAGTGATGCTGGCCAAGTCAAGGCTGTCACAATCCCTGCAACACACAGAGGTTCCTCAGAAAACACCAAAAGCAAGAGAGTTCACTGAAGTTAAAGGCTAAGCCTAGGAGCTTATGTCATTTCCAGCTCTTCTTTCCCAATAGCTGTGCTGAGAAATGCTTTGCTGGACTAAAGATAAGAAAGAATCTGATGTTCTGGCACAGGGGGGGTGTGTGCAACCCATGTGTTGGGACGTTTCTGTGCAGCAGTAAATGTGTAATAATAGAGGGAAATGAACAGTCACAGGTGAAGGAAGGTGTTTCCAGCTGTAACTGTAACAGAATGATGCAATGACACGATGGCTCAGCAGTCCAGGAAAGCACAGCTAAATTACAGGTGTGGTAGAGGAGGTTCTCAGGTCACTTCTGCTGGGCAATGCCAGCACTGCCTCCTCCAAAACATTCCTTCTTTAGGAAAGCTCCTTTAACACTGAAACTGCACAAGAGCCACTCAAACAGATCTGATAGGATTTACTTTCTTACCTGACAAGACAGTGAATTTTAGGGCTTCTTGAGCCATCATGTTCACAAAGCCATTCAGCAGGGAATCCAAGGCATTGCCAAGCTCCATCAAGTACTTGGATTCCCAGGCCAGGCAGTACTGCTCACTCGAGTGCAACATGCTGCTCCACGGGGCTGTGAAGCTCCCTGGGAAAGGTTGCAAAGATGGAATTCATGTTTGGAGAGAACACAATGGCTGATTCCTGGCAAGAGGAGGCCAACAGAGCTGCAGGACACTGGAATAGTCTAGCAATGCTATTAATGACAGATCAACACTGAAGGGCAGAGCAGAACTGTCAGTTAATTAAAAGCCTTCCCACACTGTTCCTTCCCCAAACAATGCAGGTCAGGTTGAGGCAGCTGCTGATCAAAGTGACACAAGATCCCCCCAACAGTCTGTCTTATTTGGGGACACACGGATTGGCAACCACTGGCAGCTCCAAAATCACAAGGTGGCAAATCCCATAAAACTCCTGGCCTCAGTCCCTCTGTTTGAAGGACTGTGTACACAGACATACACTCCTGTAAGGAGGAAAATGGATGACAACCCTCGTTTTGTTCTTTAAAACATTCTAGCAGATTGCTAGTTATGGAAGAAGAATGCATATCATCTGTAACTCCCTTTTACGGGCAAACAGACACAAAATGTTCCTGGAGGGACACACTTGCCTCTCTAACTGTGCCTGGGAGCCCTCCAGCTCTGAGGATTTGGACCTCTGGCAAGTGAAGAGAGAAGCCAAAGTACAACACTGCAAAATGAGAACTTCCCTGTGACAGCAAGCTGCAGCCTGGCAAGTGACAGGACGAGGCATCCTTCTGCATTAATGATATCCAGAGTTAATTATGGTGCTTCTCAATGAACTGGCAGCTGTTCAGTCAGCTGAAGCTGAGCACATTAGCAGACAGGTGACATATTTTATATGACAAGCTACACTGGAAAACAAAGTACTACAGACCTTTCAAGGTTTCCCCTGTAAGTCACCTCCAGAGTGCTGTGCTTAACAGGATTCACTTGACAGAACTTTCTTGCCAATAAACCTCATTAGCTGGAGATATGGAGAGAGCCAAACCACACTATTTTCTCTTAATTCCTGGTGGATAAACATAAGGTCTCAGAGACACTCTGTACTAGTGCTGGCAATCATCTCCCAGACAGATCTTTTCTGGCAAAACCATGCAAGAGTTCCTGTCAGAACTATGACTACTCCCAGTCCTGCTATCACCACCAATATAATGCCCTCTTTTTTTTTCCTCTGTTTGCCTGGGATTGCAGATTGAGCTGCAAAGTCTTATGGTGAGAATTGATGTGGTTCGGTTACCATGCCATGGAAATGTGGGGCAGACATAGTGCTTTGTGAGCACAAACACAGCCTGGAGTAGGACACAGCCACAGCTCTTGGAGCTCCTCTCAGCTTCTCATCATGTTCTTACCATATTTGCCAGTGCACAGCCATCCAGTGATTGCTATGGTGATGTGGAGCTGCTTCCCTTCCGTAAGTGGGAGGAATTCAAACTCTTCTATGGCTCCCACACGTTTCTTCATTTTGTATCCTACACACAGCCAGGAAGAAACACATGGCTCAGGGATGGCACAGAAAGGACATCCTCTGCTAACAGTAGGAGTTCGTTAAGAAATTAATTGGGTAATCTGGAGAGGGTTTTTTTTCCTTTCCAAAACCCTCAGTCAGCCCATGCATTTCTTATAGCTTGGTAAGGAGCCAAAATGATCTTTCTGAGGTTGTGCGATCTGAGGGAATCCAGCAGAAGGGTTTTTTTGCTGTAACAGCTGCTTTTCTCCATGGCAGCATCTTTCTAACCCAAAGCAGGAAGTTTTCATTTCCTTCATTAACCACACACCAAATATTCTTTCCCTATTTGGTCACCAGGGGCTACAGAGTACCTTAATCAGCACTGAGACAAAATCTCACGGATTACACCTCAAATCGCTTCCCTCACTCTGCAGAGAGCTCAGTGGGGTCATTAACTGTGTTTGCACACATGATACTGTGCCCCACTGGCTGAGAATGGTGTGCTCACTCTCTTACCAGTAAGACCAGCTCCTGCTGCTCCAAAAAGGGATGCCATGACAGCAATCCCAGCAGTGGATCCTAAAGCAGCTGCTCCAGCACTCCCGATGACTGTGGCAGCTCCCGCAGCAACCAGAGGGGCAGCCAGGCCTCCTGTCAGACCTGAGGATGCAGCAAGAGATATCACCAAAGTATTATCCCTTAAAAACCCCAGGCAGGCATTCCCCTGTGCTGGGAGAGTGCTGCTACTGCTGCTGGAAGAGCTTTTTGCACGTCAATAAAGAGGCTTTCTGAGACCCTCCCCAGGCCCTGAATCTCTGCCCAGATTCTTTGACTGACTCCAGATGAATGAAGAATAATTTCAAAGTCAAAGGAAGACTATGTGGTGATCTGGGGTGAGCTCTGCTCTGTTTGCTCAGGAAACATTGATCTAATCTCACACTTTTGATTTCAAAGTTGAAGATCTGATACTCTTATGACAGCAAAGAAGGAGAAAACATTTTGAAGGGGTGACAACCTCAGTTTAATACTTCCCCCAGCTAGTGAAGCTACACTGGAATAACTTTTCCAGCTAATTCTTTCATGTTTATTTTTGTGAGGCTGAAAATACTTTTCTTGGAGTCACACCCCTCTCTGTCCCTGGTGCTGTGTCCCCAGAATGGCAGGGGCAGCCTCACCAATCACTGTTCCACCCCCAACAGTTGCCAGACCGATCAGCAGGTATCTCTTCAGCTTTTTCCTTCTTTCCTTCTTTCTTCTTGAGACTTCTGCAGTTCTGTGGGGGGATTAAAAGGACAAAGACTAAGGGAAAAGCCCAACGGATAACAATGCTGCATCAGAATCTGCTTTTGTTCTCCTCAGTGTAACTTCCCTCCCAGGAACAGTAAAAAGGAACATGCAGGTGTGGACTGTGACAGCACACTGAGATTTATGAGCATGGATTTAGAGATTTAAATTGAATGGATTAAATGGACCACAGATTTAAACTGAAACAATTTAATTGCTGACAAAAGCCAACAGATATTACTTACTCAGAAAACCCTTCCTAATAGGACTGAAGCTTGTAAAGAAAAAGAAAGAAACAAAAAGTCAAAAGCATTTCATTAACTATATGCTGCCTAAGTGTCCTAAAAAACCACAAGAAAGCTAAGAAGAAACAGGGAAAAGTGTTTGAAATAAAAGGGAATAGGAGTAATTTGTGCTAACAAGCAGAGATGCAATTAAACTGTTTTTCAAAAGCAGTGTTTACGACAAGCTGCTTTCTAATTGTACATCACAATATAATAATATAATAGGAATTAAACACAGTCATCAGTGTGCATTTAAGCTGTATTTTAACAAGCTTATCAGAAAGAGGTAAATAAACCAAAAAGGAACAAATACTAGTTATTAGCCACTACTTTTGACTTCTCTCCAGTGTCTTTGTTTTTTCTTTTGCAAGAAGTGCTTCCATTTCAGAGGAAAGTGGGAGAAACAGAGGATACTGGAATAAGTTGTTTCAAGAGCGAGGTTCCTTCTGGCCTGTTTGCACAGCAGTTAATCTAGGCCTTGAAACATGACAATTTATCTTGCTTCCAAACTTGGATATTTTCCCTGTTAATCCTGCCCTAATTTTGGATTTTCATTATCCCTATAATTGCTTAATCTTTCCTGGAACCTCCTAAGCACGCTGTAATTTTGATTAAGACAATTTTACACAAGTCCCAAACAATATGCAGCTTTGTGAGGCGCAGCAGGAGGGGAATGGAGCTCAGTGGGTGAAATCCCTGAGTCACTGCACTCACTGGCAGAACTCCCATGGACCTGCACGTCATGGAGACTTTGTCTCCACAGAGCCCCTCCAAAAGCCATGGCTCATTACCTTATGCAGCTGCAAACATGCAAACGTGGTATCTGCAGAGAGCAGCACCTCTCCAATTTCTGCACAGCCACAGCCACTCCTACAGCCCCACGGACAAAGCAAGGAATCATGGAATATCAGAGAATCATGGAATCACCAATATCAGAGAATCATGGAATCACTGACGTTGGAAAAGATCTCCAGGACCATCAAGTCCAAGCTGTGCCCAATGCCCACCCTGTCCCCCAGCCCAGAGCACTGTCCAATTGCTCCTTGGACACCTCCAGGGATGGGGACTCCACCACCTCCATGGGAAGCCCCTTCCAATGCCTGACAGCCCTTTCCATGAAGAAATTCCTCCTGATTTAACCTGAACCTCTTCTGACACAGCCTGAGGCCATTTCCTCTCATCCTTTCCAAATGCTCTACTTTGTGCCTTAGTCACCAGTCTGAATGCTTGGCTTTGGATAAAATTGCTCCTGGAGTTCCTTATATGAGTGCTGCAGCCAGGCTGTTCATAACTAAGCTGGCAATACCCAGTAATTTCTGTTCTTCATGAGGTTCATCAGTTTTTACAATCACTGCACTGTGTCTCAGGCTGAGAATAATGACAAGAGAGTTGGAACATGGCTAACTTGGAGTCAGTTGGAATAATGAGCAGTTTGAGATACGTGGGGAGAAAGAGAGTGGCAGCTAAATCTTGCCTGCCAATGCAGTAAATAAAAGGAGAAGTTCTGCCTGTCACTGCTTCCCTTCTGGAGCTGCCAGCAGCTGCTTCCTAATGGCTCCTCCATTACCATTATCACTGGATTACCAGACTGCTTTTATCCACTGTGGTAATTAACTGCTGCTTCTGGTATTTCTCCACCCTCACTGAGCTCCGATATGCAGCTTCTTTCCTGAACCACAAATTATATTCAGAGAGATTGTTATGGGGAATTTCAGGTGATTTTCCAGTAAGGAAAGGTGCAGGAGCACACATCAGCAAGTGAATGTTGTGATGTTTTCCAGTTTCTTACAGAACTGTGTACAAAAGAAAGGTTCTCACCTGCAGGTCAGAGCACATTTGGTGCAACTAACATGGTTTAAGTTGTTGGAGTGTTATTCTTTAGAGGATTGTGCATTTAATCTCGTAGGTTCTGGGCCTCAATCCAACATATCCACAGCAGCAAAGGCAGGAGAAAAACCTCCTGTTAACAAATATCAGTAAAAACACCTGTGCAGGAGCTGCCAAATCTCTGGTTGGTTATTTCTGTTCCAAAACCTCTTGCTGGTCAAAGCTCGAAGCATCCCAAGCACATAATGGTATTCCCAGCCCCAAAATCTGTGAGGTCAAGGTGGTGACAGGTTTATATTCTGCTTCCTTTCCCCACTGACTCCTGACTTCAAACCAAAGAAAGGCTCATTGGTTCCCCACAAATCTCAGCCTTCTTTAAGCACAGCAACAACAATGTGTTCACACTGTGGTCTTGGGCTCCTCTCACCATAAGGATTTTCCTTTTTTTTTTAATCCAACAGGCATTTACTCCCATGGCTGCAATTTGGGCAAAGGACAAGCTAGGAATCCCACAGCAGGCACAGAGGAAGCCCACTGGGCTGGCAGCAGGGTTTGAAATCCACACTGTTCTTTCACTGTTATCAGACACAGCTTAAAGGCCCAGCACTGAGCAAAACAGTCCCCATTAATACCAACCCTTGCTCCTGCACACCAAATGTTTAGAAGTCCACGATCTTTGAGATTATTCTGACTTTCCCTTTTTACAGTGTGCTATAAAGTTAAGCATTATTTAAACACAGCTGTTACTGGAAGATACCCATCACATGCTGGACCCCATGGTAAACATCTGAGCTGAACCATGGCAAGGGTGTCGATTAAAGACTTTATTAGCATTCAAGGTAATCTCACAACCATTTGCTGAGTTGACAGATGAAAATATTTCCCTTGAAAGTCTACTACAGACATGTTTACTGCCTTAAATATTGCTAAACTGTCACACAATTCCTGCCTGATGAGAGGAATATAAAGATACTGCATTTTTCTATAGATACCAAGAATTAATCCTATGTTACTAACATAGAATTATGAGCCAGGTCTGTACATATCTGAAGATTCAGCCTCTTGCCCTCAGAAATCTCCCTTTAATAGGAGTTATTCAGCTCTCTCTTACAGATGCTAAAGACAGATCCAGAGACAATGAACAGGACCTGGATATAAGATCTGAGGATCTAATCCTGATTATGTGTAGGAACTTCATTCTGCAAGAGGCAGTTCTGATACTGGGCTAAGAGACAACAAGATCTTTGTGATGCATTTGTGCAAAATCTACAGTCTCTGAGAAGGAGCTGGAAAGAGGAAAGGAGGCAGCTCAGAGCAGAACAGCCTTTACCAGTGTGCAAGGCCAGGTCTCAGCTCTGATTTTAAGAATGCTGAGCTTTTCTTCTTGTCAGTGCTATGAGGGCTCTGCAACCCTAATCAAGCCATAAATGATTACAGTAAGAGCCATGTGGGGAATAATCAGAGACTGGACTTAGGCACAAGTAATTACTGCTAAGTTTTTGAGCACTGGCAGTGTTTTTTGATCCCATATCAACCCAAATGTTCTTACTCTGACTCTTCCTCTTTTTGTTCCTTCAGGTTCTCAAGCAGAGATTCCTCCAGGACTTCCAGATCTTCCAAGGGAATTCTCAGCAGCCAGCTGACACGACAGATCAACACCCTGGCTCGAGCATCATAGGATCCTTGAAGAGAGAAAAGCCCAGGAAATCAGTCTGATCAGTCTGATGACACAGTTCAGCTAAGGAGCAGAGTACTCAAGGAACGTGTCACAGGGCAGCTCCTTCCCCCAGGCCCTCTTTTTCTTCCAGGAACATGAGAATAGACTGATAAATGGAAAATCCTTCTTCCCTGCAAACAGAGCCACCACACCAGGTAATTCCTTTGTGGCAGGAAAAAGATCTCAGATCCTTTGGTCTCCATCCTCTGTGGTAGAGGCCTGCTGGCAACTTTTCAACAGAGAATAATGCAGCAGGACCACTGCTAACTGGAAATATCAAACATGTCTGTGTGTGTACCTGGGCACAGCCCACCTCAACTGCAGCACTGCAGGAAGGTGGCATTTTGTAAGAATGCATTTCCATGCAAAAGCTTCTTTGGTGGCAGCAAGAGGCACTCAGGAGTGTAAAGCTACACACTAGCTCCCCCAGCAGCACCACAGACAAACGTTTGCTTTTACACTCCCTGCTGGAGATGCAGGAGTGGACAGTGCACTCAGACAACAGCAGACAACAGAAGTGAATACTCCTGGTTTTGTAAGCATGTGTTCTTCAAGAAAAGACATCTTAGAAGAAAAGACATCTTAAATGTAATAGATTTTAAATCATTTGTGCCAACTCTCGTTTTTTTATGTTTTTCTCTCAGCAGCACCTACTACTTCCTGATGTTTGGCTTTTATAAAGGGTTCTTGGTGCACTCTGGGATGAAAAACACAATTGTTTTTCTCAAGGTGGGTGAAGATACCAGCAAGATCCAATTACAAAGAATGTTTGTGATACCCGCTGCACGTAGATCAACTATGGCAATCTATTAAGATTATTTATTACCATCATTACCAAGATACCAAGCTAATTCCACAGCCTTAAATGACACCCTTGATCAGGTTTGTGCGTAGTTGAGAAATGAGGACAGGATTTATCTTCACTCCTTCCCGAAATGTGGCACGTCCTGCAAGTCCAGGCAGGTGGAATGAGTCCCCTTCTTTTTTCTGTCTGCTGACACTGCCGGGTTCCTTCCTCACCAGCCTGGTGGGAAGGCAGTGAGGCTTGGAAAGAGATTTCTCCTAAATTCCAGCTTCACAAAAGAAGCGGTTTTGCAATAGCTGACTTGTCAATTGTCCATTAAAAATAAAGCAAGAACAAAACTTGTTTTGTTCTGCAGTGCAACAGGCTATCAGCAAGCAGTGAGTTCTTTCCTGTGAGAACATGTTAAAACACAGAGATTTAAAAAATGCAAGTAGTGACAGAATCCAGGCTTCTTTTAGAAATGAACATTCTGTTCAGCAGGCAGTCTTTATTTAATTAATTTTATCAGACTTATCCATGTAATGGATTGCAAGCCAGAGAATTGTTTTATGTGTAATATAATATATGAGGAAAATCACATTTATTTATAATGGGCTTCACAGGAATTTATACCCTGATTTATTTTTTTTTTTAGGCAACCAGAAGAAAATATTTTAGGCTGAGATTTTCATAACAGCTTTACTGCCTTCCTAAAGGAAGAGATCACCTGATTCCCTGGAAACATTGGAGAAAAATCACCTCACTCCACCACATTTACATCTGCTTGGCAATGTGTGGTGTGTGAAGGTAAGGAGGTGAAGAGTTGTTCAATTTTCAGCTGTTCAATTTTAACCATTCCTAAAAGAAGAGTTGTTTTTCCTGAAGGGGATGCAGGGAAGGAGTGTGCAGCTTTTGCCAGAGAGGAAGCTGAGATTAAATAGGATAGTACCTTTTTGAGCACTTCAAAGTATCAGATGTAAACTCAACTATATTATTTTTACAAAGAAAAAGTAAACTTACCATCTTGAAGAGAGAACGATAAAAGGTCCTAAAGAGAAAAAAAAAAGAATACTCAAATTAAAATTGATGATGTAGGTCTGGAGGGATCAAAATGGAGGAATAAAACCCATCAGACTGATTGAATTACTGTAGCAGCTCAGTTCATAAGAGGGAAGCAGAAAATTACAATTCAGAGAGGCAGCACAGAGCAAAACCAGTCCAAAATTCTCTGAAGGCCAGTACAAAGGGCTGGACAAAAGCAGATGATGCTTGGTATATGCTGTATATGCTTGGTATATAAAACCACATTTTTTGTTATTTTGTTATGATCCTGATCTTACACCAGACTTCAAAGTTTGGGGGAGCAGGGCTCTAATCCTCCCACTCTAATGCCTTCTGCTCCCTACAGTCACATATGCAACATCACTAACAGGTTTGAATGTTCCTCTAATGGCCCCTATTTTCTTTGGCATTCTGGGAATTCACAGCTTCAGGCAGTAAGGCTGAACTGGCATGAAGTTGTTTTGGATTAAGTGAGTTAAAAAACTCAGAATTTATGGCCATCTGTCAAGATTGAGGGACTTGCCTTCTGTGTTGGCTTTTCACCATAAAAAAATGGAAAAACAAATCAATTCAATAGATGGTTTCTATGGATAAATCCATGAAAAAGAGGCCAGTGTTTTTACAACTGTGTTCTCCTCTTTTATTGCCACTGGACAAATTCTAAGCTCTTTATGTGACTACATTAAGCACCAGCTCAGTTGAGCTGCTTCCCTCTCCTACACACAAATACAGCACAGCTGAATTTTACACAGAATCCTTTCAGCCCTCTGGGAACACAAAAAATGCAGCCAAAGATGTAGGAGGCTGCCAAGGAGTTTATGATTATTAGTCCTGTAAGCTCCCAAGCACAGTTTGTATAGTAAAAACGTCTCTAACCTGAGAGTCCTACACATGAGAAGTGCAGAATGCACAACAAACCATCCTGAACCAACCAGAAGAGGGACAAACTTCAGACTGCTCCCCAGGCTGGCTGGTGGGGTGTGGGAATTGGAGACACCAGTACAGAGGGAGGGATGTAACTGGTTTCCCAAAGGCTGAGTACTGGGAGTGCCCAGGGATCAACTATGTGGGCACCATCAGCTCCTCTCGGGGTGCATTTCTGGGGGAAGAGTTGGCACAGAGGTGTCAAAGCCCAGCAGAAGGTGCAGGGCTGGGAGCCTTGAGCAAAAAGCTGACCAAGCAAAGGGCCTCGAGTCTAGAACAAGGTGAAGCTTGTGACCTTGTTGCCACAATTCTCCATGGACTGCCATGAGCAGCCTCTGGAAGAGGTGATGGTTTGTGGGCAATAAACTCTCCCTGAGTGAGGCTCAGGGAGATGGGGCTGTGACTGATGTCCAGTCCTGTCAGCCCAGTATCACCTATGGCACCTCGTATCAAACCACCCCAAATAAATCTGGCCTCAGCAGTACACACGTGCCTTTCAAAGGGTCAGGGATGCAGGTAGGTAAACAGAAGATAAATTACAACAACTGTTTTTATGGCATCCGTGCCAGTTAGCACACTCAAATTTAGGCTGCAGTTTAGGCTGTGCACGTACTGCACATGCAGGCAGCTGGAATCCAACCAACAGTGACTAGATTAGTTCACAACTGGTTTGTTTTCCTCCCTAAGCAGCAGTTGTTATATTGCAGCCTTATTCTGAAGTCAGTGTTTTGAATCTCTATGAAAACTCCATGACAAGACAACCACCCATATGACTGAGAAGCCTTACAAAAGAAGGGAGTCTTTATTCAGTCTTTGCCAGCTTTTTCTGAGTTGATGCAAGTTCAAACCCATTTCCTTAACAACAGAGAGCCCCAAATCCACATTACAGTGAATGTGGGTAGGAAACCACTGGAAAATAGGCATTCCAAGTATGCTGAGAGAAAGAACATATTCATAATAAGAATTTTCAACATCTAATCACCTATCACAGCTTCTACAGCTCTTTCATTACATCGCCTTCCCATACCACACCCATAGCCTGCTATGACTACTGTCTTTAAAGGATTCAGTTACCACCATCTGCCTCTGTGTTAGTCATCTGCAATGACACAAAAGACACAAAGATAACAATCCATAATCCTCAGATGTTCACTGAATCAATGGTGAGCTCACATCTAATCTCCTGACTTCATGGATCATCTCTTCATCTCCTTTGACACAAAGGGCCTTCAAAAATGCAGCATTAGTGCCAGTAAGGCCCTGTCACTGAACACGCTGAGCAATTAAGAAGATATTTAATAAACAGTAAATATTGCATCAGCAGCGGCTGAATACAAAGGAGCACTAGAACCATAAAGCAAAAGATCAATAATTCATAAAGCTTTGTCCCATAGCTTGTTTATTTCCAGGTAAGAAGGAAAAAGCTGATCTCAGCTTATCATTGATGTTTGCCACACACCAGGGTTTTTTCCAGACACACACACCTCTGCTGCCTTGCTCTACTGAAGTCTTGCATTCTGCCTCTCCTCCGACAAAATCAATCATCTTGCCCACATGCAGATGACTGTGTAAGGGATTGCTGCTGTGGCATCAGAGTGATCCTTTTTCCTCATCTTTGCTTTCAACTGATCAAAGCTGTCTATGTTTCTGTATTCCACCAAAATCCAGGGGATATCCTCAGTTTCCTGTTAGGGCAAAATCCTGTATGCTCCCACTGATCCAGAGCCACTTTTCTACAAGCACATGGAGTCCTCATGCAGCATAAGCTCGGAGCAAGCACAAGCTAAATTGCATCCTTAATAAACTCAGCAGCAACGCAGGAAAACCTGCCTCAATGCAGAGAATCCATCCTGAGGCAGAGAGAATGAGGGAAACAATGCAGGAAGCACATCAAGGCCGAAAAAATGAGTGTAGATGTACTGAATTTGAGGAAACAGCATCCAAAGAACCACTTTTATTTTAGAAGATCTGCTCTAAATTATTAAGATTAAGATCTCTGTTGCTGTCCTTGTATTATTGTAGGACTTTCGGCACTGGAACATTTGGACCAGGAGCAGATCCTCTGAGGCATTTTATAGACTGACAGGAGAGAGAAAAGGTGGCTGAGGAAATGGGAGCCGGTCAAGGTGACCAGAGAAGTTCACTGCTCTCTTATCTCCCCTAACACGGCCAAGTTCTCACTCTCTATCTGCTGCTCAGCCAGGCCATTGCTCAAGGTGAGTGTGTGATAACCCCTAATCAGCCAATATCAGAGCACTGGGGTGTCTGGCACAGGGTGACAGTGCCCATGGTCTGTGTGGCACGAGCAGCAGCCTAACACTCTCTTCACCCTGCATGGCATAACATGAGGTTGGATGAGGAGAGATCTTCCCCAGCAAAAGCAAACACTGCCAAAACGCTTCACCTCTTTTATCTTTCCATCAGCTTTTACAGCAGAACATTATGGAGCAGTTTCACTTCCTCAGTGAAAGAAAATAAAGTCAGTATAATTTCCTTCTGGCCAAAATGTACTCTGGGGAAAAGACTCTGGAAATTGTGCTCCTTGGAGCATGTGTGTGGAGGTGGTTTGTGATGCATATATAGTGAAGGGGCTTTCAAACAAGTGAGAAACATGTCTACTGTGTTCAGGGTGTCACTAAAATGTGTACAACACATGTATGAACGGAGACCACTGCAGTAACACAATCAAAGTAAAAACTTTGTCAGTTCTCTGTTCTGTAGAGTGAAACCACCAAAGACACAACTCAGCAGACAGTGACCATGTTTCACATTCATCATTTCCATGAGGTCTTTATGGATAGACTACCAGTCCTCCCACAGCTACTTATAAATAAATGCCTATCAGAAATATTGATTTTATTTCCCTGACTGCACAAACAGCACTTCAGCTGCAAACAGACAGATATGACAAACCTCTTTTGCAAACAAACAAGGGTGAGGGGAGCACACAAACTTACCTGGGTAATGAGAAGTGGATTTTCTTTCAAGATGGGATCCTTCAGCAAAATTTCAGCAAAAGTTTCTGTGCCCTCACCTCCTAAGCCATCAGCAAAGGCTGTCATGGCAGGTAAGACAGCATCAGGCAGGTCCAGCCACTTCACAAAGCGCTTGATGAATTCTGTCCTGAAGGAGCTGTAAGGTAACAGAAGCAGTTAAGGCTTCACAAGTGGGTATTTCAAGGCTCCATAACCGGGTATTTTTGGAAGGTTTGAACAGTCCTTGGTTTCAAACATCAGTTCACACAAAAATCAAAGCATCAGGAGTCAGAAGAAGGTGAATTGCTAAACAAACGGGCTAAATAAACAAGGAAACAATCTAAGTGGGACTAGACCTTGCTTCAGAACATGCTTTGATGTCTGCAGTGTTAAGGGATGTGTTTTCTGCTGAATTGTAAAAGCCTTACAGGTGCAAGACAGAAAGGCTCTTCCACTCCCCCAACTTCAGAGGACCCCGCAGAGAGTGTGACACCAGCTCTGGCTGAGCCACCACCCAAACTCCACCAGGCCTAGCTCCACTTGTACCTTTGCTCGTTTTCAGGGAAGAGCCAGGCGAGGGATATCCCGCAAAGCGCGGCGTACGCGAACCTGCCGGCTTCAGGCAGCTGCCGGCCCAGGAGCGCGCCCGGCTCCCTCTCCCCGCCGTGCTCTGCCTCCCTGTGCTGTTTCGAAGCCCAGCCTTTCCACTTCTCCGCAGCCATTTTCACCTGCAAGTTCAAGGAGGAAAAAGCAGCAGAAAAAAAACAGCAGCAAACAGTTGGAAACCAGGAAGTGAGGAGACAAATTGACTGTGTTTTTTACTGCCACACTTGCTGCTGGAATTAAGTCAGGTCTGACCAGGTCCAGCCTGTCTGCTGTCCCCAACACACTGCTGTGACCGAAGAAGACACAGGAACAGGACACAGATGAACAGCTCACCAATTCTCAAACGTTTTGCACAAAATTAGCTGACAATAAATATTTCAACCTGAAAAAGGACAAGTTCCCTTTGGGATGCAAAAGAATCGGGCGCCGTTCAGGCCTATCAGTCCCACATTTACTGCAAAAATAACATGAAAATAAAAGCTCTGCCCCTGGTGCAGGGACCAATAGAGCTGCCTGGAAAATAATTTTTATCTCCCATCCTCAGCCCAAATTGCTCCTGGTTTTTTTTTGCTGACAGCATTAGGAAAGTTGAGTCCAGCTGCAGCCTCTGAGGACTTTGATGTGTCCCACAGTCATTGCTGTGCTTTGCTTGTAATATTTCTCCTCTGTAAAACTTACCACTGTCCCTAAAACACTGTTCCCTAAAAATAAGATCCCTGCACCACATGGACCACATCTATTTTTTAGAATGTAGATGTGCACACTTCCAAGTGATGGACTTCCAGCTACTCCCCTGATGGTGCCAGCAGCAAACCAAGACCTCAGGCAGAGGGGACAACAGTTAGCTCATTTCAAATTCAGCCTGGGTAACAACCTGGTCCAGGACTCACTTCCATCACCTGGAATTTCTATTGATTACTTTAAGGTCCAATCAGTTTCTAAGGGGCCCAAATCACCCATTTTATTTTATATCTCAAATTAAAGTGTTTCCTTTCTTCCACACCCTGGCTAATTAGGAATTAGGAGCCCATGACACTACAAGTGAGTCCCAGGGGATGGAGACCATTTATGAATCATTTCAGAGCCCTAAAAGAAAAAACTTCAACTGGAGTTGCTCTTTTTAAAGAGATTTGATTATTTGCATGCCATCTGTCATGGTCCTTTAGGATAGGTGTCTGTCCTGCCTTCCCATTCAGAAACCTTAAACATCCAAACTTCCAGACCAGTTTTCCCAGGATTAATCTAATGCTAAAGTTTCAATAATTTTACAATTATTTGTCATGTCTGCTTACCTCTGGATATATTATGGGAGAAAGCACTGAAAATAAAACTCCCTTCCCTGACAGATTTATTGATTTCTTAACTTGGGCTCATATGAAAAGTGTAGCAGCTAAAAAAGATCCATGAGCAGTACAACTGTTTAACCCAATTTCCTAATAACATAAAATATGGAGCAATAATGGAGCAACACCACAATGGCTCCTGGCATGCAACAAATCATTCAGAGTGCTGAGCAGCTAAAATACCCAGAGAAAGTTTCTGGAAGGTTTTGCTCTGAAGATGATCAATGTACTTCCCTCTACACAGGTATATTTTCCCTTATAAACATGTAGTAAATAATAGGCTTGGAAGTTTTAGACATACAGCTTTAAAAAAGAGCAACGTATGATTTACTAAAGAAAACTTGGGCCAAGAAGTTTTGCCACAAATCCAAGATGAGGGAATTGAGAGTTAGAAACATATTCCAGAAGTTATTTATTCTAAAGGTCTCATGGCACTGGAATTCCTATCCCTACCTCGAACAATGTAGTTCAGCAATCAACACCATTGCCATAATCTGAAATGTCGCTTGAAAGAGAATTTTTTATCACTTCCAGCTCTCGTTTTTCAAACAAAGCCCTTTGTTTTCTTGAGAAATTATGTATTTTATACAGCAGATAACACAATAATGTTTGGAAAGCAGGAAGATAATTCCTTTGGGCTCTAAAGCTGTATGATACACGAACTCCCTGCAGCTGAAAGAGGAAATAAAGATAGGCTGGCATCGTGTTTGTACTAAACTGTGACAAAGGCAACCAAACCATCATCTCCACAACCTCCCAAAGTTAATGAGGCATTTCATTAACTTCAGAGGAGCGGATGTAGGTAATTATTCAGACGGGGCTGGCCAAAGAGCTCCGTGTAAGGCACAGTGGGGAAAGCCCAGCCCAGCTGTGGTTACACATCACACACAACGCTGTGCCTGTGGAAACGTTTGGGCAAAAGAGATTTTTTTGGGCACCTGCACATGGCTCCAGAGGTGCTGGGAGCACCACAGCCTCTACTTTGAAGCTGTAGATAAGAGGTATAAACACGGAATGCCACTAATCCAGTTCTGTCTCAATGGAAGAACACACAAATATGTTAAGGATGGGCCACACGGATCAGAGCCCGAGGGGACAGGGACATGGAGAAGCCCAAAGCATAAGTAGTTAGAAAAGTGAGCGTATTTAATTCAGTTAAGGTTTGCATCCTAAGGTTTGCACAGCAACGGCTGAGAAGCGATGTCCTCACAGTGAAGTGAGCAAAGCTGCGGAGAGGGAACAGCACATCGAGAAGCGTGAAGGCATCACCTCAGCTGGGGAAGCTGTGAGGGCGGACACCGCCACAGCTGCCCGTGTTCACGTTTACCACAAGTCCTTCACGTCTGAAGTCTCCGCTGATCCAACACAGCGCTTATTTACGGAAAGCGGCGCTTCGGGCCACGCTGAGGGGAGGGAAGCAGCGGCCAGAGCAAGGGCAGCTGCCTGAGGGGACGGTCCCGCCCGCTCGCCCCTCAGCCGCGGCGCTGCTCCCGCCCAGCCCCTCTCCCCCAGCCCGGCCCGGCCCGGCTCAGCCCCGACCTGCCGCCGGCCCGGCCGAGCACCGAGCACCGGGAACCGAGCACCGACTACCGCCGCCAGCGCCCGCCCCTTCCTGCCCGGGCCGGGCTGGCCGCCGGCACTGCGCCATCGGCGCAGCCGGGCGTGTGGGGAGGGCGGGAGCTGCGCTGGGCTGAGGGATGGAGGGCACTGAGGGATCACACAATGTCCTCAACTGGAAGGGACCGCAGTGATCATGAAATCCAGCTGCTGAAGTGAGTGGCCCAGAGAAGGGATCAAACCCACGATCTCGGTGTTGTCAGTACCATGCTCCAACCAACCGAGCTGACCGCGGGATCCCCTCAGGGCATGGTGAGGATGAGGTGATGCTGCCTAGCCACATTTCTCATTATAATTCCCTCTCTCAGGCCACAGTGTATTACCCAGTCCCTGTATGAAATCAGGAGCTGGGCAGGTAAGGTAAGCAGGGCATGGGACTTCAGAGCTGAAACTTTCTTAACAAAATGAATTAAACTTGAGTACAAGCAAATCCTTTACATTTTGGAATAAGAATATAATCCCATTAGCCTTTTCTCTATAAACTTAAACTTAATTGCCGCTTCAGTCTTGCAGTTATTGAGCCTAATTCTCTTGTCAGATGGGAATCTGTTCAAAAGATAACAGGTTCCAGAGCCTCATGACTGCCACCAGCATGGGTGAGCTCTGAATCACTGAGTGGCTCTCAGCTGAGAAACATTTCAGTGCAACTGCTGAAGGAAAACTTGGGAGGTGCTGCTCTATATCTCTGTGGATCCATAAGAATTCTTTCAGAGGGCCCGTCTTGCCCTGGAAATAAACTTCTGTATGCTGTCTTTCCTGTTGACCTTTTTTTTTTTTTGGCTCTGTAGAAAGTACTGTAATAAATCTTTTGGAAGGGCAGGGGGAAAGCATAAAAACAGATTTCACTGGTCATGTTCATTCTGTTTTCATTTCTTCACAGCCACGTGCTGAAAACATACATGGGCTTACAGGATCCCTTGTGAGTGATCTGTTCAGGCCAATATTAATTTATTTGTTACAGACCTTTACAGTACCAGTCACCCACTGGTGTTGGTGAAGGGAACTCAACAACAATATTGTCTGTGAGCTTTAAGACTTGCCCAGTGTTTCTGAAATTATTTTCAGTGCAGCTAAATATCTGGTCCAGTCTTTATATTTGGAATAATGCAGTATTTGGTTTTAAAACTACCTGCCTTTTTTCCCAGATGGAAAGTTTTTTTTCTGGTTGGTTATTAGCAAATGTCATATGTATTCTGCAGTAAGCCTGTTGCTGTCCAAAGAGCTGAGAATATCCAGAGGATTTATATTCCCTGAAGGCTCCCATTCCTGGCAGAAAACAAAACTGTGTTTTCCAAGACTTTAGCTGCACAAGAGCTCCTACCCTCTTAGTCTAATCTGTTTTATCTGCTGTGAGACACTGTGTATTTATATACTGAGCAACTGCAGGACATCAGTTTCCATTCTTATCAAACACAAATATTTACCTGATCCAAGGTCTCCTGAGATCCTTGACACTCTTAAACATGCAGTTTAACTAGAGAAATCTATTTTTTTCCTCAGTTTAATTTTAGTTGGGTTTCAATGTATTTTCTTAGTAACTAAGTATTTTTTTTAAATGAAGGAACACCCCAACACTTTACTGCTTTGCTTTACTCACCACCTCAGCTCTGCAGACTCCCTAATACACTTTTTCAGCTACAATTCCTGTCAATAAGGAAGCTAGGAATTGCTTTGACATTAACTGTCAATGAGGAATTGAAACAATGAAGTCAATATTTACTCACCACCTCAGCTCTGCAGACTCCCTAATACACTTTCTCAGCTACAATTCCTGTCAATAAGGAAACTAGGAATTGTTTTGACATTGTCAATGAGGAATTGAAACAAAGAAGTCAATGAGCAATTCATATTATTTAAATTTAATGGAGACATTCCATTTTAAAATATCACACATGGTGTGGCACAGTCAATAGATTTCTGTTTACCTCTGTGAGCATCTTCAAGAGCAATGTAAAGGGGGCAAGAAGAGAGGTCCTGCAGTTTGCCAGATAAAGGAATACAGGTGAGAGGAACTATTTCAGTGCTAAATAATGTGGGGAATTTGGAGGGTCATGAGGTTTTTGAGCCTTGCCCTTTGCAAGCCACAAACCAAGATCAGGAATGTTGATTTTGCCTCTTCCTCTCCAATTTTGTGTGTAATTTCAAATTACATCAACTGACATCCCCTTTTCCCATCCCTGCCAGGGATTGAGGTGATAATCTGGGTTAAAAAAACTCTCTTCCAAACACCCACTCCCTGATTTAGCAGCCTTGTTTCCCACTCTGTCCCAAGAAAAGGTGTCCATGTTTTCAGAGTGGGAACCACAACTGTGGAGTTTTGCAGGACATCACCTCCCAGATGTTCCAGATAACATCCTGCAGAGCTGATCAGGAGGGGACACAGACATGAACAAAATGGCAAAAGCAAACCAACACAATTACAAAAAAAAAAGTGTGAAAACACATAAATATCAACATATAAATAGTTAATTTTGTTTGCAGTAATGAGATTTAACAACAGTGTGCATTGGCATTGAGCCAGCTCAGCCAACTGTTGAATTTATTCTCCGAGAGATTGTTTTTAAGTCCAAAACTCACTGGTGTGCCCAGCATGCACCTTGGCCCAGTCCCTGATCTCTGGAACAGGTAGGTTAATTGTTTCAGGCAACAGTAACAACGTGGATCTCCTTGTCACAGGAGGCAGGGGAGTCCTTCTTGCACCTGCAGTGGAATTTAGGAGTGCAGCAAAGCACCATAGACATGAGCAACCCCAAAGTAAGCAGGAGACAGATTACCCATTTCACCCTCCCTGAGTACATGAAGGGGAGGATGAGCATGGCGAGGATCACCCCCAGCAGCAGGAGCAGCAGGAGTCTCTGCACAGCCAGGCTGCTGTGTGCTGTGCTGCTTTCCTCTGTGTTCAAGATGTCTGGGCTGCTCTGAGTCCAGCTGTTGCCATCCAGCCCCATGGCACAGACGTACACCTCAGGGTTTGAACCAAGGTTCTCCAAGCGCTCCAGGACGTCTTCTTTATTCTGGAGTGTGCGGATGAGCCCTCCTGACACAAAGGTGGGCTTTCTGCAGAGAGGGCAGGTGATTGTCCAGGTGCTCTCCTCTTTCCTGAGGATCAGCTTGAGGCAGACAGCGCAGAAGGTGTGCTGGCAGTCCAGGAGCTTTGGGACTCTGTAGATGCTGTACTTGTTGAAGCAGATCATGCAGTCCAAGTCCAGGGTGGCTGTGTCTGAGCACTGGTGGTTCAGTTCCAACGTGCTCATTTCGGGAGAGTTTGTGTCCGTTAGCACAGCGAGCGGCCTTGAGTTTGGAGAGTCTCGCTCCAAAACTGCTGGTTTAAAGGCAGCAGGACTGTCTCTCTCTGTTCCTGAAGGTCTCTCCATTTCTTCAGTACACTCTTCAGTGAATCCCACTCTCTTCTCATGTTTTGAGTTTTGTGTTACGGATCCTGCTCTGCTCATTTCTGCAGCACCTCCTGCCACGGGCGCTGGACTGTCTGCCTCAGCCTGCAGTGCTCCAGGAGCTGACGATCTGTTTTCCTTGTTTGGCTTGTCAGTGGATTTCTCCATGGAGATAAACCTCGGTGCAGCTTGTCTCCCCTTAGCTGAAGGATTTCCCGAGCCTCTGGCTCCTTTTATGTGTTGCTGTATTCCTGCTGTATGCCTGATTGATTAGTGAGAGCCTTAAGCGAGTCATGCTCTTACAATATGATGTTTTTATGACATGGGGACCAGAGTTAATGATTGACTTCCCAGCCAAGACAGTTTACAATGACTGATAATATCAGTGGGCAATTCCTGCCCGGAAGCAGACTCCATGGCATTAGCAGACCACTGTGACAGCCAGACACTACCATTATTTATTTATTATTAAATTAGAACACTCTTAGATGAAAGCAATCTCATTGTTCTCCAAACAGTGCTCTGCTAGACAGTGACAGGCTTGGGGGAATTACCTGTTTCTGACATTGGTGTGTTGAATGCAGTGCTTTGATTAAAGCATATGTATCACCAGTTTTGGGCTCTCTGGGTAGGATGTTTGCTCTTGGTTTAGAAACACTTATTATCTGACAACACCAAGTGAAGAATGAGATTGAAATAATTAATTTGACTGTTGAATGTCCAATTGTTATTAGCTCTTTTATCCTAGGGTACCTCTTTTTTCAGCCTAGGATAACTCTTTTGTCCTGTTTGTTTTAGTCATCAAAAGGTTTCCAGTACAAGCTAAAGCATGACTGAGGCCCACACAGGGTCTCTCAGACTCCATGAAAGAGATTAGAAAACTAAAAGCAAGACCAGTCTCCTAAATGGTGGGACCATCTTCTTTCCTGTGGTGTTCACCAAACAACCTTGTGCACTTGGGAATGCCCTTCCTTGACTGACTTTGTGAATATTCATTTCAACTGAAAAAAATGCCTGAACAAAATCCCTCGGTCTCTAATTTCTTTCTGCATTTTTATTTGAGCAATAAAATACAGATGGTTTCTTAGCAAGAATCCCATGGAAGGAAGGAATGAAAGAAAGAAGAGAAGGATCACTAATCCCAAAAAGCCAGGTGAGGTCAGTGTTACCAGCAGAAGACACACAGTACCACACTGGTAGCCTCAAGTGCACCTGAATGCTCACACTGCCTGTGCCCCCTCCCTCCCAGAGAGGAGCAGCAGAAAGAAATGAAACAACTGCAGATGAGGAGGGCAAGGAGTTCAGGAAGGCTCTAATCTCATGAACTCGCTGGAGGGGGATGAGGTGAGAAGAACTTGTTCTTATTTGCTGAGAAATAGAAGGTTTGTCGTAAGCAAACTTCGTCAAAGTGCCTGAGCACTGCTGTGTTTCTGCTGATGTGGCATGTTGTGGTG
The DNA here is from genome assembly GCF_014805655.1 of Passer montanus. Lineage (NCBI taxonomy): Eukaryota > Metazoa > Chordata > Aves > Passeriformes > Passeridae > Passer > Passer montanus. The sequence continues at coordinate 151,294 of NW_024363161.1, read as the reverse complement.
CTTGATGGACTTTTGGATGACCCCAAATTTTAGGAGCCCGAGTATCTCTCAGTTGCAGAAGCTGGTATCAAAGTGCAGGAATGTCTGGAAGTAGGCTGGTGAACTGCAAGACTCATTTTATCTTTAAAGAGAAAAGTTTCTTTCGCATTTCATATAACTCTTTGTCAGCAAGTTCATGCTGCTAAAAAGATCTGGGAAAGTAGAAAACAGACTTACCACTATTACAATAGTTTAGAAGCTTCAAATTTGCTGTCAGTTCCCACGTCCAAAATGGAAATGTCTTAAAATCTCCTGATTTATAATTACTAGAAGATTATAAAAACACCTTGCAGATGTTGGAAGTTGGAACAGACACCAAGAGGGACAACTACACTCCCAATATAAAAAGTGTAGAACTAGTTGGGATAAATTTATGCTCCATGTCTATCTGCCCTGTGTTCTACCAGTGGGTGGGGGTGACTTGTCTGTCTTTTGTGCTGGAAAAATGGCTTTTTCTTGTCCTCCACTGACAAAGTTTTCAGCCAAGCCCTGATTCCGGCTCCGCTTTGTCTCTGGTGTCACGAGTGATGCTCCCAGGCTGGCATGTGCATTGTGCTTATCTGAATTGCTCACAGCCCATTAATGCTCCTCTGGCTAATTACTGCCTCATTAATCATTTGCAGTAAGTTTATGTACTCACACTGTTTTCCCTCTTTTAGTGTGTTTGCATAACAAAATGTGTTTCTATGAAATGCTTTATATGGAATTGTTTATAGCAGGAAATAGATATAAAAGAACAGTTGTGTCATTCCTAGTAAAATCCTCATGTGCCACAAGCTAAACATCCCAGAAGATCCTGGGGATACTCCCGTGAGCTCCTCCTTGTGCTGAGCTGTGGTTCAGGCTGTCCTGACTCTGGGCAAGAGGAACAGAAGAATGATACACAACTTCAAAATCCCTGTGAAGCCTCTTCTTGTATTCCTGGGACTGTTCTGTTAGCGTTCCTCACAAAGCTGTTTGGGTGTGCCCTCTGAGCTAGGAATTGGAAATTCATAGAATCCCAAACTGGTTTGGGCTGGAAGGGACCTTAAAGCCCATCCAGTGCCCTCTCGCCTGCCATGGGCAGGGACAGCTCCCATTGTCCCAGGCTGTTCCAAGCTCTGTCCAGCCTGGCTCTGGACACTTCCAGGGATCCAGGGGCAGCCACAGCTTCTCTGGGCCAGGGCCTGCCCACCCTCACAGGAAGGATTTCTTCCCAATATCCCATCTATCTCTGCTCTCTGGCAGTGGAAGCCATTTCCCCTTGCCTCGGCACTCCAGGCCTTTGTCCACAGTCTCTCTCCATCTTTCTTGTCAGCTCCCAGATGAGAAACATACTGAAAAGCTGCAATTGGGTCACTCTGGAGCCTTCTTTTCTCCAAACTGAGCAATCCCAATTCTCCCAGCCTTCCCTCGTGGGAGAGGTGCTCTCTGCTCATCTTGGCCTCCTGTGGACCCGATGTGCAGCAGTTCTGACACCATCGGGCAGTTTCTGTCACGATAGCAGCAGAGAAAGCCAGAGCCACGGGCACAGCGATGCCCTGGTGGCTGCTGCTGCTGGGTGATTCCTTGAGCCGGTTCCTTGGGACAAGTGGAAGAGCCAAAGAGCAGGAGCATGGCAGGAAATCCTCCCCAAGAGCCCTGCTCCCGACAAATCACCATCCTGCTGTGCCCTTTTCCAGCGTCCTGTGAGGCGTCTCCCTCAGTGCTAGAGGAAGCAAGACGCGGAGGTTCAGTTTGTTACACTTATCACATTTAATGAATTAATCAGTGCTGTCTCGGCTCCGCTCCTGCCCTGCCGCTGCTGTCAGCGCTGTTCTCCTGGTGCCACCTCGCGGGTATTCCATCCGCTCACCGCGCTGGCTGCTGCGAGCTCACTGCGCAGCGCTGGTTTGGGGTCAGCAGCGCTGGTTTGGGGTCAGCAGCGCTGGTTTGGGGTCAGCAGCGCTGGTTTGGGGTCAGCAGCGCTGGTTTGGGGTCAGCAGCGCTGGTTTGGGGTCAGCAGTGCTGGTTTGGGGTCAGCATCGCTGGTCTGGGGCAGAGCAGTGCTGGTCTGGGGCAGAGCAGCGCTGGTTTGGGGCTGAGCAGCGCTGGTTTGGGGCTGAGCAGCCGTGGTTTGGGGCTTAACACACACGGCCTGGGACTGGGCACACACGGTCTGGGACCGGGCACACACGGTCTGGGGCCGGGCACACACGGTCTGGGACTCAGCACACACGGTCTGGGGCTCGGCACACACGGTCTGGGGCCGGGCACACACGATCTGGGGCTCGGCACACACGGTCTGGGGCCGGGCACACACGGTCTGGGACCGGGCACACACGGTCTGGGACCGGGCACACACGGTCTGGGACCGGGCACACACGGTCTGGGACCGGGCACACACGGTCTGGGACCGGGCACACACGGTCTGGGACCGGGCACACACGGTCTGGGACCGGGCACACACGGTCTGGGACCGGGCACACACGGTCTGGGGCTCGGCACACGCGGTCTGGGGCCGGGCACACACGGTCTGGGGCCGGGCACACGCGGTCTGGGGCGGCGTGTCCCGGTGCAGAGCGGCAGCAGAAAGCGCCCACCCGTGAGGTCAGGGCCGGGAGCTGTGCTGGGCAGCAGGGAAATGCTCTGGGGCGGAGGGAGTGCAATTAGTAGCAGAGGCCAATTAGCCGGAATTAGCAGCTTTCGGTACAACATCGGTGATCGTGGCGCTGCTTTCCGCAGCCTCCCCAGCCCTTCCCCGCGGATACGCCGCTCCCGGCGCTTGGCTGCGCCATCCTTCCCTTCGCCGCTCCGGCTTTCCCATCCGCAGCCTCAGCTTGCCCCCGGGACCCCCTGTGCCCGTGCCCTCTCCCTCTCCCTTCCTCTTCCTCCTCCTCCTCCTCCTCCCCGGGCGCTCACGTGACCCGGCCGGCGCCGCGGTCACGTGGGGCGCGGCCGGTGCGCGGTGCCCGGCGCGGATGTCCCGCAAGCAGGCGGGCAAGGCCCCCCGCCGGACCGGCCCCGGGCCCCGCTGCGGGCGGCGGCGGCGGCCTCGCCCGGCAGCTCCGGGCCCTCGGCCTCAAGCTGCGGGAGGTGCCGGGAGATGGGTGAGCGCCGCGACGGGTGACCCCAGCAGCCCCGGGGATTCTCCGGACATCCAGCCCTGAAGGCTGAGGGCTTCCTCCTCCCCGGGGGATGTGAGCCCCTGTCCCGGGGGCCGAGGATTTTCCCGTCCCGGCGGCGTGGGCCCTGCCCTGCTCTGCTCGGGGCTGAGGGATCCCCGGTGCCCTCAGGGATCTCCGCTGCTCTCGGCGCTGCTGTAGGGCCTGGGGCTCGGCCCGTCCCAGCCCGGGTGCCCAGCGGAACTGGGCACAGGAAGGTCCATAAATGTTCTTACGGAATGCTTTCACCCCCTTCTTTTCTAGAAGGTGAAAGGTAGCAAACGTTCCTGCTGAGAAGTTGCTCGGTGGGGCGTTTGTTTGTCCTTACTGCTCTGTGTCCCTTGTCAGTGCGGGGCAGCTTGGCCCAGCAGCTTTACCACGACACGGGCGCTCAGACCCAGCCGTTCCAGCAGCAGCCGTTCGAGGCCCGGGGAACGAGCGCTCCTCTGCCTCCACAGCCTTGCTCAAGTGGGCAGAGTGAGCACAGCCTCTTTCCCCGTGACCTGTGTTCCTCCTGCTCCTCATCTCCCTGCGCAGGAACTGCTTGTTCCGGGCCCTGGGGGACCAGCTGGAGGGGCACTCCCGGAACCACCTGCGGCACCGCCAGGAGACCGTGCAGTTCATGGTGAGGCAGCGGGGCGACTTCGAGCCCTTCGTGGAGGATGATGTGCCCTTTGACAAACACGGTATGGGCTCCGGGGGGCGTCCTGGGAGGCATCCTTGTGCCGTGCAGCTCCTTACTAACCAGTTCCTCACCCCAGAGCTACCTTAGGGCTCCTCTCTACTTTTTAGAATCAGGGACTGTATGGCTGTTGTCATGCTGTGGGAAGGTGAGCTGTTTAATCTGCACTGAATTTGTCCCAGACATTATTTACATTTGGGAGAAACTTGGAGAAGGAAAGAGGACCAAAAAGGCAAGGAGTAAAAATTCGGTGTTTTCGAAAGGAACTTAAGAAAAATTGTTTAGTTCTCCTTGAATACTGGTGGGTATTTGGCAGTTCTAGTAAGTGGCTGATTTCTTTGGGTTTCTTTTTCCTTGACACTCAGTATTTCCTCCTGGGAAGCAAGGGGAAGATCCAAACCAGAGACAAATACAGCCTTTGATGTGCCAGGTACCATGGAGATGATGCATGAAGGTAGTTTGGTCATGCAATACATGGCACTCCTCTTTCTGAGCTAACAGAGCCAGTGGCCTTGCTTTGCTTAAGGGTGTAGTGCCTTTTTTAGAGATTATTGTGGTCCTTTAAATGCATTATCTCATGTTGCAGCCAAATTCTTGTTTCACAGGTGGGATTTCCCTTCCAGAATTTCTTGGGCTCATGTTGAAATCTCACCCCTTGTTATCCCTCTGCTGCTTTTGGAAGTATCAGAAATTAGGTTTCAACTCCTGTGAATCTTTTTTCCTTTAGTTGCCAATTTGGCCCAGCCTGGTACTTTTGCTGGCAACGATGCTATTGTGGCCTTTGCAAGGAACAATCAAGTGAATGTGGTTATTCATCAGTTCAACACTCCACTGTGGCAGGTGAGACACAAAGCTTCTACATTTTTGCCTAATTTTTGCCTGAGGGATATGAATACTGTGGAAAATTCCTGATTTATTAAAAAAGAGCAGTAGCTGCAATGTACTGGGCATGGTGCAGAGCTGTGCTTGGTGTTTGAAGAGGGGGAACACTTGAGATTTTGGCTAGGACATGTGTGTGTGGGGGCAGAGCAATGGGTTTTAAGCTATGACCTTCAGTGCCATGCTCTGTCTCCTGAAGGTCAGACTGCATTTGAGCTGAGTTTTCTGATAGGAATCCCAAAATGGGTTAGGTTGGAGGGGATCATGCTGGATCATCTGGTCCTGCCTCCCAGCCCCAGCTTCCTCAGCCTTTCCTGGGCAGAGAGATGCTCCAGGCCCTGCCTGATCTCTGCAGCCTTCCCTGGCCCTGCCCCAGGGCTGGACACAGCACTCAGGTGTGCCTCCTGAGGGCAGGGTCACTCCCTGACCTGCTCCTGTGCTCCTCCCACTGCTCCCCAGGGCCTCTTGGCCCCCAGGACACTCTGCTGGCTCTGGGACAGCTCACTGACCATGGCACACCCAGGTCATCCTGCAGAGATGCTCCAGCAGGTCACCCCCACCTGTGCTGGTACTTGGGGCTGCTCCTCCCCAGGGGCAGGACCTGCACTGCCCTTGTTGAACTTCAGGTGGTTCTTCCCTGCCCATCTCTCCAGCCTGGTGAGTTTTTCTGAAGGGCTGCACAGGCCCTGGAGTTTGAGCTAGGCTTAAGGAAAGCTGTACAATAAGATTCAGGAAGGTGGAAATGAAGGTATGGCAGGGCATGCATTGTGTTGGAGTGAAGCTCCATAATTCTGTGTTGAATGTGGAATGCCAAGGTTTCTGACAGACAGAGAAATGAGGTTTTAAATACATTTTAAAATCTTAAAGTGGTGTTTAATCAGCTGCTGGAAAGAACTGTGTGGTGTGGTTTCCTCTGACTGAGGGCACTGAAACAAGAAATCCATCAGGTCCCTTGTTTTCTCTGTATTGTTGTTTTTCCGTGGCAAGTGGAATGGATCCATGCTCAGTCATTGCTGGTCATTGAGCAAGTGAGAACCTGTATTCGAGTCAGGATTGTTTCTGGCCTCTATTTACAGACAGAACCAATGAAGTATATAGATTAAACAGGGCAATAAAGATAAAAAAAGAGATGAAAGCTGTCAGTAACATCTTAAATACATTTAAAACAGCCTCACGTGGATTCCTGAACTCAAAACAAGTTTAAACTCTCATTTATAGGCAGCCATGGGCAGAGGGACTTGTGGGTGAAGTACCTGCAGGGGAGGTCACAGGGTGGTTTTCATGTGCTGTTCCTCAGTGTTAGAACTTACTGAGATTTTGATGTCCTTGATTCTTTCATCTCTCAGTGACTGCCAGGGTGTCAGTAGAGGGTTTGTGATGAGGTTCTGCCTTGCCTGGGCAGTGCTGTTAGTGAAGGGTTGTCTCAGGCCCTTGAGAATGGTGTGAGTTAGGAGTATTGTGAGTGGTTGTACCATCATGAAAAGCTCTTTGCAGGTGGACATCTCTGCATGGGATTTTTTGGTCTTTGAACACCCCTTAACTTTTTTGATAGTGAATGTAAATTATAGAATTGTTAAAGTTGGAAAAGACCTTTAAAATCATGTAGTTCACCTGTAGACTCAAGTTAGCTGAGATTTGTAGGTTATTTTATTAGCTTTTTGGATAATAGGCTGTCTTTTTTCCCCTCTGTTTTTAATCTGCAGCTCTAATTTACTTACAGGTTTCAGTGTGTTCATAGAATCAGAGAATCCCAGGTTGGTCAGGGTTGGGAGGGAACTTAAAGCTCATTCAGTGCCCCCCCTGCCATGGGCAGGGACAGCTTCCCCTGTCCCAGGTTGCTCCAAGCCCTGTCCAGCCTGGCCTTGGGCACTTCCAGGGATCCAGGAACAGCCCCAGCTTCTCTAGGCACCCTGTGCCAGGGCCTGCCCACCCTCACAGGATAGAATTCCTTCCCAATATCCCATCTAAATCTGCCCTCTGGAGTGGGAAGCCATTCCCTCTTGTCCTGGCACTCCAGACCCTTGCCCACAGTCTCTCCATCTTTCCTGTCAGCTTCTTCAGGCACTGGAAGGTCACAATGAGGTCACCCTGGAGCCTTCTCCAAGCTGAGCAATCCCACTTCTCCCAGCCTTTCCTCAGAGGAGAGGTGCTCCATCCCTCTAAATCAGTGTGGTGGCCTCCTCTGGGCCCACTCCAGAGTGGAAAGAGGCTTCCCTAAACTGACTCATTTTCAAATCTTGCAAGAGCTTTGGGATTTGTTAGATACATACTCAAGCTCTGGCAGAGGAGGAATGTTTAAAATTAGTCTTACCAAGTTTCTGCAGTGGAATAATGCAATAGAATAGAAAGCAGGAGTTAAGTATAAACAAGTGTTGAGTTGGAACTTGAAGGTGAGCAAGTGTAAAATAGATGAATGGAGAATGATTTGTTGGAAAACCTGAAGTCATTAGTGCAGCACAGATGGCAGACAGGGCTGAAAGGTGGCTTGGTGTGTGGTCTGGGAGCTGAGATAAGGCAGTTCACAGACGTAAAAGGGTTGGGAAACTCTGGAGCCCTAAAGCAAAGAGTTCTGGTCCTTTGCTTGCTGACGTCTGGAGAGCTGTTGGGTGAACTTGGGCTGGCAGGTCAAGCCAAGCTGGTCTGCAAGTGCAGTGGGATTTTCTGCATTCCTGCCAGGAGCTGGAATGCTGTGTAGCTCTTATCTAATAGTTTGAGACACTGATAATCAGGGTAGGAACTATTCTCACATCAGTATAGATAATACTCAGATCAGGAATTTTCTGTGGAAATTGCTGTAACTTGGTGCTGACAAAGCAAAGCAACATTTGGTTGTTAATAGTGCTCCTGAATGGAGTTAATACGTTTTCATGGATTTGCTTTCTTTTAAAAACAAAACACAGCTGCTTGGAATGCTGTTAAAACAGCATCTCGTCCCAGCTGCAAATCAAAATTTACTCTGAGTGACTGTTTCCAGTGTTGCTGTCACTTGAATGGCCTCTCTTCCCTCATATTTGAGAGTAAAATGACATGGTACATTCCCTGGGAGCTCTTGCTGAAGCTGGTTCTGGGAAGATGATCAGAAAACAGCTCCTGTGGAAAGTTCAGGAAATAGTTCTGAGCTTTCCACAAAAATATTTTCATTCCACGTTTTGTTTGTTCTGATGTAAGTGCCCAGTATTTTACATCTGGCTTTCATACCTTCTCTTCCTGTTTCAAATGCTCCAGTCCTTCCTTCCCGGTGTTTGCCATTGCTGCAAAAACGAATACTCGGAAAAACCGGGCGCCGAGGGCGATTCCAAACGCTCACTGCCGTCTGTTTGTTTGTTTTGTTGAGATCCGGGGCACGGGCAGGAGCGATGCCCGGGAGCTGCACATCGCCTACAGGCACGGCGAGCACTACGACAGCGTCAGGAGGCTCAGCGACCACTCGGAGGCGCCGGCCTGCCTGCGGATGGAGGTGGGCTCTGGTGGAGTGAGCCGGCTCTGGCTGGCACTGTGCTTGTGTTCGGGGGTCCCAGCACCAGGGACGATTCAGGATTCTCATCTTGACTCCATGTTTCAGAAGGCTGATGTATTATATTATATTAAAATGGTATACTAAAACTGTAGTAAAAAGAATAGAGAGAAAGGATTCATCAGAAAGCTGGAAAGGAAAGAATGGGATGAATAACAAAAACCCTGACTCTCAGAGAGTCCACACAGCTGGATCTTTGATTGGTCATTAAGTAGAAACAACTCACATGGACCAATCTAAGATGCACCTGTTGGTAAACAATGGGCCACATTCCACAGCCATCAGATAGTTAGTGTTTACATTTCTTTTCTGAGGCTTCTCAGCTAGAATAGGAGAAAAATCCTAGCAAAGGATTTTCGTAGAAATATCATGGTGACAACACAGAGCTTGGGGAATGCTGCCAGTTGATTTCCATTCTCACTTGGGATGGAGGGAGGAGCTGGGTCGCTGTGTTGTGCTGGGAGAGCAAAGCCCTGAGGTTGTAGCTCATGCTGCTGGCTCTCTTGGGAGGAGCTGCAAGGAGGATTTCAGCCTCTGAGCTGGAAATGAATTCAAAGCTGATGCTCTGATATGGGCTGTCTGGAAGCAACCTCATCTAAATGATGTAATCATGCATCTCAAATGGAAAAACAGAGGGAAGGGAGGAAAGAGCTGAAAATGCAACAGCTGGATGTGGTTGTCTTCCTCATATCTCTTTTTTTGATGTTGAGGGGCAATTGTGCTTTGCTTGAGGTTCTCTGCACACAGCTGAGGTGTGGTATTTTATAAAAATATTCAATTTAAAAGCTCGTTTATTGTGATTCATGATGTTGTAGTACACTGGAGTTTGTTCAGCAGTGCAGGAGATGTGGAAAGCTCTCAGGGATGGTGGCAGTTACACAGTTTCCAAGAGGGTTTGACAGGGGATGTTCCTGAGAAAAGTGTGCCATGATAATTACTGTTGTTAGGATACCAGACTTTGGTGGATTCCATGCTTGCATGATCTGCTGGTTGTGTAATCAGTGTGATCTGCTGGGCTTTGCTCTTCTTCAGATGCTTTGCAAGAACGATTCAAATAAGGCAGAGGAAGTGAAGCCACAGAAGGGCAACTCTGAAGATGAGACTGAGGTGGATATGGAAGATGCTGTACAAAAAGTGTGCAGTGCAACTGGGTGTTCAGTAAGTATCGAGGAGCCTTTCTGGGCTTAATGTTCAAACCTTGATACATGGAAGCAGTCCTGGGAAAAATTCTTAAGAACTCATATTGTACAAACTTGAGAGCCATGCCCATCAATCAGGGTGCATCTCATCCTAGAATCAGCCCTTAAATGCAGGTGAAATACCAACTTTTTGTGAATGCCTGATAATTTTGGAAGGTTTGTCTTGAGGCTCTCATAAAAATTCACTTGCAAACAAATCCTGTAAGTTCTGAAATCCTTTGGGGGTATTGAAGATCCCAGATAACTGGATAATCTGTGACTCCTGGCTGTTGGCACTGTGCAGGTGTGTAGAACAGAAAGGGCCAAGGGGAATCTTACACTGAAAACAGCATATTCATTTTTTCTGATAGCTTCAGGAATTTAAGATTTTCCCCCTCACCCTTTCAGAAATGGAGCACAGGCCAAGTAAATGATCATAAAAGCAGCAGCCCCTTCTCACTGGTGCAGGTATTGTTAAGTGTATGTAGGTCAGAGATTTGAACTTCTTCAGTGTTCTCCTTCCCCTCTTGTGGACAGGACATGGATTTAGTAAGCCACATTCTTGAGGTGGAGGACTACAACGTGGAATCTGCAATATTTGCCATCTTGCAGATGAAGGAAGGGGAAGGAATAGGTGAGTGCACAGTTTGTCACTGAAGGCTTTGGGTGACCATGATGTTGGTGTTGGGGACAGGAGCAGGAGAGGTGGGGTTTATGTGCTGCCACTTCAGCCTTCTGTGCTGAGGAAGGTTGTTAGTGAGGGCAGCTTCAATCCAGCTTCCAAAAATCCCCAGGATTTCTGGAAAAAAGAATTGGCTGACAGTGCAACAACTCCTGGGTAGAGCATGTCTGAGGAAAACCTCTGCTGTTGGCAGGTACTGCGGAGCAGCAGGAGCCCCTGGGCAGGGAGCAGAAATCCGGCAGCAGGACACTGTGGGAAGAGAACGGAACTGGTTCAAGAATCTTTGGAAATCAGAGCTTGCATCAAGGTGAAGTAGAAAACAACAAGGGTCAAGCTGGATCCAGGGAAGAGAACCGAGCCAGCAGAAACCCAAAGGTGTGTGAGGGGTTTGGCAGCAATGTGAGCACCCTTCAGTGTTTGGGGGATGCCTTAGCATTGCTTACTCAGCAGCTCTCTTCTCCTTTCAGTTAAAAAGAGCTTCTGCTCACTGCATTTTGTCACTGCTGCAGCTGTGACTGCTCTGCCACAAACATTTCCTGGTGACGTGCAGCACTCTTCCCAAAACAGTTCAGAATAAAGTCCTGATAAATAGTTAGGAATGTCCTCTGGCAGCTGCCTTGGTATCTGCTTGTCTCCTTTATTACTTTTCCCCCGCTGAGCAGAGCACGTGGGGTTTGAACTTTGTGTTTTCATGCTTCTCTTTCAGGTGGCCAAGAAGCAAAGGAAGGAGCAGCAGCGGCTGGAGAAGAAGAAGCGGCAGGAGGAGAGGCACCGGCAGAAGGTGCTGGCCACCAAGGGGGACAGTGCAGACACCAGCACAGAGACTGACCCAGCCAGCCACGTCACCCTGGTGAAGGCCATGGCAGCCCTAAACATATGACTCAGTGCTCTGATGAGAAAAGCAAATAAAACTGATGAAGACAATATTCCCCCAGGAGAATTTCCAGGCACCCATGGTTATCTTAAAGTCCATCTCTGCTGGGGTTTCCAAACACAAGAGAACTTCCTCTTCCTTTGCTTTGGGGAGGACAATTGCTCATTGATTCTGCATCAGTCTGTGGTGAGAAGAGTTGTTTAATCTTAACAGGAAGTAGAGACTTGGGTCTATATCTTGTAGTTACATGAAGGTGAGGACCTTTTCTTCACACAACGGTGTCAGATTTGTTTTGACATCTCTTGATGTGCCTGGTTTTGTTTCATTGGGTTTTTTTTCTTTTATTTGGTTATGCCTGGAGGAGCTTTATTTTACCTTGTTGTCAGGGAAAGCTTAACAAATCTCAACTCAGGAATATCTCTGGTAGATCTTTTTCTATTTAAATTCAAATAAAGTAAGGGAACAGAGTCCCAGAATCTTTTCCAAAGCAAAGTGTGTCAGCCAGCACTGTCTCAAACATGACATTCCTCTTTTGTTTGCCATGCAGGAATACAGTGACAAGTTTTAATCTCACTGGAACTGCTGGCATTGCACTGAGCAGGTTCAGAAGTGATGAACACATGGAGGGAGATGGGGATTGCTGCATCCGTGCCTGCTGAGGTTTGGGATCAGCTCCTTTAAGAGGAGACCTGTAGGGGGGAAAAAAAACCCCAAAACAATAATCCCAGTGGACTCATGAGAGTGCAGAGCTGATTCTTCAGTCTGGTAAAATGTGACAGGAGCAGGCTTGAAGTTTCTGATGAGTGTTGTTGCTCGGACACCTGGAATCTTGTCCCCTCTGCCCTGTTCCAGAGCTTTTGGGCTACTCCAGGGCTTTAGTGCAAGTCAGGAGCTGGATTGGTATTAGTCTCCAAATGAAATTGGTATAGCCAAAGGACCAGGAGTCCTGAGCAGTGATATCTGGGAAACCTGCCTATTTCACTCCGTAAATCAACCTTTTTTCCAGGATAGGTTTTTTTCTTCCTAAATTCCATTTTAGTGAGGTCACCAAGTAGGATGCACAGCTTGACTCCTGTGATGTTTTCCACTGTAGGACTGAGAATTTGGATTGAAGTGAAAGGACTGTGGGACTCAGCCTTTGATTTATAGCTCACAGTGCTTCAGCTCCACTCAGGTTTTTGGGCTTGTAACAAGCACTAAGCTTGAAGCAAGCACACGTGCACTTACTCACAGGAGACACCTTATCAGCCAGGGCATAGGTGAAAGAGATTTTTTAAAATTAAGGACTATTGCATTTGAAAAATTTGTCTGTGCTTTAAAGTTTATAAATCAGCATGGAAATATTAATTTTTTTTTTTTTTTTTACTGAACTGCTAAGAACTGGGCTGGTACTTGGTGTGGTCTGCTGCTATTACTTGAAGAATAAAAAGAAAGGAGATCTCCTGTAAGAACTGGTGGTGGAGGAATTCCTTTTTCTCCAAGACAGTAATTTTTACAGTGGTGGAAAGGGAGGTGAGTCACAGCTTAGTGGGGAGAAAGTGCAGCTTCTTTCAGGGGGTGATAAGTTGTGACAGCAGCTGTGGCAAGGCAGTGCAGGTGACTGTGTCACATGTGTCCTGCCCTGTCCTGCATTTGGTCTGAAAGGCAGGTGTGTTCTACAGGCTTGAAAAGATAAGAAATTGCACTTGTACACTGTGAGTAAGAGGTTTGATCTCAGTGAATTGGGTTTTTGTCCTGTGGAGCCAGAGCTGATAAGGCATCTGTTGTTGCCTGAAGCCTGAGGACTTCAGAGTTGAAGGGAGTTGGTCTGGAGGCTGAGCAGGGACCCCAAACCTCACCCCATCGTGTGCTGGATGAAAGGGGGGGTCTGCAACAGCAGCACCAACAGCAGAGGGAGAGATGGCCTGCAGCTCGTGGCCTCTGATACCTGGAACAGTCTGTGGCTGAAATGCTTTAATTTCAAAGTTTAATATTATTAAAATAAACTCCTAATGTGCTGGGCTCATAAATCTTGACAAACCAGTCAAATTCCCTTTATCTTTGTGCCTGCACAGCCATTCCATATCCAAAGATGTTAAAACTGATTTTGTCTGTTTCACATTTTTCCCGTTGAAATTTCCACCTTCCCAATCTAAACTTTTTTCCCTAGGGAATCTTTGTGCAGCATTCTTCACAATAACTCAGTTTACGCAGAGAAATTGGTTTTAAAACTGGTGGTGGATTTTCCTGGGAGGAGGAAGGGAGGCAAGAGCAGAACAACACCGTGATTCATACATCATGTGTGTTTACTCCTTGGTGGAGCCGAGTGCTCCGTAATCCACGGGCCAGGGATGGACAATAAGCTCTGGACATTCATTCCTTTGGGCTTTGAGGAGGATGACTGTTTGTTCTTAGCAGCTGGCTGACAAATATCAGGGTGTTTTGGCTGTTGCTGCAGCAGGGTCACTGTGAACCTCTCAAGGGCGAGCACGCAGCAGGAGGATGCAGAAAGCCACTCTCCCTGCCTCCTATCTCCCACCATCATCTTCCTGGGACTTACTTTCCCAAATCCTGCCCCTGCAGGTCAGGAATTCAGTTGAACTGGAAGTTTTAAGCATTTAGGCAGGTTCTGGCTGACCTCCATGAACTTGTCTGTGTATGGGAAAGATTTTCTGCCCGTGCTGCTCAGTGTCTCCTTTCCCTTGTTCCTACTTAGGAGTTGCCTTCTGGTTTATCTCACAGCTTTGCCACCTCACCCATGGTCTCCATGTCTGCAGAGCTTTGGGAGCTGCACAAAGGGAGAGAAATTTGGGATGAAGAATAATCCATAATCCATAAAAGAAGATGGTTTGTGCTGGTGTTGAGCTGTGGGGTGGTTCCTTGGAGCTTCCTGGGTGCAAGCACCAGCCTTAGCAGGCAGCATTGGCTCTGTCTCAGCTTCTGGAATCCTTATTGCCTGTAGAAAATGAGAAGAAATGAGTGGTTTGGAGTTATAAAGATACACATTTACTGTAGGAGCTTGAGGCAGGGGTGCTGTTGCTTGTAGTCAAACACTGAAGTCAGGCAGGAGCCCTCAGCACTGATGGAAATCAAATAAATTACCCTTAAAACTCCTTTATTTTAGGCAGGTCACGTCTCCTGAGGCAGCATTACAGCTGGAGGTGCCCCCATCGAGGCCCAGGGTACAGCCAGCCCTGGCCTATTAGAGGTAATTAGGGCTAATTTGGGATCATATGCAGCTGTGGTGTGGGACAAGGTGGCTGCATGGAGCTGCAGCTTGAGGGGATGTCTGTCCACAAGAAAGAGCTACCCAAGCCTCTGAGACCCCACCACTGGGTTCCCCCGTGCCTTCAGGGAGTATTAATTGCTTAAATAGCCATTAGATGTGGGATGGGGCTGGATTGTGGATTGAGGCTCAACCCCTGGAGAGAAGCTGGGCTTGGAGCCTGCTTTAGGGTTGGGGTGCAGCAGCCACTTGCTGTTTCTGTGGGCTTTTTTTCCTCTGGAGCTCTTAAGATTTACTGGTTTGCTGCTAAAATGTCAATTCTGGTAATTTTCTAAGAAAAAATGTATGCAGGAAGGGACATTTTCTTGAAAAAATCAGCCCCCAAGCTCCATGCTGTTACCTACCCCATCCACCACTGATTCCCAAAACACAACACTGGCCACAATTCTGAAACATTGCAAATCTTTATTTGCAGGGTTTACCTCATTGTTATGAGTTACTAAACAAAGGGAAGCAGATTTCCCCTGTGCTAAGGCTCTGGGGAAAGGTGCTGGACACTTTTTCAGCGCCCCAGGGCTGTGCCTGGCCAGAGGGAAGGCAGAACCCCCAGCTGTGAGGGTTTCTGCCAGGTTTGGAGCTGCAGCGTGGCAGGAGTGCTCAGCAGGAGGGTGTGCGGCCCCGGCACTTGAAGTTGGGGTAGTTGCGGTAGGATTTGCGGTAGGAGCTGGCTGCCCTCTGGAAGCACTCCGCCGCCCTCTTGTCGCACGCACACGTCCGTTTCTGGCACGAGTTCCCGTTTCCTGGAAGAAAATTGGGGGGGATGGAGGCAGGTGAAGGGTGTGAGGGTCAGGGGTGTTTTTTGAGCATCCCCACAGCGTGTGCAGCCCCTCTGTTAAGTTTGGGGTGTCTGGGGTGTGCAGCAGCCCGGCCCTGGAGGGAGCATTCACGTCACTTTCTCTCTGATGTGTCTCTGGGTATCTGCCTGGATCTCTGGGATGTGCTTTGCTGTGCTCTGTGGAACACTGAGTTCACTCTGGGGGTGTCAGGGCAGCTGTGCCAGGTCCCTCTCCGGGATGGGAGGGTCCTCTCAAACCCTTGGTGTTGGGCCTCTTGGGAAGGACAAGGCCCCTCCTCAAGCTCTAAACTTCACCATAATCCAGCAAATACTTATTTGCCTTATTCCTGGCACTTTTCCTGTATTTCCACCCACTTCACTGTGTGATTTCCAGGCCAGGATGATCTAAAGGGGATGCTGGAAGTCAAGCTCCCCGAGTGTGGGTGGCCGTGCCTCCCCGCCTGGGGCTCTGTCCCCTCCCCGCTCTCACCACAGGTTATTTGGTCTCTTTGGATGTTGTATTTGTAGGTGACCGTTTTGGGTCTGCAGCCGGAGGCGGCCAACTTCTTGTAGCAGCAGTCGTGGGCATGGCAGCACCTGGGGGCATGAGAGCCGAGGTCAGGGCAGGGGACAGTGGGGACAGCACAGTAAAACATCAACCACGTGCATCTCTGCTATCGGCTGCTGCTGCTGAGCCGCCTCTACAGAGGACAAGCAGCAATTTTCTCATTGCTATTTCCACCCTCAGGAGCAGGAGCGAGATGGCACGTGCTGTACCCAGGGAGGTGAGGAGGGAACCTGCTCTGCCCTCTCCCGGTCCCAGCGTACCAGTCAGTGGCATCCAGGGGCTGTTTGGAGCCGCCCAAGCCGCAGTAGCAGCCGTATCCGTTGTAAGCCAGCGCCGGTTTCCCCGTCTTCTTCTCAATCATCCTTGCAAACTGTAACACGTTGCAGCTGGCAAAGGCCAGTCCTAGGACTGGAGAAGAGGGGTTAAGAGCACCAGGAAAAGCAACCTCCCATCCCACCTTTCCACAGCAAAAATGGGTATTTCACCATTCCCACCTGGCCGTGGACAGGGCCTGGGAGCTTTGCCGGGGTGGGAGCTGGTGGGGGATACTCACAGAAGAGGAGCAGCGAGAGGAGCTTCATTCTGGCAGTGGCAGCTCCAGGGTTTGGTGAGCCCAAGGTGCTGCTGCTCACACCTTTTATGGCTGTGCACCCTCAGCAGGGCCCCTCCTCTGGGGAGCCCAAAGTGGGCAAATATTGACAATCCTCACCATACTCGTCCCACTGCTGTGCAGGTGTTCTGGCACTGCTGGAGGCTGTGGGATGCCTTACATGGTGGAGGTCTTGGCAGGAGGTTTTGGATGTGTGGAGCAGCCTGGGGCTGAGTCTGTGCATGGCTCTGGGTGTCTCAGCATTCCCAGTGCTTCCTTGAGTAAAATGAGAGAACTTGAGGGAGAGCAGGAACCACTTAGTATGAGGTGTCCTTGCCCATGGCAGGGGTGGAATGGGATTGTCTGAGGACTCTGTGATTCCGTGGTCCACTTTCTTCCTGGATGACAGTTTTTTTTGATGCCTTGGCTAGAAATTGCCATTCTGTGTCTTACTGTTTCCATCCTGACTTAGCTGAGCAGGGAGAAAATGCAGCCAGTGCAAAGTATCCTCCCTTTCCAACTTACCAGAGGGGGTGAGATGCAGCATTGGGAGTGGAGGAAGATCCCCCAGTCTCCAGAATGGCTGTGGCTGGAGATAGAGCTGAGCAGAGGCCATGTTTGGTGGTTTTCTTGGTAGTGGGGCTTTCTCAGTGCCCAGATGCCCCCTGCATGTGGGGATGCTCCATCCCTCTCCCCTTGTGTGCTGGGCACTGTGTTTTGCTCTCAAATACCTCATAGCATGAGGTGTGTGGTTCACCTTTATTTAGAAGCAAAATAAGGCAAGTGGCAGGGAAGAAAAAATGCAAGTGATTAATAATAGAAGGTGGGGGGAAAAGAGGCTGCTTGTGTCATTTGCTCTGATTAAATTGGTGGTAGTGAGCAATCAGTTAGCAGACAGCTTCTGGCAGAGATTGCAGCTGCTCTGTGCTGCTTTTTGGGGAACCCCAGCATGGGCAGGCACTGAGGCAGGGGAGGAAATCCCCACAGGGCTGGTAGGGAAACCGAGGCAGGGAATAAGGATGCAACTTGTGTGGGAATCAGAGAGATGCTGACAGAAGGGAACTCAGCTCAGCAAAATCTCTTCCCCCCTCTGGCGTGGGCCCTTTGCCTCATCAGCTCTCTGGGCTAATTTAAGTAGTCCCCTGGGATGGTGTTAATTGGGTAAAGCAGGATTTGCCATAATTCAGGATTTTCCAAGTCCACAACCAGTTTTATCACAGGGGAATAAGAGATATTCTTGCCCATCAAACTGGCTGATCTCCACTGAAAGCCTCTCCACCCCGGCCCCTCTACATGTGCCAGGTTTGCAGGATCCCTTCTCCAAATGGGAAATAAGCCCCCCAAGCCAAATGCCTCCTGGGGAAGCTGTGGATTTTGTTTCAAAGTATGAAAACCACAACTCTTGCAGCCCAGTTTATTGCAATGCTCTGAGGGGGTGCAGCATCTGAGCCAAACCATCAGCATTTGGAGGATTTGTGTGAGTGGATTTGTACAGCCGGATGTCCAAGCAGGAAAATTCACGGGTGGTTAAAATTCACCCAGAATTTACAAAGGGACAGTGTGATCATCTCAGCCTGCAATCTGTCTGGGATATCCATGCTCTCGGTGAGGATTTGATCCTTGATTTATGCCCTGCAATTATCAGCTGCTGGGCGAAGGGTTCCTTCCTCCTCTGCCCCAGGGTTCCACAGGGTGATTCCCTGATTCCCGGGTGGCAGCTGGCAGAAGCATCGCTGATTTCAGGGCTGTTTCCTGGTGCCATTGAGTTCAGCTATGGGGCAATCCAGGGAATTCCAGCTGGGCATCGGCCCCTGAGGAAACAGTGTTTTGTTGCTTTTTCTGTGGCTTTATTTCCTTGCTGAGGTCCCCTAAGGCAGTTTGGAGCCTGGAGACCTGCTGGGGTCAGCACCCCAAGGCACAAAACCTGGGGATGCTGAAGTAGGGGGAAGCAGCCACTGCCTTTTCCTAAGGAATGTGCTCAGGGTTGTTGCAGAATTGGGCCAAACATTCTTTTCTGGTGAGAACTCTGTTTTGTTCAGCACTGGGTGTGAGGCAAGCTCCTGGCCATGCTGTCACAGCAGAGATTTAGGGGATCACAGAATATCTGGAGCTGGAAGGGACCCACAAGGATCATCGAAGTCCAAGGCCAGCCCTCCCATGCCATCGTGCCTGTCCCCAGCCCTTCCACCAGCCTCATTCTCTGTTTCTTAGAAAAACGGGACATTTTCAGAGCCTGAAGGTTTAGAGCTGAGTTGGGGCAGCTCAGGGGTGAGTAGTGTCACCTCTCAAGTGTCATTTTTGCTGAATACTTCAACAGGAAACCTGTCTGAGAGGTGAGGGGTGGTCGCTGGGCTCAGCTGAGTCACTGCACGCCGGGAACCGGTGCTTTGGGCTCTCTGGTTTTATTTTGGAGCAACAGGAGGGGATTTGCTGAGAAGCAGGAAGCGGAGGGAGCGGACAGGCTGCCAAGGGGGACGGTCCCCATGCCGCCCCTCACCGGGACGAGGGGCAGGTGTCCTCTCCTGCCCTGCTTTGCTGTGCTGGACATCAGGTCAGCGCTGCTCCGCTCCCCGCATGCCCTTGGCCGGAGGCTTCTTCTCCTCGCCTCGAAGCCGAAAAGCCCCGAGGAGGAGACTCGCCAGGGCTGGAGGCGCCGTCCCTTCGCCGCTCAGCCCGGAGATGCTTTCGCACAGGGAGGTTTTGCCTCAGCAGCGCCCGGCTCCCCCCCGGCACCCGGCGCGGCGGTGGAGCTGGGCCTGGCCGGGCCGAGCCGGGCCCGGCACAGCCGCGCCGCCCGCTCGCACCGGCAGGCGCCTCGCTGGCAGCGCGTCCCGGAGCCTGCGGGCACCGAGAGCGCCCCTGAGAGCTGCCCGGGAAAGGGCGCCACGAAAGGGGGGACGGCGGAAAGGGGCACCCCGAGCCCCGGGGCGAGCACTCACTGCAGGCGGCGATCCCTGCCCGGGGCACGGAGAGGGGCTGCACGGGTCCCACGCGGCACCGCCGCGCTGCCAGCCTGGCGTAGCAGCAGGCTCGGAGCAGGCAGCACCTGCGGGAGCAGGAGAGCCGGGCTCGTCGGGAACGTGGCACCGGCTGGCACAGGCCCTGCCACCGGGCGGGAGAGCCGCCAGCTCTGCTCCCTCCTGCTCTGGACCACCCAGAAGCTTCTCTGTCCTGCCCGTTCCCACGCCAAGCCTCCCGTGCAAGCCCTGCCCCGCATCCTGGCTTCAGGAGCGTCCCTCTCCTCTGGTGCCATCCCGTGGGCCTGGCAGTTGTCGCTGGGACGAACACTGCATCACTTTCCCTGCTTCCCGAAAACCTGATCCCTTCCTGCTGCTGCCAAGCGCCCGGTCTGCATTTTGCAAAGCTCCAGGGGGGCTGCTGGGGTGGTGCAGAGCCCCGGGGTTACCCCGGGGCCAGCGTTAGCCCTCCGGGGCAGCGTTGTGCCTGTACCGATCCACTGAAGCCCTCGAGGTGCCCCATCCCCTGTAGCATCCATGGGCAGTCAGGTTTCCCACGGTGCTTCCCTCCAGTCCCGGTGTGAAGGTGCGGGGGTGCTTCCCGTGCGCTGTGAACACACCTAGAGTCACCGTAAAATGTGTGGGTTTTTTCTTTTTTTGGTACGTGCAAGAATGAGGCTTGGGGGAACTGGGGAGGGAAGGAGGCTTTGCTGGGAGTCCCCCTGAGGAGTGTACAGGAGTTTGGGGATGAGCCTGGCTCCTGTCTGTGGGTCGGGGTGCACTTACTGCAGGCAAACAGCATCGTCAGCACCAGCAGGACCTTCATCTTCCTCTCACCTGGGCCTGGGAGGAGAAATAGGGGACAGGCTCAGCCAGGCAGCGTCACCAGTTTGACAGGAGCAGCCGTGAGAAGCTTCCTCAGAAATCGGATCAACCCCAAAATCCGGAGGGAGAAAGCATCTGTGCCCCCTCGCATCAGCCCTGCTGCCTCTGGGCCGAGAGCAAGTGGCTTCTGAAGCATCCCCACTCCTGCCGCGCCCCTGCAGCGTTTCTCACCTCGCTCCCCACCGCTTTGGGCTCCCGGGCCGCTCTCCCGGGCCGTGCAGCCTCGCACAGCTTCCATCGGGAAGCGATTTCGCTTTTCCTACGGGCACGGGCCGCTCCCGCTGCCTCCCCCCACATCCCCGCTGCTTTCATTCCCACGGAGCGAGGGGGGCTTGCTCACCGCTTGCTGTCCGTCTGTCCTCCCGGGGAGAGCCTGCCCTCCGTGTCCAGCCCGCGAGCTCCAACTGGGAGCTCCAGAAGGGCTCGTGTGTCCCACACCCGGGGCGCGGAACGCCCCTTCCCCGGCCAGCCCCTCTCCGCGCCGCGGCCCCGGGTGACGCAGGGGCCCCGGCCGAGCTCTTGGAAAGTTTTGGGAAGATGTTGATCATTCACGGGGATTTCTCTCCCTGCCCAGCAGCAGCTCTCAGAGGGCCGGGGCCGTTGAGCAAGAACATTGTTTATTTCTGCGTTGTTTTCATTCGCAGCGGCTCCGGGGCACGGGCAGGGATGGTCCCGGCGCCGCATCCCGGCTCCATCACCGGCACCACGCGTTGGGGTAGAACTGGTAGCTTTTCCTGTAGCTCCCGAGGTTTCTCCGCAGGCACAGCGCCAGGCTGCGGTCGCACTCGCAGGACAAGAAGGCACACCGGGAGTCCTGTCCTGCTGGACGAGGGGAGCCCGGGGTCAGCCCCGGCTTTGGGGGGTGGCACCCCCTTTTCCAGGGCCCTACTCACTGCAGGAGAGCCTGCCGTGGTGACAACTGTAGCGGTAGGGGCGTGTCTTGGCATCGCAGTGGTACCGCAGGAGGTTTTCGTAGCAGGTATCATGCAGCTGGCAGCATCTGCGCGGGAGATCACAGCTTTAGGGGATGGAGGTTTCTCCCCCCCACGCCACAAATTTAAAAATATTCCAGAACGTGTCCGTGCAGGGGGTTTTTAAGGGACTCTCACCTGTCTGTGGCATCCTTGGGCTGCCCCCAGCCCCCCAGCCCGCAGTAGCAGCCGTAGAAGCCGTAATGCAGGAGAGCGTTTTTCCCTGTCACCTCTGAGATCATCTGGTGCAGCTGCAAGAGGTTCCCGTGGGCTGGGGACAAGCCTGGAGGGGGGAAATCAGGGAGACCACACTGATTCTCTGCCCCCCCCAAGAGCAGCTCCATCCCTGCAGCCCCCAAACTGGCACCAGGCTGGTGATGTCTTAGAAATTATAATGCAACAGAGAGGAAACGTGCTCCCAGCTTGGCACAGGAGAGTTGTGGCATTTCTGGGAGAGCTGGTGATGGGGAGAGGTGGAGAAATCACCAGCCTGGTCCTGATTTCAATGGATGTAACTGCACAGAGAGCCTTGGGACTGAGAGAGGACACTTACCCCACACAAACAGCACGGACAGGCCGAGGAGAGAGTTCATCCTTCTGGTGGCTCTGGGGGAGGAAACCAAACCATTCTCTGTTGTACCAACCACCTTCTTTCTTTCCTTCCTCATCACCCAGGAGCAGAGGTTCTCCCTCTCTCTGGGGACCAGGAGCAACAAGGGGGTAAAGATGGCCCTGTTGTTTCAACACAAAGCATTGGGGATGGGCAGTGATGGGAATCAGGAAAAAAACATAATCAGGAGAAAGGGAGAAAAATTGGAGGGATGTTCAGCCCTCGAGGGCTGCACCTGCTGCTTTTCTTCTGGGCTGGCATCTCAGGCAGCATCTCCTTCAGTCCTGCTTCCCAGGCTGGCACTTGCTCCCCACTTGCACCACAGCTTCTGGTGAAAGGAGGAGGAGAGGGAAAGCAATCCTCCATCCCCACTTACCTCGGGAAAGCCCTGCTGGCTTGCAGTGCCCTGCAGCCAGCTGTGCCTGCTTTATATAGCTTGCTCCCATCTGCGTGGGTCTCCTTTGACCAAAATCTCGCTGACTGGGCTTCCCTGCAAAGGAGAAGGTGCCATCCTTCCCCTTTTGAGGAATGTCAGAAATCCCCTGAGGCCCCAGCTCCGCACCCCACGCACGGGGTGGGTGCTGGGTGGGATGAGGTGGAAAAGCAGCGTCACTTCCAGCCTGAGGAGGAAGCAAACACACTCTGCCTCAGCCAGAGGTGCCTCCTCCTCTGCCCTTCCCAGCACCAAGGAGCCACATCGGGGGGGAAAAGAACAGCTCTGGATAAGCCTGGGCATAGACACAGCAAGTCTGGGGCTTTCGAGGAGGTGTAAGGTGGTTCAAGGAGGTGTAAGGTGGTTCAAGGAGAGTTGTCACTTCTTTGGGCAAAGTCTATGGGCAACACTGAAAGCATCTCTGAATGTGCAGTTCCCAGAATCACGAGGGAACTGGATGATTATACCTTCACTCACCATGAGAAAACACAGAAGCAAAATGAATATTCAGAGGTGAGAAGGTTCAACATCTCTTTATTTCTCTCCTTGTGGTTTTTCTTCCCCCTCATTACACCCTCCTGCAGAAACCATTCAGTTTCAACTTCTCTCCTAAATTAGCACTTGTCTAATGTAAGTGGTCAAGGCTTTGAAATCTTCCTTCCTCTGTGGATGATTATTCTTTAACCCTCATTTCCAAGAGTCATGGAATCCCACACTGATTTGGTTTGGGAGGGACATTAAGAAAGGAAGATAACTTGTCTGTCTTTTATCTTTTGTGCTGGAAAAATGTGTTTTTTTTTTCTTGTCCTCCACTGACAAAGTTTTCAGCCAAGCCCTGATTCCAGCTCTGCTTTGCCTCTGGTGTCATGGGTGATGCTCCCAGGCTGGCATGTGCATTGTGCTTATCTGAATTGCTCACAGCCCATTAATGCTCCTCTGGCTAATTACTGCCTCATTAATAATTTACAATTAATTTTTGTAGTCATGCTGTTTTCTTGCTTTTATTGTGTTTGCATAACAAAATGTGTTTCTATGAAATGCTTTATATGGAATTGTTTATAGCAGGAAATAGATATAAAAGAACAGTTGTGTCATTCCTAGTAAAATCCTCATGTGCCACAAGCTAAACATCCCAGAAGATCCTGGGGATACTCCCGTGAGCTCCTCCTTGTGCTGAGCTGTGGTTCAGGCTGTCCTGACTCTGGGCAAGAGGAACAGAAGAATGATACACAACTTCAAAATCCCTGTGAAGCCTCTTCTTGTATTCCTGGGACTGTTCTGTTAGCGTTCCTCACAAAGCTGTTTGAGTGTGCCCTTTGAGCTAGGAACTGGAAACTCAAAGAATCCCAAACTGGTTTGGGGTGGAAGGGACCTTAAAGCCCATCCAGTGCCCCCTCCCCTGCCATGGGCAGGGACACCTTCCATTGTCCCAGGCTGTTCCAAGCTCTGTCCAGCCTGGCCCTGGACACTTCCAGGGATCCAGGGGCAGCCACAGCTTCTCTGGACAACCTGTTCCCCAAACTTCTAGCTCCACATTGGGATAGATGTGGGAATTACAGCCCTGTTGGGACCATGGAAGTTTTGGGGTGTCAGGCACCTGGTGTGGCTGAGGTGAGGGATGCAGAAGTGCTCCCCAAACTCAGCAGCCACCACTGCGGTGCCTCAATCTCAGCAGCCCTTACAGAAAAACACCATGGAGAACCAGTCTGCATCCCTTTTATTGTATCTGTTATCTCTGCTGGGAAATGAGATCAAGAGAGGAGGAAGGGACAAAAAAGGGGAAGCTGGTGTGTCTTTCCAGGAACTGCTGGGTCGTCCATCCATGGTGTGTGTGCCCTTCTCACCCCGAGCTGCACCTCGCAGGGAGCCTGGGGCTTTGCCTTTACTGAGCCCCCAGCCCAAGCTTTTCTTGCTGGGGAAAAGCAGCCAAAACCTGGAACTCAGTGTGCAGATTCACTCCTCAGCACTGGAGCTTGCTGCCTTGGCATTTGAGCTTGAAGTAGAAGCGGTAGGAATTGTTGTAGGAGTGCAGGGAGCTGGCGAAGCACGAGGCCACCGCGGTGTCACACAGGCAGGTCTCTCTCTGGCACCAGCTCTGCTCGGTGCCTGCGGGGGCAAACACGGAGCCCTGCAGTGCCTCTCCCCCCGGGGATGGGGAGGGAGCAGCGTGTCCCACTTGCCCACACCCTCAGTGCCCACTTAATCATCGCAGCCGGGTGGGAACGGGGCTGGATTCAGCCGGGGGAGGCTCTCAAGTGTGCTCTGCTGTGGCGCTGGGGATGGGGCTGGGATGGGGATGGGGATAGAAGGGGGCTGGGATGGGAATGGGGCTGGGGATTGGGATGGGGATTTGGATTGGGATGGGGATGGGGCTGGGGATTGGGATGGAGCTGGGGCTGGGGATTGCGATGGGGATGGAATGAGGCTGGGATGGAGCTGGGGATTGGGATGGGGCTGGGGATTGGGATGGGGGTGGAATGGGGCTGGGATGGGAATGGGGCTGGGAATTGGGATGGGATGTATTTGGGGTTTGGAATGGGGCTGGAATGGGGCTGGGATGGGGATGAGGACGGGGATTGGGATGGGGCTGGGGCTGGGATGGGGATGGAATGGGGCTGGGGATTGGGATGGGCATGGGGCTGGGGGCGGTGCTGCTGCCCACTGCCCGGTCAGTACTCACTGCAGGTGATGTGCCCGTCGCTGGCAGTGAAGCTGTACGGGGTGATCAGGGGGCTGCACCTGCCCTCCCTCAGCCTCCTGTAGCAGCAGTCGTGGGCTTGGCAGCACCTGCGGGGACACGGAGTCAGAGCGCGGCCCCCAGAGCCTCCCTGGGCAGCCTGGGGGCCAGGGGAAGGCCCAGCCTTGAACTGAAGGCGACCAGCAAAAGGAGGTGGCAAGGCAACAGCAGGACCTGGCTGGGGAAGGTGCAGACCTCCAGCACTGGGAGGCAGCCAGCAAGGGCCGCCTGGGGAGCTGGGCCCTGCTGGCACTCACCGGTCGGTGGCATCCACGGGCGTGCCGGAGCCGCCGATGCCGCAGAAGCAGCCGTACCAGCTGTAGGACAGCAGGGCGCTGCGGCCCGTGGCCGCCCGGATCATCCGCTCCAGCTCCAGCACGCTGCTGCCGGCCGGGAGCAGCCCTGCGGGACACGAGGGGCCGGGCAGGGCAGGGCAGGGCCTTCCCTGTGCCCTGCACCGGCCGGGAGCAGCCCTGCGGGACACGAGGGGCCGGGCGGGGCGCCGGGAGCAGCCCTGAAGGACACGAGGTGGGGGGCCGGGCAGGGCAGGGGGTTCCTTGTGCCCTGCACCGGCCGGGAGCAGCCCTGCGGGACACGGGGACACGAGGGGCTGGGCGGGCAGGGCAGGGCCTTCCCTGCGCCCTGCACGGGCTCGGCCTTCACACTGCTCGGGCACTGCCCGAACCGCGCTGCCGGATCGCAATCCTCAGAAGCTTTATCCTCTCCTCCAGAATTATGGAATGGTTTGGGCTGGAAGGAACCTCAAAGCCCATCTGGCTTTGTTCCACCTCCTGCCCATCTGTTCCACCTCCTTCCAGTATCCCAGCTTCCTCCAAGCCCTGTCCAGCCTGGCCTTGGACACTTCTAGGACTGGGACCATCACAGCCACAGCCTCCTCTCAGGGAGGATGGCTTTTTCAGTCTGGCTTCTACAGCCTCTGGATTTGGTCTGGCACAAGATATTTTGCCCTCTGGACTGGCTCTGCCGTGCTGCAAGCTGCAATCCCCCATCACCAGGGTCAGCCGTGGCTTGGCACAGGCAGGAAAGGGGACAACAGGCTCCAGGGCCTCCCAAACGAAATATGGACACCAGCATCCCAAAAGCTCCCCTTCACCAACCCTCCAGGACTGCAGCACTTCTACACGAAGCACTGGAGAGAAAATGCCAGATTTAAACAAAAACCTGAATTGTGCACAGACTCAGGGTTTGTAGGTGATTCTGCCTGGCCAGGGACAGCAGGGCACTTACCACAAGCCAGGAGCACGGCAAGGAGGAGATTCCTCATCCTGGGGCTGCCCTGGAGAAGGAACACAAGGACAGGTGATGATCCAAGGCAGGACAGGAGCTTCTCCAGTGCCCAGAGGAGCTGGGTGCACCTGGCAGTGCCCAGGTGACATTGCTGTCACTGTGTGGGGCATCCCCGAGTGAATCCTGGCTGCTCTGTATCCCAGTCTGGGGACGCTGGGGCTTGGCAGGGATGCAGGGGCTTGTCCTGCCTGGGGCTGCTGGAGCAGCTCAGGAGCTGCAGCCTTCCCCCCACGGCCCGAGCTGCCTGATGAGCCCCAGGGCAGTGAAATCCCCTCTTCTTACCCTGCCTGGACCTGCAGCTCCAGCACTGCCGGCTCAGCGGGGTGGGTTTATATCCCTGCGAGGCCCACCCCCTCCTCTATCTGTGCTGATGGTGTCAGTTGTCCTAAGCCAGGCTTGCCTGGAGCAGGGAGCTGATTCCCATCCTTCTCTTCCCCAAAAAACATGAGTTTTCCCACAGCAGTGAGCACCAACACTTCCTCCATCACCCTGCTCATCACGGGCACGAGGCCATCTCCATCCCTGCATGAGGCCAGTCCAGGCCTTGGCCATGGCCATGGTTTTAAAATCCACGGGATTTGGTGGCTGGAGAAGGGGGACAAAAGTGATTTACACTCAGGATGGCACCTCAGAGGCCATTGAATCCTTGTTCCAGTTGTAGAGGCAGCACTTTGGGCTCAGTAGTTCCTCAGTTTTGCCAACTCACCCCCTGAATCCTCAAAGATGGTTTCTCTTGGCTCCTTCCTTGAACTGTCCCCACAAATCCATGGCTGCATCCAGATCCAGCTGTGCCAAATTGCAAGGGAGAGCAGCAAACAGCAGGACTGCAGTTCCTGGGTCTGCAGTTTTCCTGTCCTGCCCTTGGGTTTTTGTGGCAAGGGGTCTGTGAAATTATACTACCAGCAGCAAAGGCTGGAAAAGCCATGAAAACCCGACTTGAATGGTTTGGGAATACAGTTTATTGAATTACCACAGCCCAACATAAGACAGAGACACGGGGGAGACAGAAAACCAGAGAAGATAAGGAACAAAAGCTGCTGTTTTCCTTGAAACCGTGGGGCCAAGAGCAAACACAGACACAAATGCAGCTATCGGGTGATATGCAGGGCCCCACCCTCAGGGATTAACCACGCTCCTGGGGAAGGGAATTTGGGGTTGGGAATTGTAAAGACATGACCTCCAGACTGGTCTGGAGTCAAAAAAAGAAACCTTTGTTGAAATTCCTGGGAGCCACCAAAGCTGATGCTGGATGTCACCTCTCAGCTGCCCTCCAGGGTGGCAGAGCTGTCTGTCCCAGGGTTTTCCTTCCCTGTAAACCTTTATTTCCTGCTGCAAATGGAATAAAACCCCATCCAAGCCTGTTAAGGATGGGGAGTGACATCTCACCTGCCTCCCCACTCGCCATCTGCACAAGAAACCACTCCAAAATACCCAAACCCCTGCTTTCCCCATCTGATTTTTAAAACCAGGGCATCCCTAATAATAAATTAATCAATCCCTTTCCCCTCTCCTCCACAAAATACTTCCAAAACTGCAGTAGGTTTTCCCCACTGTGGTAATTGCTTCCTGTGCTGCTCCTGCTTTGGCATTGCAGGCCCTTGGATTTGGGGGAAAAATCTGGGGTTTTGCTGTAGAGTTTGGATAAATATGTGTGGAAAGCATTGTCCAGAGACATAAATGGAGAGCAGAGAGCTGGGATCATGTGGATTTGGGATCCATATGTGGTTTTAACCAAATCCCCTCATTTCAAGCCCTCCCTCTCTGTGGAGGACCCATTCAGGGGAGTGCCCACATGAAGCTAAACCCTGTCTTTAACAGCCCACAAACTTGAGGGCTTAAAAACTACCTGTGGAAGTTGTTATCCCATTGGAAATGTGGAACTTTTCAGCTTTTCTATGGAGCAAGGGGCGTCGGGTATCACCCAGCCATGTGTTTGCTCAGGGCCTTATTGAAGTGTAAATACCCCGTGTGCTTTGATCTGCAGCACTGCTAAATATCCTGGGCTGGGGTGAGCTGATAGGAAACTATTTCCCTACTTATTTTATTTCTTTTTAGTGCACAGGTTCGCCTTGATCCTCCCACCCTGCAGGGTGGAGACCCCAAGTTTATGGTGGAAGTTTATGGCTTGTTTGTTGTTGCCTTCGATGGGCATCTGTTAGTGGGAGCAGCAGCTGCTGAAGTAGGAGTGGGATTAGAAAGGAACTCATGGGGGGAGATGGAAAAGGTGGGTGTTATGTGGGGTGTTCCCAGAAGGAAAACTGGGATGTTTCCCAGAAGGAAAACTGACTCAGGGATTATTGGTAGCCGGGGGGGAGCAGGAGGACTCCCCCTCCCTCCCAGCTGCAGCTTTCCCAGCACAAAGAGACTCCCCCAAAAGAGTTGTTTTAGGTCCCTTTGTGATCTTGTGTGTAAAGAGTAACTTTGAAAAGGTGTTTTCCTCAGAATTAATGAGTTTGGGGTTTATTTGTCTGATTTGATTCAGTGGTCACTGAATAATGTCCCAGGGAGGTTAAACCCAGTCTTGTGCTCCCATCCTGCTGCCTTTGCTCAGGATGAGCTGCAGCCCCTGTGTTAAACTGTTGGGGCTAAACCCAAAGATCTGGGTGTGCCAGCACGGGGACACCGTTGTGGTTTGCTTTGGGTGAGCTGGAGGAATGGGGCTGGGACACCCCGGTACCAGGGTCACCTCTGGGCAGTTTGTGAGAGGCCCCGAGCCACCCCCTGCTCCCCTTCGTGTCCTCCAGGGCCTTCCCAAAGTCCCGGGGCTGCTCCCGTGCCGTGCCAGGCCTGAAGCTGTCCCTGAGCCTGGGGACATCCCCCGGGACCCCCTGGGACATCACAGCTATGCCCAGCCCCGGCTCCATCCAGGAACAGCCTGGTTGTCCCCATCCCTGTATCCACACCGGGATATCCCAGCTATGCCCAGCCCTGGCTCCACCCTGGAACCCCCCAGCTGCCCCATCCCTGGGTCTGTCCCTGGACCCATCCCAGGACATCCAGGACACCCCAACTGTCCATCCCCCCCATCCTTGGATCCATCTCAGAACATCCCAACTGTCCCTCCCCAGTTCCCCTGAATCCATCCCAGGACATCCTGACTGCCCCACTCCTGCCTGTTCCCATCTCCACTCCCATCCATCCCTGTTCAGTTTCGCATTCCCGTCCCCGTTCCCATTCCTATCCCCATTCCCCGTTCCCATCCCCAGGTCCTGTTCTCATTCCCATTCCCATTCCCACTCCCCATTCCCATTCCCTGTTCCCGTTCCCATCCCTATTCTCTGTTCCTGTTCCCCTCCCCATCCCCATTCCCCATTCCCATTCCTCATTCCCATTCCCCTTTCCCCTTCCCAATCCCCATTCCCATTCCTGTTCCTTGTTCCCATCTCCATTTCCATTTCTATCCCCGTTCCCATTCCCATTCCCCATTCCCCTTTCCCCATTCCCGTTCCCATTCCCTTTCCCCTTCCCATTCCCCATTCCCCATTACCCTTTCCCCGTTCCCATTCCCGTTCCCGTTCCCATTCCCCATTCCCATTCCCGTTCCCGTTCCCGTTCCCCATTCCCCATTCCCGTTCCCACGGGCGCTGCCGTGCCCGGCTCGCGGGGGGGCGCTGGGGCGGGGCTGTGGGCGGGGCCGCACCGGGGCTGTGGGCGGGGCTGTGGGCGGGGCTGCGGCGCGCCCGGAAGTGCCGCGGTCGCCACGGCAACGGCGCCGTGCGGCGGGCGCGGGGCAGGTGAGGGACGGCGGGGCCGCCGCGGCACCGCCACCGGGACCGGGACCGGGAACGGGACCGGGAACGGCGCCGGGACCGGCACCGGCACAGGGACCGGCACCGGCACAGAGACAGGGGGAGGGAGCGGGGTCCGCCTCTGGGGCCGTGCAGCCGCGCTAGCGGGCCGGGCTCTGCCGGCGGGGCTGCGCTCCTGCCGCGGGCTCGGCCCCAGGCCCAGCTGTGGGCCCGGCCGGGCCGTGGCACCGCGGGCTCTGCCTGGGGCTGCGCCAGCCCGCACCAGGACAAGGGCAGCGGGCAGGGAGTGGTGCCCAGGAAGTTCCCCCTGAACATGAGGATGGACTTCTTTAACACCTGCAATACCTTGCCCAGGGAGGCTGCGGAGTGTCCCCCCAAAGATATCCCAGGCCGTCCTGTGCCCTGCGCTCTGGGCCGGCCCCGCTGGAGCGCGGAGGTGGCACGGGCTGAGCTGGCACTGTCCCTGCCAGCCTGGCGCAGCCGGGATCCCTGCAGGGACCAGGGGTGTGCAGTGCCCGGCTCCCGGGCCCCGGGGGCACCCGTGTGGGGGCACAGCCCTGGCTGGCTGTGCTTCCCCATCCCACAGTGTTTTCAGCCTGTCCCCTCTGCCGTGCGCCGTGCTGGGGCAGTGCAGGCGCTCACCGAGGGCCCCACCGGGGCTTCTGCCAGGTTGGTTGGTCGGGGGTTTGTTCTTGAAGTGGCAGCATCGCTGGGGGTGTTTGTGAGTGCTCCCGGGCCTTGGGAGTTCTGCCTCAGGGCGTTGTTGCCTTGGAGTGTATTTGTTAGCGGCAGTGAGGGGCAGGTACAGCCCCT
Source organism: Passer montanus (assembly GCF_014805655.1). NCBI lineage: Eukaryota > Metazoa > Chordata > Aves > Passeriformes > Passeridae > Passer > Passer montanus. The sequence goes on along the minus strand of NW_024363161.1, from coordinate 120,664 downwards.
GTCCCTCCCCAGGCTCCTGGGAGGCTGGGATGAGTCACCCGGGCCAGTGTCCCTGTCCCCTTCGGCTGGGGGCTCAGAGGGACAGGTCTGTCAGCTGGGGCTGGGCAGGGTGTGCTGGGACTCTGCCTTGGCCGTGCTGAGCTGGAGGAGAAGTGAAGTGTTAAATAACAAACACATCACTGGCAAAGTGCCACAGGGGCTGCTCTCTCTGTTTGGTTTGGAATAGAATCCCAGAAGGGTTTGGGTTGGAAGGGAACTTAAAGAACATCTTGTTCCACCCCTGCCATGGCAGGGACACCTTCCACTGTCCCAGGCTGCTCCCAGCCCTGTCCAACCTGGCCTGGGACACTTCCAGGGATCCAGGGGCACCTGTGCCAGGGCCTGCCCACCCTCACAGGGAAGGATTTCATCCCAAGGTCCCATGTAACCCTGCCCTCTGTCCTTGGGAAGCCATTCCCCCTGTCCTGTCTCTCCAGGCCCTTGCCCACAGTCTCTCTCCATCTTTCCTGTCCGTTCCCTTCAGGCACTGGAAGGCCACCCTGGAGCCTCCTCTCTCCAGGCTGAACAATGCCAATTCTCTCAGCCTTTCCTCCCAGCAGAGCTGCTCCATCCCTCTGCTCATGCTGGTGCCTCCTCTGGACTCTCCAGCAGCTCCAGCTCCTCCCTGTGCTGGGCACCCTGAGCTGGAGGCAGCTCTGCAGGTTGTTCTTCTCCCAGAGTTTCTCTTCATCCCTCCTCCACCCAGGTGTGCTGGGATGGCCCCAAGCCAGGTGTAAGGATTTGCCCTTGGCTTTGCTGAGCTCCTGAGGTTTGCATTGAGCTCTGCACTGCTGGGGGACAAACAGCAGCTGAATGTGACTGTGTCATTTCTGGAGAATCCCAAGCAATCCAAGGTGACCTTTTCCCACCCCCTTGGTAAATGCTGCCACAAAACCCACAGCAACAGAGGAGGAGGTTCCCTGTGGCACTTGTCCAAAATGTTGTGAGGTTGTGACCCAGTGGCTGTGAGCTCCAGGCACAGCTTCCTTTGGGAAACACGCAGCAGAACGTGGCTTCCTCCTCAGGGGAGGTTCTATCACAGAATCATGCAATATCCTGAGCTGGAGGGGACCCACAAGGAATATCCAGTCCAGCTCCTGGCCCTGCACAGACACCCCAACAATCCCATCCTGGGCATCCCTGAGAGCCTTGTCTAAATGCTCCTGGAGCTGTGGCAGCCTCAGGGCTGTATCCATTCCCTGGGGAGCCTGGGCAGTGCCAGCACCCTCTGGGGGAAGAACCTTTCCCTGATATCCAACCTAAACCTCCCTGAAAGAGCTCCAGCCATTCCCTCAAGTTAATCATTCTCTGGTAAGCATGGAATTTTGGACACTTTTGGACCAAGCTTTTGGTCACTGGAGAGTCAGAACAGGTTTCTGTGTATTGAATCAGGGTTTTTCAATCTCAGTGATTTTGAGATACCTTTAAAATATGAAGTCAGTCTTATCCCAAAATCCACAATGGGAACTGAATCTGCCATTGCAAGAACAGTGAGAAGGCCAGAGTTGTGCTCTGAGCTTCACTCATCTCCTATTTGTGTTGAGTTTCCAGCTTCAGAAGAAAGAAATTGTTCTTTCCATCAAAACCTTACATTCAGTGGGAAAGGGCATGACTCCCCAAAGCCCTGGGTCAACTTTACACAATTCCTGCCAAAGCCAGTCCCTACAAAGAACACATCTCCCACCCTCAGGGACTCAGCCCTTACTGCACTGCAGGGCTGCAGTGATGCCCAGTGATGCCCAGTAATGCCCAGTGATACCCAGTGGTGCCCGGTGATGCCCAGTGGTGCCCATGCAGTGATGCCCCAGATTTACTCTGTTGTTACCTGACAGGCAGCACAGCATGGGAGCCTCAGGGAGGGTGAAGCCTCCTGGCCAGCTCCTGTAACTTTCCCTCTGCTCCATCCCGCAGGTGCGATGGCCACAGCTGCTTTCCAGGACTCAGCACCAGCTCAGCTCCACTTCCCTCTGGGCACGGCCCCTCTGCTGTGGGCCAGCACCATCACCATGCACGTCTCCAGGCCCAAATCTGCCAAGGGACAGAGGCCAAGCCTGAGCCACCGCCAGGGCACGGAAGCCTGCCCGTGCCAGGTGCCGTGTTCCCCGCCGGCAGCCTCTCCTCGGGAATTAGTGAAGAGCCGGAGAGCACCGCTCACAAAAGCAGCATTCCCACCTGCCCAGGTGTCTCCTGGCAAAATCCCAAAGCTCCTGCAGCAAGTGCCTTTGAAGAGCTGCTCCTCCTCCCTGAACAGGTACCGGGTGCTCCCCTCCATCGGCAGGAAGGGCGCAGGGAGCAGCGCCGTGGAGGCGTTGGCTGAGCGGACCAACCTGCTGGAAGTGAGCGGGGGGCAGGAGGATGCTCCAAAAGCCAGCAAGCCTTTTTCTGGAGGACAGGGATCTGCCAGCACACTGTCAGGAAGCGGCATTCCCACCGAAGACAGCTCACAGGCGTACTGTGCCCCCGAGCAGGGGGGCAGGCAGGGGAGCCCCTGGGTGTCCCCTGCAAGCTCGGAGGAGCCGCACGTGCTGCTCGCTGTCCGCTCTCCCTCCGGGCAGAGGTTTGAGCACCACTTCAAGCCCTCTGACAGCCTCCAGACCGTCCTTGCTGTGGCAGGACAGAAACTGTTGGCCAACTACCAACACTGCAGCATTGAAACCATGGAGGTGCCCCGGAGGAGCTTCTGTGACCTTTCCAAGTCCCTTCAGGAGTGCGGGATCCTCCCCAGGTCCGTGCTGTGCATCCGACAGGACGAGCAGCACGATGCAGCAGATCTTTAGGCACACAGAGACCCCGAGGGTTCTTCTGCTCAGTGGGGTGCAGTGCTTCTTCCAAAAACTGAGAGTCTGATGCTTCCTGCACCTCCTTCTTAACCTTCTATCTCCCACAAAATCCCCAGGAAGCAGAGTTATGGATATGTAGCAGTACTTGAAATAGTATTTCAGATGTATAAACTCGATTCATACAGAACAGCCTGTGTCACCTGTGCCATCAAAAATTTCTGCCTCAGCACCACCAACCTTCAGCCTTTCTGGTTTGCTGAAGTTCCTGATGTTCTTTGAAAACTCAGGTATTCAAGACCTCTCCCCTTGTCCTTTTCTATGTTTTGGGAAGGTACCACTTCTCTGAATGCAGAAGCACCATTTGGGAAGGTAGAAACAGAACTGGTTTAGCTACAGGACCACCTTCAGTAGATTATCATTATGCTAAATGTCTTCTCAAGAGACTGAAAAGAAAATCAAACCCCAAACCCATCTGGAAATAACAGTAATAACACATGAATGAGTTATTGTGAAGTATTAAATTGCAAGACTGATCATAAAATAGCTGTGAGGGCTCAGGTCTTTCTGGGTAACCTCAGTCCAGCTCTTAACTGTGACTAAATAATCTTTTTAATAACAAATAATTATTATTTTGGCTGTCTTGGGGAGCAACAGGATTTTCTCCTTAGTTTTCCTTCTCTTATTTGGCTCATGTGATCCATAGGTAAGAAAAGGTGGATAGTTAAGAAGGGATTTTTTTACAGATAATTCCATTTAATGCCTTTACACTGAAGTTAGTCCAAGGAGCAAGTGCTGCTTTGGGAATTTTTAAATAAGATATTAATGGGATTTGACTGGGAATTGGCTCAAGGAGTAAGCCATCTTTTACTAAACCACCATTAAAAGGCTGGTCGGGTGACTTGGCAGGTTTAGGCAAACACAATGTGCTTGTGCTAAAAAAAGAGAAATATCTTCTAGTTTTTAATGGAATTTCAAAGGCAGTAATTTTTAATCTCCTTTAACAATGCCACACAGATGAGTGAGTTTAAATGTTTTGAGGCAAACCAAATTTATTTTGAAGCTCAGTGTAAGTGCCAAACCAACTAGGCACAGGAGCACAAACGCAACAGGAGCAGAAAGCTGATTGCTGGTGCTGGCTGTGAGTGTGATACCTGATGCTAAATCAAGTGCTCAGCAGCTTTGTAAAACCAGTATCTGATGGAACAGTGGTCCCTGCTGCTGTGATGGGAATCACTCAGCAGTCCTGGATATTGAAACATCTGGATGCCTTCAACAGAACCACAAAGTATTTCACTTGGTTTCAGGAAAAGGGACCATTTTCCAGTTTCCTTCAGAGTTAGGTGGTTAATTCCTCTTTCTGCCTGTTGTGGGTACTGTGTTACTCCTGTATTTCAGAGTATTTTAATCCTGTGTTAAATAAAACCTTTTAGGCTGAAATTTGAACTTTAAATGATTTACATGAGCTGAGGTTTGTCCATCACACCTGTTCTTAAGAAACCTTCAATTTGATGGCAAATACCTCAGGGGCTGCCCAAACCAGCCTTTGGATGGTCAGCTGTCCTCCACACCACCTTCCTGAAGTTTGTGTCTGCATCCTGTGCTCAGTACAAGCCTGCAGCCAAGGAAGAAGCACAATTCATCAGTGACAAGCTGTGACCAGAGCTGGGGACCACCAGGCAGCTGTGAGAGCACAGGGGCTCTGAGCAAGAACAGAACAATCAGACAATTCAGAGTCACTTGGCTCGTGGTGGATTTCTCATGCTGCAGGATGTTCCTCCTGATTAAGCTGGATGAGTTTGGTTCTAATCACCTCACCCAGGCTACAGCATCTCCAAAGATGGGCAAAAAACCATCAAGTCTTGTTCTAGGCAAGCACAGTGCAGGGAAAACACCTCTTTTCTCCCTCAGTTCTTCTCTTCCCTTCAGAACTGTTCTGGGGAGATTTTAGCAGCAATTGTAAGTACAGCACAAGAAGCACAGGGGGAAGAACAATACTCATCTGACCTCATTTATTGTGTGGAATCATTTAACAAGCTTCTTTGTGGAAACCTTTTAAGAATTTCAGCACTAAAATTCATTCTGCACAAATATAAAACTTATCAGGACTTTTGGATGAGAATGTCCTTACTGAGGCTTTTAAACACCAACGAAGTATTCAAGCAAGAAGTCAGCAAAGGAATTGTTCACTATGTGTTCTTTAATTCCAATTAAAAGTACATTAGAAACAGCACACAGGACCAGCAGCAGCTTCCACGACAATTCAACCCAATACTCTGCTGTCACCAGGTCATTCAACTGTACTAGGAAAGTAGGTGATTAAATCAAGTCTTCCACTCCACACGCAAGCACTCACTCACCTGCCACTTTAAATAGGATTCCAACAGAATAAAAATAGATACACCCCAGAATACAAAAAGTTTAATTTTAAGCTGTTTTTTTTTTCTTCACTAAAGCCTTTATACAAATTGATAAAAGGGTGCACAATTTCCTAAAATTTTAGGTACATTTTAAATGAGCCTTTTTTTACTTGGTAAAAGGATCCATATTCCTGTCTTTGAACAGAATATGATGGCCAAAATTGCAAAGAAAACAATTCAGTTTAAATTTACAATTTATACATTTGTTTTGACATGATTCCCACGCTGAGTAGCAGGCCCATGGCTGCTCATGCATGTCCCATTTCCCCCCAACAAAGAGCTGTGCACCCTAAGTTCTGGTTCAGGAGCCTCCTTCTCCTGGAGACTGGGCTGGGGGAACAGCCCACAGTGTCCAGCTGTGTGCACAAGAGTGGTCCCAACACACAGGAGGCATCATCCTTCCTTCTCCAGGAGCTGTGAATCCTTCCTTCTCCATGGAACACCCCGGGGCAGGGACCAACAACAATATTTTGCACTATGGAGCACTTCCCACCTGCAATTTGGCTGAGCAATTTGACTCAAAACTCTGGTAACTAAAACATACTGCAACAGGTAAATTTGGTGTTCTAAAGGTACATTTTTTTGGTCAATGCAGGCTATCATGATTTGTTTGTTCTTTTAATCCTGTATCTGATGGGTGAAGCCCAACAGCTCTGTATATTACCCATGCTGAGCTTCACAACACGGTGCATTTAACCAATGGTGAATTTCACTGACAGAGCTGAATTTAATCAGGCAATCCATTAGTACAGTTCCCTTCATACTGCCCCTCCCACCCCACCCACCCACACCATAGCCAGGTGAAACACTTGGGATGAACTTCTGTAGTGTCACCACCACCCACATCACAGAGAGTGGCCATCCCAACAAATCCAGGACAAGGAAAAGAAAATACTGCCCAGCAAAGCGACACGGCACCTGTGCTTGCAAGTAGGAGCTACTGGAGACATCCTCAGGACAACTTATGTAAGGAAAAGCAGGGCAGAAAGCCAGAAATGAGTCCTAAAGAGCTCAGGGGAGCTCCAAAGAGAATGACATCCTAGTTTGTACAAGTTACGTATTTAGCCAAAAACCAGCTGCCTTGTTTGGGGTTTTTAGATTTTCTTTCTTTTTTCTATTTTTATTTTTTCCTTTCCTTATGTCCATTATATACTCAGCTGTTGAATTTAAACTGATCAGATTAATGCTGCACATTATTCCAATTAAAGAAAATAATGTTTGTTTTCCTTTTAAAATTTTAGGTATTCCCTATTGCCTCTCTTTTGGCAAGTGTATTTCTCAGAATTCCAAAGATCATCCCATTTTAAGGCTAAACTAAGAAATGTTAAAAGCTTCTGTAAACATTTCCTCTTCCTCCCCATAGTTGCACAATTTGAAGTCCAACTGCAATTTTGAACATGAGGTAATTTTTGTGTACTCATATCTTGAAGAGTCCTTTTCAGGACGAGCCGAGAGGCTGTGCCAATCCAAATGCTGATCCAATTGTAGTGGGAGAGCTTCCACAGCAGGGCACACACCAGTTCCAGCAGCTATTTCAGTTATTTATCTTCTCAATTTCATCCAAGTCGTCAGTATCCAATTTGTTTATCTTTTTGTCTGGGAAAGAAGAGAAATAGGTCAGATTTCTTAACACTGAGCAGAGAAGGGAATGCTGCTCTCCTTGGCTGGACCTGAGTTCTGGTTTATCAGGGAATGTTCAGTCAGGTTTTAAAAATACAAATCAAAACTGTTTCCTTTTACCAAAGGCCCATCTGGGTGCTCCAGTGTTACCTGAACATCCACTTCAAGGACTACCCAGGCAGACAGCAAACACAGCCTGATTTATTCTGCTCCTGTCAGAGGCAGCAGGTCACAATCCCAAGCGATGCTACACCCAACACTCCTGCTGTGCTCCTCTGCCACCCGTTTAAGCTCAACAAACACCCTTAGACCTGCTCAGCAGCCAACAAGCCAAATTCTGCAGTGATTCAACAGTTTAGAGAAAGGAGAAAGCCTGAGGATACGTACTGAAATGTTCCTGGATTCTGTTGAGAATGTTCATGCTGTGCTTGCTGTCCACCATGTTAATGGCCAGCCCTCGCTTGCCGAAGCGGCCGGTGCGGCCGATGCGGTGCAGGTAGGTCTCATTGTCTGGATTGCCATCCTTATCCACAGGCAGGTCAAAATTGATCACAACAGAGACCTGCTCCACATCGATCCCTGACAAAAAGAGAGCATCGGGTTACACAACTTCACTTACATCTTTTTAGAGCAGGAACAGCTCCTCACACTCTGAAATGGAGCTTTTCCACATATCCTCGCGGGGTGGAAATAAAAACTATTGGGCTGTTAGGGCAGAGAGTCCCACTGAAGCAGCCAAAGACTTAAATATTTTGGTAATTCTACCAGCACTTAAGTATTTCAGAAACTCTCTCCTTCCCTGCAAAGCTCTGAAGACCACTTGTTTTTTTCCCAAGTACAATCCTGTCTTAACTGTTCTAGGATGTCAAATTACACCACAAATTCCTACTGGGATAGTGAACTGGATTTCACTGTTTTTCAGTTTTCCATACTTGGGCACAAGTTCACTGTAAACCCTGAATGTCAGCAGCCCAAGGCAGGCTTGGTGCCAGACTCTCAGAGGACAGACTCTTCATCTCAAGCAGCAGGAAGCCAACAAGCAATCCTGTGTTTGCCCACAGGCACACAGTGTAAGGACACCAACGTCTCCCAACTGGAACACCTGCAAATTCTTCCTGTGAGCTGGCCAGGGGATGTGTTATCTTAGGAAGTGCTGCTTCCAGCCCTCCCTGGAATGCCTTTTCAGGCTACCTAAAAACAGAGGCCAGACAAAATAAAGGGAATAAAAAGTGGGTGTATTTACTGAAGGGCCTTCAGGTACATTTTGGGCAGACAAAGCCCTCCAGGGGCCCCCACTCAAAAATAAACCACAGGTCACGGGTTTTCACTTTTCACTTTTATAAATTTGGTTCATTTGCATATTGGAGGTTAACCTTCCAATTACAGCTTCAGCTAATGAAGTAATTTACCCCAAGCTTGCTCCCCTCATCTCCCTTTTGTTTGATCTCCTGGGGCCTGAGGCAGTGAGGTGTCCTTGATTGCCAGGCCTGGAGAGGAATTGCTGTGTCTGCCCAAAGCGGGAGAACAGCAGCTGCCACTGCGTGTGGAGTTCAGAGTTCTACACTAAAGAACTGCAGGGTCACAAATCCATGGAAAATACAAAAGCTCAAATCCTAGAGCATCACCTGGCCCCATTCCTCTGTATCCTACCTCTGGCACAGACGTTTGTGGTCACCAGCACCTTCTCCTTGCCCTCCCGGAAGCGCTCGATGACGGCCGCTCTCTGCTCCACCATCATCTCCCCGCTGAGCAAGGCCACCTGGTGGCCCTCCCGGGACAGCTCCGCCGCCAGCCACCCCGCCGTCTTCCGAGTCTGCAACACACAGCCAGCCCCACATTTGGGAGGGGGTCTAATGTGGAAAGTGACAACGAACCTCTCTGGGGGCCCACTGGAAGCTCCGTGGCTGCTCAGTTTTTGTCTCCCTTACAAACTGTATCATGAAGACAATACACCTCAGCCACCTCAGGAGCCCCTGATTAATAAGATATGTTTTCTTTGTGCTCTGCTCCATGGATTTCACTCTGCTGGAGACTGACACTACATGTGTACACTCAAAACTCATGAAATTTGTCACAAATCCACAACTACTCAGCTTGGAAAATGGCAGGGTCAGACCTGAATGCAGTTGTGGAATCCCACAGAGGCTCTGCACAGCCTTGAATTAAACAGTTTTTTGAGCTCCAATTATGTCTTGAGACAGCCTAAAACAAACTGCTGCAGCAGATTCCAAACACTTTCATCTTGTCTGAGGTCACTTTGCCTGGCTGTTCAGTTCTGTCAGCACTGATTTTTTCCCCTAAAAATGATTATGGCAGCTTCCAGAAAAAGAAAACCAAGTCTCAGTATGATTCATAGTGAGATCCCAGAGGTGTATCCTCAATTACCTGTGGGAAATTAAGTCCCAGGAACAGCTCTGTATCAGCTAGAGAACCAAAACACTTCCCAATCCCTCATTATGCCCTATTTTCACCCATTTTCCAACCTCAGTTCAGTTTTAGAAGAATGTGCATTACTCTGATCTTTGCTTCAGAGGACTTGAGGGATAACAGTGACCATTCAGGAATAAAAAAGTCCAATGTTGTCTCCTGGATGGACAAACCTAGAGAATCAAACCAGCCAGCACTAATGTGGCTTTTGGGATTTCACTCAAAAATGGAACCAGGGAAGCCAAAAAGGGCAATTTTGTTCTCAGTTCCTTTCTGGAAACTGTGTCTGGCTTAGTTTTAGCACTTGCAGACTCTGAGGGGGTCACTAGGACTGGAAGCACTCACATGGCAGAAGATCATGGCCTGGGCGATGGTGATGGCCCCGTAGATGTTACAGAGAGCCCGGAACTTCTCATCTCTGTTATTGCACAGCACATAGTACTGCTTGATGGTGTCCAGGGTCTCCTCCTCGCGCTTCAGTTTGATAATGTTTGGGTCAGGAACAACTTTTTGAGCAAACTTCCAAACAGAATCCTCAAAAGTGGCTGAAAACAGAAGCATCTGGCAGTCTCTGGGGAGCATTCTGAAAGAGAAATAGGGAGGGTTCCCACACAACACTGTCATCTCCTGATATCCTGATGGAATTCATGCTACAGGCAAAGGAAAACCATAACCCTGGAACCAGTTATTTCTGTGGCTGGAAAGACTAAAACAAATCTTACCCACCCATGATCACTCCCTCATGGACCACAGGCATCCAGACTTGCCTTCTTAAAAATGAATAAACCCTGCTCCAGGGACTGGAATTTTTTTTTTTGGGGGTGGGGCCAATAAGGCCAATGACATCCTGGCCTGTGTCAGGAATAGTGTGGTCAGCAGGAGCAGGGAAGTCATTCTTCCCCTGTATTTGGCACAGGGGTGCATCCCTGTGCAGCCCCTCACCCTTGGTAAGGCTGCACCTTGAGCACTGTGTCCAGTTCTGGGCTCCCAGTTTGGGAAGGACATTGAGACACTTGAGTGCATCCAAAGAAGGGCAACAAGCTGGTGAGGGGCTGGGAACACAAACCCTGTGAGGAATGACTGAGGGAGCTGGGGGTGTTCAACCTGGAGAAAAGGAGACTCGGGGGTGACCTTATCACTCTCTACTGAAAACAGAAGCATCTGGCAGTCTCTGGGGAGCATTCTGAAAGAGAAATAGGGAGGGTTCCCACACAACACTGTCATCTCCTGATATCCTGATGGAATTCATGCTACAGGCAAAGGAAAACCATAACCCTGGAACCAGTTATTTCTGTGGCTGGAAAGACTAAAACAAATCTTACCCACCCATGATCACTCCCTCATGGACCACAGGCATCCAGACTTGCCTTCTTAAAAATGAATAAACCCTGCTCCAGGGACTGGAATTTTTTTTTTTTTTTGGGGGGGGCCAATAAGGCCAATGACATCATGGCCTGTGTCAGGAATAGTGTGGTCAGCAGGAGCAGGGAAGTCATTCTTCCCCTGTATTTGGCACAGGGGTGCATCCCTGTGCAGCCCCTCACCCTTGGTAAGGCTGCACCTTGAGCACTGTGTCCAGTTCTGGGCTCCCAGTTTGGGAAGGACATTGAGACACTTGAGTGCATCCAAAGAAGGGCAACAAGCTGGTGAGGGGCTGGGAACACAAACCCTGTGAGGAATGACTGAGGGAGCTGGGGGTGTTCAACCTGGAGAAAAGGAGACTCGGGGGTGACCTTATCACTCTCTACAGCTCCCTGAAAGGTGGCTGTGGTCAGGTGAGGTTGGTCTCTTTCACCAGACAGCACTAACAGAACCACAGGACACAGTCTCAAGCTGCACCAAGGGAAATATAGGTTGGATATTAAGAAAAGTTTTTTGCAGGAAGAGTGATAAAAGTACTGGAATGGGCTGCCTGGGGAGGTGGTGCAGCCACCATCCCTGGATGTGTTTAAGCAAAGCCTGGATGTGGCACTGGATTTAGTTGAGGTGTTTGGGCTGGGTTGGACTCGATGGTCTTGTAAGTCCCTTCCAATCCAGTGATTTTGTGAAATGAAACTGCTTGCCATCCCCTGACATTGTGCCTCTATGAATCCCCTGGACTAGAGCTAATCTATCATTTCAATCTTGTTGCTTCTTGCTGCTTCACAGCCCCGCCGTCCCTGTGTCCCTCCGTACCTCTGAATGCGGATGCTCTGGTCCTGGTGGCCCTGGGTGGCAATCATCACATCCGCCTCATCCAACACGAACACCTTGATCTTCTTGGGGTCGATGAATTTCAGTTTGGAACACCAGTCCAGCACGGTGCCGGGTGTGCCGATTACGATCTGCTCCGAGATCTTCTGCCCTCTCTCCACTGCCGAGACAGAAGGAAGGGCAACTCTAGGGTGGCTGTGCACATAGGGAAGTGTTTTGGCCCTGTCTGACCAAGCCATTTCACCACCTGACTGCTCTGGTGCATCATGGCCTCACTCCTCTTTGTGGTGTGTCCCCTTACTCACGTTTGTTGCCTCGGACAGCATACGCAAGTTTCAGCTCCGGGTAAAAGTTTCCCATCTGTTCAATCACTTTTCCTGTTTGAAGTGCCAGCTCGTATGTTGGGGAAAGGCACAAACACTGGAGGAACAGAAGGATCATGAGTGAGGTGATCAACATTCAGGGCAAACACTATCACACATGCTTTTTAAAACCTTGCTGAAGTTTTCTTCAAGATGAACATGCAAGTGGCTGAACAGTTGCTCAACCATCCCATGAGGAAATTTGATTTTAGAAGTCCCTCTCCAGGCATTGTCTGCTGTGTTGTCAGTTACCTTCTCTTCCACTCCAAACCCACTTACCCAACCCCCTTCAGCCTGATTTCTCTGATTTAATTCCTCCCAGAAAGATTTAACTCCTCACATGTGGGAAATGGATTTGTAAAAAATTCTCCAAGTTTGATAGAAGGTTCACATAGTATACATTTATATGTAAACTCTGAGAAAATAAATGTTGACTTAAAAATATTATAAAATAGGATAAACATTGTTGAAAGATAAATGGAACGAGAAACAAGTTTTAAAAAATTACTTTATAAATAAGACTAGATATTTTGGAGAAATAGAACTATGAAAGATATATTGTAGTAAGACTTATGAGGGGTAATTTTAGACGGTTAGTTTTGAGGTATTTGAAGTATGATGTGATAAAAGCTGATAAGCTAAGAAATGCTTATAATGTATTGTAAATAAGAAATAGTTACTTCTGATTGTGATAGCATGAATTATAACATCTGTATTATCTCACCCTTCACACACTCACAGAGCAATGGCATCCTGTGTCATGCATGGGAAGGACTGACAAGAACAAGCTTTGAGCAAAATCCACATCTTTTACAGTGAAGGCATTTTGATAAATCCCCAAACCTCCATCCCCTTTAAGCAGTTTAAAGAAATAACACCATGCTCCATCAAGCCGTGAATTTACATCTGAAGGCGTCCCAGCAGCTCAGGCTCTTCACTAGATGGCACTGCACGGCCAGGGTGAAACACGCCCTGGAACAGCCACATCCCACAGACTTTACCTGTGGGTACTTGTTCCCAGGCTCAACCCTGCTGAGCATGGCCAGGACGAAGGCAGCTGTCTTGCCAGTACCGGACTGCGACTGCGCGATGAGGTTCTGCGGGCTGGGGGCACAGCAGGCACAGCTCAGAGCGTGAAGCACCACGGTGGCACCTGAATCCTGTCACATCTACCCCTGCTCTGGTCCATGGCCAACCTGAGCAGCTACGCTCCATGGGGCAGGAATTACTTCCTGCCCAACACTCTCCTTCAGTGTTTCTCAATTAGAGATGTGGAAAGAGAGCTGTGGTTATCTCTCAGTAATTTCCCATTTCACACCTCTTCCCTGGTGTCTCAGTGCCTCAGTACACATTCCAGCTCAGGGTTGTGGAGAGAAAAATCAGCACCCCAGCTACTCCTTCCCACCCAGGATTTCTGAGCCATTTTGTATTATTTCTTCCCAAACTAATGAGGAAAATGGTAACAACCTCCCAAACCCCACAGCACTGCATGCTCAGTACCAGCCCTAAGAAAAGGACAAATCCAGAGCCGCTGTCACATAATTAATAACCACAGAAACACTGTGACATGGGATCCCTTTCTCCATACCCTGAGAGTTTCTCCATCACCCTCCTCCCATCCAAAATTCAGGAGCAGCACACTGAACCTTTCTGAGTAAGAAAGGTAAGAAAGTACAGAGTAAGAAGATGTACATACGGTTCAGCAAGCATCATGGGCAGAGCATTCTCCTGGATCTTAGATGGTCTGTTGAAGCCCATGGCATAGACTCCTTGAAGGAGCTGTGGTTTCCTGAAAAGAGAAATTTTTATATCATCACCTATTTAAGTCAATTTAGTTTTCATTTGTGTACAAAAAGGTGAGAAAAACCCTTGAGAAGACATCCTAGAGCTGTCCCTGCTACAATCCCACCTGTGAAACAACTGTGGTCAGCATGTGGACCCATAAGTGACAGCAGGAAGTCTAGACAGGAAGCTTTGCAAAAATCCCTGGATTTAGTAAGTCAGCCTGCCTGTTCCAGCTTGAGGGCAAAGCCTGTGTCTAAGGCCAGCACTGCTTGTTCCAAAGCAGCTTTTCAGACAATCCAGGAATCACAGAGCAGAAAGTGTTAATCCTGTCCTTCAGGCCAGTCCCATTTCCTCAGCCATGCCTGATCTTGGTGCCAAAATTATCACTCCTCGATGATTCAAACATGGGACAAAGCGTGAGGAACAGGATGAAGGGATCATGAGATCCTTGCAAGGCTTCAGCAAGTCGTGTAGACTGTGTACTACAGCTGAGCAACGCTGGCTCAGGTAAATGATAATTAGCTCTGTTTGCTGTCACTACACCTTGTGATCCATGGCTGCAAGCCAGCCCTCACACCCAGAACTGTGTGGTGACACTGCTGGCCAGCAAACTCTGATCTGCTGCTTTCTCTCCAGGGAGCTTTCTACTCTCAGCAGACACTTGTGTGGACAAGGAGACCCCAGAACAACCTAAATCCAGGTTATGGTGCTGGAAATTCTCAGCTGATGACCCCCAAGTGCTCCCTGGATGCTGTGAGTGCTCTCAGAAGGGCTCTCCTTTCAAAGCAGGTTACAGGTCTCCTGCCCACATTTCTCACTGCAGTAACTTCCCATTCAGCACAACACAATTTTGCAAAAATCCTGTATTATTTTCCAACGATGCCTGGAACAAAAGCCCTTTGAAAACGTAACCTTGTGCTGCTCCAAGCAAGGACAGACAAAGCCCAACTCTGCACCAGTTGCCAAGGATACCCCGAGTCATAACAAAATGAAGACTCAATTAGGCTGGCTGTCCCTGTCATTAACTCCCTGGGATTGTTTGCCTTTTGAAACACAGGAATGAATTAGTCTAACAGGCACTGCAGGACCTCAGCTTCTTTTTGTAGACATTCAACCACAAACACGAACAAAGCAAAACATCCTGGCATTTCATGAGGAGAAGGCTCTTTAGCTCCCATTTTCCTGCAGAGCTTGTAGAGCAACAAACCTGAGATCAACATAAGCACAACAATCCCAACAGGACACACTCTTCAGCATATTAATACATATATCCATCTACCATGCCTTAAACACAGTTATCATCCCTTGAAAGCTGCACTGGTAGAGGTTTTCAAAGGGAAGAGAGTCAGAAAATACTGGTGTTTCCAGCACATAAATCCAGTAAGGCTGGAAAAGATAAGCTGTTCCCTTTGTGCTGTTCACTGCTGTTGTTTCAGAGGGAAACCCCCACCAGGCACCCAGATAAACCAACTCTCCTTGCATTTAAATAATACAAATGATACACTCACTTATTAATGACAGGTTGGCAGTAACCTGGTACCACTTAAAGTACATGGGTTTGTGTAGCTCCTCTGCCACCAGGGAATTATTCAGGACATGAGGAGAGGTTCCAGCTACCTGATGGGCTTCAAACTCACATCTGCTCTGGCAGTTTTAGCAGAACTGCTCTCTCCCTCTGAGTTTAAGAATAAGGCTCCCCATGACAAACTGAAAAATCCAGTTATAAGGGAGCCTATTTAATATATGTGATCCCAGGATGTGACAGCTCCATGCAGAGAAGGTTCTGGCTATCCCAGCAGGCACTTACAGGCGCAGCTCCTCGAAGGACTTGACAGAGTAGAGGGGTGATGTGGGGTCCCTCTGCAGCACCTCCACCTGATTTGTGGTGTCAACCAGGTTACTGCGGATCAGCTTGTTCAGTAAGGACTGGGCAGCTCTGTCCTCTGGGAAAGGAGGTGGAAAACATGAAGCCATCAGTCACAGCCTGTCCCAGGTCTTGCTCCCACTGAACTCCTGAGCCACTTAAAAGGGACAAAATCCCTCCAAATACTGAAATTCTTCATTAGAGTGTAATGGCTTGAAGAGCCCAAACCTCCTGGACGAGACATTGAGAGATCCCAAAGATTCCCCCATTTAATACCCAGGAAGACAAATCAAACAAGCACTGTTCTAAGGGGGACTTTAACACATCCAGATCTCTGCTTATTGAGATTCTTTTAGCTTAGCATCTACCTGGCACAGGGTAAGGCCTCCTCAACCCTCACTCTGACACGTGGGCAGACACCTCCCAGGGTTTTACTTTTAAGGAAGGTTTGAGGATAAATGGTACTTTAAAAGATTTCAGAGCTGAAACACAAGGGTTGAGAATAAGAGAGATCCAAACAAGGTAAAACTGCTGCACTTTATGGTTTTGTTACTAAGTCTGTTTCCTAAAACCACCTTCTGAAAGAACGTGAGCCTTTACCCACCTCTGAGCAGCCACTGCATAAATGCAACTTGTTGGTTGCTACAGCAATCCCAGCTCCAGGTTATCCAACTGCTCCTGTATCCAGTCCTGCCTTGAGGATACTGCTATCCCCTTATTTCTCTCCACTCTAATCCAGGAGTCTCCCAAGTTATTACAGGACACAATGCCTTTAAAAGTGTTATGGAGGAAGGACATGTCTTACAATTAAGTCCTTGGGGCAGGATACAAGATCAGCAGTCCTGAGACATAAGGCAGACTTACTTTAAGTATATATTAAATCAATACAATTATAATTAAACTAAATTAATGTCCTTGCCAAAGCTTTTTTCAGGAAGGCACTCACCCTTCTCCTCATCCTCCGTCTTCTCCACATTGTCATCTGCCTTGACAACAGCACCTGAATGGGAACAGGTTGTGGGGCACAGGTGAGCTCAGCCCCAGGGGCAGCCCACAGCTCCAGGGCTTTGGAACATCCTGGGAAAAGCTACCAACAGCTCCTTTTCCTGAGGAGAACTGCCCCGCTCCACTGCTGTGCACAGGAGACCCAGGCACCAGCTCCACGTGCAGTTTAGCAACCACACCAACAGATTTTGCTCACACAGCCCCCCGAGACACCAAAATATTTAGTTTGTGCTGCTGATTAACCTCAGCTCTTCTGGAATCTCATGATTGACCAGGAATTTCCTTTGGCAGCAGAGCTCTGAACTCCCACAGGGAAACATTCCCCCCTTTCCAAGCCCATCTGAGCAGCTGGAACTCACCATTGGCATCTGGTTTGGTTTTTTCATCCTTCAGGTGTAAAGTGCTCAACTAGAAATGAGGAAAAACACAAAATCAGAGAAATTCAAATACAGCTCCTTATAGTCTACTGCCAGCCAGGAAAACCTGAGCTTTGGATTTATCAAGCATTGCACAAACCCTGCTCAACTGGAAGGGAGGAAGATACAAGAGGAACTTGATTTCAGGAGTTTTAACACAACTATTTCTAAGCAGGAGTTTTAACAGAAATACAAGTTTTTTAAGCTGCAATGACAACACATGGAAGGGGTTGTTTTCTATCCTGTAGCCTCCTATATCTGATAGCTCTGCTGATGGAAAATGGGAGAAAATCAGCATTCCAGGATGGAAACACAATCCATGCACTGTCCTGGCCTGCACAAGCTGCCCCAGGATGAGTTTGTTTCAGCACCTGAGATGTGCAGGGAGGGCAGCCCCGAGGGTCTTCTCCACATCCTCAGTGAGTGTTCTGTGCCCAAGCACAGGAAAAATAAAAAACGCTATTTTCCGAGGTACAAAGTTACATCTTTTCATTGAAAATATATGAGAGAAAGAGGGATTTTTCTGGATGCTGGAAGACAGAGCTGAGGCTGGGTGAGCGCCTGAAGCGGTGCAGTGTCTGGATGGAGGGTGAGGGGGACCGCAGGGACGTCTTAGCCCTTTGAATACGCAAAAAATGGATGAAGGCGAAGAAACTTAAAAAATAATGGCAATTAAATAAATAAATAAATAAATTTTAAAAAATTGGGGGTTTTGCCTATAAAGGAAGAGCCCAAGCCCAGGGACAATCGGATACCCCGGGCCGTCCCTGCCCCCACGGCAGAAAATGGGGCGAAAAAAGGTTTCTGCGATCGCTGTTTTCTGTGAGGAGGCGGCGGGGGCCGCGCGGCCCGGGGGACCCCGCGCCGCTGGACCGAGCCGGGCCGGGCCGGGCCATCCCGAGCCGCCGCGGGCCCCGGCGCGCACTCACCGACTCGGCCGCCGCCTCC